>NC_090344.1:33604799-33963060 GCF_035084215.1 Heptranchias perlo | reverse complement strand
TAAAATTGTACCCGCCTCTACTACTGCCTCTGGCAGCTCGTTCCAGACACTCACCACCCTTTGAGTGAAAAAATTGCCCCTCTGGACCCTTTTGTATCTCTCCCCTCTCACCTTAAATCTATGTCCCCTCGTTATAGACTCCCCTACCTTTGGGAAAAGATTCTGACTATCTACCTTATCTATGCCCCTCATTATTTTATAGACTTCTATAAGATCACCCCTAAACCTTCTACTCTCCAGGGAAAAAAGTCTCAGTCTATCCAACCTCTCCCTATAAGTCAAACCATCAAGTCCCGGTAGCATCCTAGTAAATCTTTTCTGCACTCTTTCTAGTTTAATAATATCCTTTCTAAAATAGGGTGACCTTTTATATAGGACCAGGAGTAGGCCATTCAGCCCCTCGAGCCTGTTATATAGGGCCAGGAGTTGGCCATTCAGCCCCTCGATTAGATCATGGCTGACCTCCATCTACCCGCCTTACAACCCTATGCAACCTGTCCTCATAATTTAACCCTTTTAGGTCCGGTATCAGGCCCCTGACTGCTTCTATTCTTGCCCCCCAGTTCTGCGTCCATGGGAATATCCAGCTGCGCCACGATATCTCGGGCTGAGCGAGCGATCTCCTCGGAGAATCCGTACGCAGCTCCCTCGGTGGCGAGCGTGCGACGAGGCCGCGAGGCCAGATTTGTCGCGGAGAAACGGGGCGACTTTTCAAGTCACTTGGCCGCCCGACGATCGAGGCCTCTCTCTCTCTCTCTCGACGTTCCTCTCTCTGAAGAAACGAAGCTTCGAAGTCAGAAAAAATAAAGCACAACTTCCGCCTTGGCTCCGAGATGGAATCAGCGAGCGAGACATGTTGATACAGAGCGAGGAGAAGAAAGCTTTTCTCTTCTCTCGATAAAGAAAGAATAGTTAAGTCTTATCTCTCATCGCTTGGCTTGGCTCTCCGAGGCAGATGGAGATCTGCTGAGATTGACTTGTCAGTCGGTGGCTTTTTGTTACAAGGGGCTCGGACCTGCCAAGAACATTGGCAGAACATTTCTCACCCGTCTGGAGGAACAGGTTTGGCGGCATCAGATCAGGGCTGAGAGATGGCTGGCACCGATCATATGAATCGTAGACTGTTACGGCACAGGAGGAGGCCGTTCGGCCCATCGCGTCCGTGCCGGCCGAGAAAGAGCTTTCCAGCTTAATCCCACTTTCCAGCACTTGGTCCGTAGCCCTGTAGGTTACAGCACTTCGAGTGCACATCCAAGTACTTTTTAAATGAGTTGAGGGTTTCTGCCTCTCTCACCCTTTCAGGCAGTGAGTTCCAGACCCCCACCACCCTCTGGGTGAGAAAATTTCTCCTCAGCTCCCCTCTAATCCTTCTACCAATTACTTTAAATCTATGTCCCCTGGTTATTGACCTCTCTGCTAAGGGAAATAGGCCCTTCCTATCCACTCTATCTAGGCCCCTCATAGTTTAAGGCCCCTTAAATCACCCCTCAGCCTCCTCTGTTCCAATGAGCACAACCCCAGCCTATCCAATCTTTCCTCATAGCTAAAATTCTCCAGCCCTGGCAACATCCTCGTAAATCTCCTCTGCACCCTCTCTCTAGTGCAATCACATCTTTCCTGTGATGTGGTGACCAGAACTGTGCGCAGTACTCGAGCTATGGCCTAACCAATGTTTTATACAGTTCTAGCATAACCTCCCTGCTCTTATATTCTATGCCTCAGCTAATAAAGGAAAGTATCCCGTTTGCCTTCTTAACCACCTTATCTCCCTGTCCTGCTACCTTCAGGGATCTGTGGACATGCACTCCAAGGTCCCTCTCTCCCTCCACACCTCTCAGTATCCACCCATTTATTGTGTATTCCCTTGCCTTGTTTGCCCTCCACAAATGCATTACATCACACTTCTCTGGATTGAATTCCATTTGCCCGATGTTTCCAAAAGGAAACTGTATGCAGAGGATAGGGCAGTCAGCCACTTTAGTGTTGCCATGTGTCGAATGGTGCTGTAAACCCTTATTTATGCCAGCTGAAATTGAGACTGCTGGTTTGGGGTTGACAATTGGTCAGCCTGGTAACTCACTCCAGGATATACATGCCTCCAGATCCACTCTCCAGCCCATTCCAGACTCTTCAGGACCCTCTCATCTCTTTCTGGTTCCTGGTCTCTGACTTGCTTCTCTCAGGCTGCTGCTCTCCCACTCCCTCCCTCCCTTTACCAGATTTCTATTCCCTCTCTATATCCTGCTCGTCCACAACTGGTGAAAACCCTCTCCCAGTCTCTGGCTCCCTCTCTCCAGGTCCCAGACTCTCACTCCCTCTCTCCAGGTCCCGGTCTCTCTCTCCCTCTCTCCAGGTCCCGGTCTCTCTCTCCCTCTCTCCAGGTCCCGGTCTCTCTCTCCCTCTCTCCAGGTCCCGGTCTCTCTCTCCCTCTCTCCAGGTCCCGGTCTCTCTCTCCCTCTCTCCAGGTCCCGGTCTCTCACTCCCTCTCTCCTGGTCCCGGTCTCTCTCTCCCTCTCTCCAGGTCCCGGTCTCTCATTCCCTCTCTCCAGGTCCCGGTCTCTCACTCCCTCTCTCCAGGTCCCGGTCTCTCATTCCCTCTCTCCAGGTCCCGGTCTCTCACTCCCTCTCTCCAGGTCCCGGTCTCTCATTCCCTCTCTCCAGACCCCAGTCTCTCACTCTCTCTCTCCAGGTCCCGGTCACTCGCTCCCTCTCTCCAGGTCCCGGTCTCTCATTCCCTCTCTCCAGGTCCCGGTCTCTCACTCCCTCTCTCCAGGTCCCGGTCTCTCACTCCCTCTCTCCAGGTCCCAATCTCTCGCTCCCTCTCTCCAGGTCCCAATCTCTCGCTCCCTCTCTCCAAGTCCCGGTCTCTCATTCCCTCTCTCCAGGTCCCGGTCCCTCGCTCCCTCTCTCCAGGTCCCAATCTCTCGCTCCCTCTCTCCAGGTCCCGGTCTCTCATTCCCTCTCTCCAGGTCCCGGTCCCTCGCTCCCTCCCTCCAGGTCCCGGTCACTTGCTCCCTCTCTCTCCAGGTCCCAGTGTCTCACTCCCTCTCTCCAGGTCCCGGTCTCTCGCTCCCTCTCTCCAGGTCCCAATCTCGCTCCCTCTCTCCAGGTCCCAATCTCTCGCTCCCTCTCTCCAGGCCCCGGTCTCTCACTCCCTCTCTCCAGGTCCTGGTCCCTCGATCCCTCTCTCCAAGTCCCGGTCTCTCATTCCCTCTCTCCAGGTCTCAGTCTCTCACTCCCTCTCTCCAGGTCCCGGTCTCTCACTCCCTCTCTCCAGGTCTCAGTCTCTCACTCCCTCTCTCCAGGTCTCAGTCTCTCACTCCCTCTCTCCAGGTCCCGGTCTCTCACTCCCTCTCTCCAGGTCTCAGTCTCTCACTCCCTCTCTCCAGGTCCCGGTCTCTCACTCCCTCTCTCCAGGTCTCAGTCTCTCGCTCCCTCTCTCCAGGTCTCAGTCTCTCGCTCCCTCTCTCCAGGTCTCAGTCTCTCACTCCCTCTCTCCAGGTCTCAGTCTCTCGCTCCCTCTCTCCAGGTCTCAGTCTCTCGCTCCCTCTCTCCAGGTCTCAGTCTCTCACTCCCTCTCTCCAGGTCTCAGTCTCTCACTCCCTCTCTCCAGGTCTCAGTCTCTCACTCCCTCTCTCCAGGTCTCAGTCTCTCGCTCCCTCTCTCCAGGTCTCAGTCTCTCGCTCCCTCTCTCCAGGTCTCAGTCTCTCGCTCCCTCTCTCCAGGTCTCAGTCTCTCACTCCCTCTCTCCAGGTCTCAGTCTCTCACTCCCTCTCTCCAGGTCTCAGTCTCTCACTCCCTCTCTCCAGGTCTCAGTCTCTCACTCCCTCTCTCCAGGTCTCAGTCTCTCGCTCCCTCTCTCCGGTCCCTTAACCCTTGCTCCCTCTCTCCAGTTTGTGGTCTCTCACTCTCTAAGGTTTGGGGAATTGGGACTCACCAATGAGAGGGATCTGAGACACATCAACCAAAATAATCGAGAGGACTCACAGTGGGAAATACCCAAAAATGTAACAGTAGCCAGGAATTGTGCGTGGTAATTTAATTTGCAGTACTGTTAAGCTATGGGCCTGTTGAGATGACAAGGAGATGCAGCTGCATTGAATCTCCATGGCAAATTTACATTGCTAAACTTGAATTAATAACAGACCGGACTAATGTACCAAGAATGGGATACAATTCTACTTGAAGTTTACTGTCTTCGGACAGTAGCAAAATTAACATGAGGAAAGTACAACTGTAAATCCGGACAAATGTCTTTCCAGAGAGAAACACCGTTTATGTTTTCAGTATGGTGATGTTGGTTGAGAGATAAATATTGTCCAGGAAACCAGAAAAACTCCCTGCTTCTCTTTAAATCGCACATGTGATCCTGAACAGGCAGACGAGGCCTCGTTTACATAGCATTACAGCACAGAAATCGGCCATTTGGCTTCACATGAGCTTCCTTACTTCATCTCACCTTATCTGCTTAATCTTCTATTCCTCACTCCCTCATGTATTTATCTAGCTTCCCCTTAAATGCCTCTATTCTATTCGTCTCAACTACTCCTTGTGGTAGCGAGTTCCACATTCTCACCACTCTCTGAGTAAAGAAGTTTCTCCTGAATTCCCTATTGGATTTATTGGCGACTATCTTATATTTATGGCCCCTAGTTTTGGTCACCCCCCGCAAGTGGAAACATCTTCTCCACGTCTACCCTTTCATTATCTTAAAAGTCCTCTATCAGCTCACCCCTCAGCCTTCTCTTTTCGAGAGAAAAGAGCCCCGGCCTGTTCAGTCTTTCCCGATAGTTTCTTTTCATTCAGGATGTGAATGTCTCTGGTAAGGCTGGTGTTAATCGTCCATTCCGCCCCAGAGAAGGTCTAACATGAACCTTCTGTTTGATAACAACTGGGACTGGAGTCACATATAGGGCCCAGACCGGGTAAGGACTGCGAGTTTCCTGCCCTAAAGGACATCAGTGAACCAGTTGGGTTTTTACGACAATCCGATAGCTTCATGGCCACTTTTTTTTTACTGATATTGGTTTTGTAAACCGAATTCAAGCACTCAAACCGCCATGGTGGGATTCGAACTCAGGTTCCCTGGAATAGTGGCCCGGGCCTGTGGATTACCAGCACGCATCCGAGAGACGGCACCCCCGACAATGCAGCGTTCCCTCAGCTGAACCATCGATTATGGGCTCAAACCTCGGAGTGGGGCTTGAACCCGTGACTCAAGGCCAAGTGGACTACCGACTGAGCCCAAGGTGAGACTTGACCACTGAGGAAGAACAAGGCCGCCCTTGACCGCGAGAAGCGGGCTATGATAGCTGTCCGTTGAGTGCCTGACTTTAATAACTCACCTGCCGTCACCGCACTAGAAACCGTGCCATGAGTGGGGTACACGCCAGGCCCAATGGCCGTGCGTTACTGTTTCTATGTGCTTGTAAGGAAAATTCAGGACATCTCTCTCCACGGCCTCGCCCCCTCCCTATCTCTGTAACCTCCTCCAGCCCTACAACCCTCCAAGATCTCTGCGCTCCTCCAATTCTGGCCTCTTGAGCATCCCCTGATTTTCATCGCTCCACCATTGGCGGCCGTGCCTTCAGCTGCCTAGGCCCTATGCCCTCCCTAAGCCCTCTCTCTCTAAACCACTTGGCCACTCCTCCTTTAAGACGCTCCTTAAAACCCATCTCTTTGACCAACCAGTCCTGTCCGAATGTGGCTCGGTGTCAAATTTTGTCCGATAATCGGGTCCTGTGAAATGCCTCGGGATCTTTTGCTACGTTCAAGGCAACGGTACAAATGCACTTTGTCGTTGAATCGTAAACCTTAAGCGTGGATTGACGACAGACGGAGAGGCCATTGTCGAAAAGGAATTTCTGAATGTTCCAAATTACAATGTCATGTCTGTGAGGTACAAAAAAACATATTTCATGCAGATAACACAATCATATGTGACATTCTGATTGATCTTGGAATGTTGCCTGCGTACACAGTGGTAAGATGCAACATAGGGGTTCATCTCCGTGATTAGATTGCAGGCAGGATCTGCATGTTAATGCGTGTGTGCGTATCAGATATATAGGGGTAGATTGAGAACTAGCATTTGCCCTGTGGGCATATTGGCTCAGTTGGCAGCACTCTCGCCTCAGAGTTGAAAGGTCATGGGTTCAAGTCCCCCTCTAACGCACGTAATCCAGGCCGACACTCCCAGGGCCAGTACCGAGGGAGTGCTGCACTGTTAGAGGCATCAGATTGAGACATTAAACCAAGGCCCCCAGATGTAAAAGATCCCATGGCCACTATTGGAAGAAGAGCAGGGGAGTTCTCCCTGGTGTCCTTAACCAATATTTATCCCTAAAACAGATGATTGGGTCATATATTTTGTTGCTGCCTGTGGGATCTTGCTGTGCACAAATTATCCGCAACGTTTCCCTATTTTACAACAATGATTAGACTTCAAAAGTGCTTCATTTGCTGTAAAGGCCCTCAGCACGTCCTGCGGTCATGAAAGGCACTGTGTAAACCTTCCTCTCCTTCCCTGCGAGACACAGGCCTGTTTTGTAATTTTTTTCATTCCTTCATGGGATGTGGGCGTCGCTGGCGAGGCTGGCATTTATCGCCCATCCCTAATTGCCCTTGAGAAGGTGGTGGTGAGCCGCCTTCTTGAACCGCTGCAGTCCGTGTGGTGAAGGTTCTCCCACAGTGCTGTTAGGAAGGGAGTTCCAGGATTTTGACCCAGCGACGATGAAGGAACGGCCGATATATTTCCAAGTCGGGATGGTGTGTGACTTGGAGGGGAACGTGCAGGTGGTGTCGTTCCCATGTGCCTGGCTGCCCTTGTCCTTCTAGGTGGTAGAGGTCGCGGGTTTGGGAGGTTCGGTTCGCTCCCTAATCCCGATTAAGTGCGGTGACACGTATACTCCTCGAGTTCCAATTCAAAGCAAATAGAATCGGACCCTCACCATCAAACGACAATACTCCACGCCTGCTCCTTTCGACCCTCCACTTCAACTTGGCACCTGTCAGCATCCGTACCGAGAGCAAGGCCCCGCATCGGACTGCTCACACCGTCAATTATCCCATGTTCACCTGGGGGCCAGTAATTTAGCAGTTGAAGCTCGGCAATGAGTTATGGCCTTACGATAACGGGGGAATGGAGGTACTTAAAGGACGAAACAATGATCTGCCATTCTGGCTAAATTTTATGATGCCATTTTGACAACTTAATAAAGTGGTTCGAGCTCGTTAAGCAGATGTTAGCAGCCAGTCTGTCTCCACAGGAAGGTTGCTCAGGTAGTCACATCAAAAAAAACAATCTCCTCATCAGAATACCTTGTTATAAATCTTAGCAAGCCAAAAAAAAACCCAACAGTTTGCCCTTCATCAAAAGGAAAGACTGTTTTTTTTTGGGGCCTTTGAAGTCAGGCTGTGAGGAACAGCCCATAAAAGCCCTTAACGTGCATGATTGATGAACCCTTAATGGAACCGAACAAAAGGTTGAGATTTGATAGGGCCCTTTAAGGGGAATTTACAGTCTGCAGGTTTTTAAAATGTTTCCTGCCCCTTGAACCAACATTCCTTTTGTCGAGCGGACAGTAACAGACTTGATGCGACTTTTTGGTTTCATCGGCCAAGTGGCTGAGTGCTAGTTTATTTTTAAAAGTCTTCCTGTGTGTGTGTGTGTGAGGGAGGGAGGAGAGAAAGGGTCTTTTTGGAACACTGGCGGACTTTTCCCTTCTTGCTTCTCCGCAAGAAGGCGCAGGGAACAATAAGGAGCCGCACCCAGGCCTCTGAAACTTAGCCCAAAGCCGAGTCCTCCGATTCCACTCGCAGCAACCCAGCAGCCTCGGTCGGTCGCACTCTCGCCTCTTGTGGGCTCGAGCCCCGCTCCAGAGACTCGAGCACAAAATCCCAGGCCGCCACTCCCAGTGCAGAGCCGAGGGAGTGTCGATAAGACACCCTACTTCCACCTCTGCACTGTCGGAGGTGCCGTCTTTCGGATGAGACGTTAAACCGAGGCCCCGTCTGCCCCCTCGGGTGGCCGTAAAAGATCCCATGGCCGCTATTTCGAAGAAGGGCAAGGGGGGAGTTCTCCTCGGCGTCCTGGGCCAATATTTATCCTTCACTATGACGGATTATCTGGCCATTTACCGCGTTGCTGTTTGTGGGATCTTGCTGTGCGTAAATTGGCTGCCACGTTTCCCTACATTACAACAGTGTCAACACTTTGTTGGCTGTGAAGAGATTTGCGACGTCCTGACGATGGAAATGGAGGGTCTTTCGATTCCAGATGAGAAAGTAGGAGCCTCTTTGACACGGATTGAGTCGAAGGCGTCCGTCATCACAGGACCGAGGCCGTCAAAGAGAACGATAATCTCTAGCAGGGCGTGTATCGCTCCCAAGCCACCTTCCAGGAAGAAGCCTGCTGATTGGCGCTGTGACCCTCAGATGGCCTTGACATGCAGACCATAAAAGATGGAATGAATGCCAATCTCTTTCAGATGCATCTGGCCTTGCAGAGGTCCCATGTCATGGGTCTAACGGTCAAGTCAATCGCAATGAACCATGCACCAAATTCATCCTATGTCCCCAAACTTTACTGTAGTTGGAACATTGCAACACACATCAAGGCATTATTATGATGTTATGATCTTATTTATTAAATCAAGAACACCTGAGATGTCACTGGGCAACTACGCATACCACAGCATAGGTACAATATCGAGCCAAAAAAACATGGCCCAATTGTTTGGCCTGAAGAGTGTGGAGTAACGGACAGAGGCCAGAAGTGGGTTATCACTCTCTCTTTCCTCTATCCTATTTGACCTCTCCATCACTAAGACCGCCTACTTCCACCTCTGTAACGTCACCCACCTCTGCCCATCCGCTGCTGAAACCCTCATCCGTGCCTTTGTTACCTCCAGTCTCGACGATTCCAATGCTCTCCTGGCCGCTCTCCCATCTTCCATAAACTTGAGCTCATCTGAAAATTTGCTGCCCCGTATCCTAACTCCCGCCAAGTCCCATTCACCCATCACCCCGTGTGCTCGCTGACCTACATTGGCTCCCGGACAAACAATGCCTCAAATTAAAAATTCTCATCCTTCAAATCCCTCCATGGCCTCGCCCTCCCCCCCTCCCTATCTCTGTAACCTCCTCCAGCCCTACAATCCTCCGAGATCTCTGCGCTCCTCCAATTCTGGCCTGGTGCGTCCCCCTATACCCTACCCCTACCATTTTCTGACCCGAAAATCCATCATCAGAAAGGCAAAAATATTACGGCCAATTTAAGTGGGTTCACTCTTCGCCCTTCTGCGACTAGAAACTTGTCATATTAACAACAACAACTTGCATTTATATAGCGCCTTTAACGTAGTAAAACGTCCCAAGTCGCTTCACAGGATTTGATACCGAGCTTAGGGTCCAGGCAGCTGAAGGCACGGCCGCCAATGGTGGAGCGATTAAAATCAGGGATGTGCAAGATCCCAGAATTGGAGGAGCGCAGAGATCTCGGAGGGTTGTAGGGCTGGAGGAGCTAACAGAGATAGGGAACATAGGAACATAGGAACAGGAGTGGGCCATTCAGCCCCTCGTGCCTGCTCCGCCATTTGATAAGATCATGGCTGATCTGTGATCTAACTCCATATACCCGCCTTTGGCCCATATCCCTTTGGTTGCCAAAAAGCTCTCTATCTCAGATTTAAATTTAGCAATTGAGCTCGTATCAATTGCCGTTTGCGGAAGAGAGTTCCAAACCTCTACCACCCTTTGTGTGTAGAAATGTTTTCTAATCTCGCTCCTGAAAGGTCTGGCTCTAATTTTTAGACTGTGCCCCCTACTCCTAGAATCCCCAACCAGCGGAAATAGTTTCCCTCTATCCGGGCGGAGGGTGGGGGAACGAGAATTTTCGGATCGAGGCGAAGGTCAGCAAGCGCAGGGGTGATAGGTGAAGGGGACTTGGTGCGAGTTAGGATATGGGCATCTGAGTACTAAGCGTACTTGTTATGCACTGTGTCAGCACCACTGTTCTGTTGCTGCAAGCTATCGATGACTGATGAATATTTAAACCCCCATCGTGTCATCAGGAGATAATAAACATTCCGAGGTGTGAAGGTAGCACTTAGCCGCGAAAGAGAGGCAAAGCACAAAAGGGCTTACGATGACTGCTCGCTCGCCGCAGACAGACAGCGGAGAGCACCACACACTTGTCAACATCCCCTCAAGCTTTTTTTTTTGTGTGAAAATAACAGGCGCAAGGAATTTCGTTCTCAAACCTCACCTTAGGGCATTTATGAAATAACGAACGAGCTGCTGTGTGTGTTCTTCGGAACTTAGCATGAAGGGGTTTCTCTTTCAACGCATGAGGTGAGAAAAGGTTTCTGAAAAGAATCGTAGAACCATAGAAGAATGGTTCGAGCACAGAAGGAGGCCGTTTTATGAATTGGTTCATGGGATGTGGGCGTCGCTGGCGAGGCCGGCATTTATTGCCCATCCCTAATTGCCCTTGAGAAGGAGGTGGTGAGCCGCCTTCTTGAACCGCTGCAGTCCGTGTGGTGAAGGTTCTCCCACAGTGCTGTTAGGAAGGGAGTTCCAGGATTTTGACCCAGCGACGATGAAGGAACGGCCGATAGATTTCCAAGTCGGGATGGTGTGTGACTTGGAGGGGAACGTGCAGGTGGTGTTGTTCCCATGTGCCTGCTGCTCTTGTCCTTCTAATGTAAGGAATCTTACAACAGCAGGTTATAGTCCAACAGTTGGACTAGAACCTGGTGTTGTAAGATTCCTGACATTTGTCCACCCCAGTCCATCACCGGCATCTCCACATCTTGTCCTTCTAGGTGGTAGAGGTCGCGGGTTTGGGAGGTGCTGTCGAAGAAGCCTTGGCGAGTTGCTGCAGTGCATCCTGTGGATGGTACACACTGCAGCCACGGTGCGCCGGTGGTGAAGGGAGTGAATGTTTAGGGTAGTGGATGGGGTGCCAATCAAGCGGGCTGCTTTATCCTGGATGGTGTCGAGCTTCTTGAGTGTTGTTGGAGCTGCACTCATCCAGGCAAGTGGAGAGTATTCCATCACATTCGGCCCATCGAGCCTGTGCTGGCTCTTTGTAAGAGCTACCCAGTTAGTCTCTTCCTGAAGTTTTAAAATATACCGTGTCATTTGTGTTTCTTCCTCCCCAGCCTCCCCACTCCCACCTTGGTTTCCTGTTGAGTTATTTTCGCAGTTAAAAATGAATCACAGTGATAATTCAAATGTCAAGGGAGGATTAACTCACACTGAAAATGATGTTTCATTTCAAAATGGTTGTCTCCCAAATTGCGTGGAGACCTCCTCCTTAGTTGGGTTTTCTTCCCCGGTAAGCTGACGCCAATGGGAAACCATTTCGCACATCCAGAGGGGTCAGCCGTGGTTCAGTGGGTGGCCCCTCTGGATGTGCAGGTTTTGAGGTCAAGTCCCACTCCAGAGACTTGAGCACAAAATCCAGATTGACAATTCAGGAAGCGTTGTCTCTCGAATCAGATGATAATCCAAGGCCTCGCCTGCCCTCTCAGGTGCATGTAAAAGATCCCACGGCCTCTATTGGAAGAAGTTCTCCCCGGTATCTTGGCCCAATATTTATCCCTCAACCAACATCACTAAATCAGATTATCTTGGTGATTATCATATTGCTGTTTGTGGGATCTTGCTGTGCGCAAATTGGCTGCCGTGTTTCCTATATTACAACGGTGACTACACTTCAAAGGTACTTCATTGGCTGTGAAACGCTTTGGGACATCCTGAGGTCGTGAAAGGCGCTAAATAAATGCAAGTTCTTTCATATTTGCTTCATCTGAACTTTCTGCAATGAGTTAAAGGCTTCTTCTCTCTCCTTTGCTATCAAACCAGTTTTGCAAGCATTTCGCAAGGTGAGAGTGGCTCTCACAAGGTATGTTAACAATAGACTCTCCCTCTGCCTTGCGTCAACGTTTCCTGCTTTCCTTTCACTGCTCTCGCTGGCTGTATCCACAAGATCCCGATATCTTCAAAAAAGCCAATTGTTCACCAGGAAAGAACTGGAAGGCTTTGGTCACTGGGTGGCCTTTGACAAAGGTTCAGGATTCACGCCTCTTCAACTCTGGCCCTTCCTTTGCCCTGACAAGGCATCCAGCAACTGCCCTCATGACTTCTGAGCCTCATTAGGTGCCGCTTCAGCTCATCCGCTGCTGCAACCCTCGTCCATGCCTTTGTTACCTCCACACTGGACTATTCCAATGCTCTCCCATCTTCCACCCTCCGTAAACTTGAGCTCATCCAAAACTCAGCTGCCCCCGTATCCTAACTCGCACCAAGTCCCGTTCACCCATCACCCACCCCGTGCTCGCTGACCTACATTGGCTCCCGGTCCGGGAACGCCTCGATTTTAAAATTCTCATCCTCGTGTTCAAATCCCTCCATGGCCTCGCCTCCTCCCTATCTCTGTGACCTCCTCCAGCTCTACAACCCTCCCAGATCTCTGCACTCCTCCGATTCTGGCCTCTTGCACATGAGGGTGATCAATTTAAAGGCCCCTTTGCAGTCCTCTCCTGTCAAACGTTAGTTATTGATTGAACAATTCAGTTTACGACTGAACAGTCTGGGGCTCCTTTCTCTAGAAACGAGACGGCCGAGAGGTGACCTGATAGACGTCTTTAAAATTATGATGGAGTTCGATAGGGTAGACGTAGAGATGTTCCCACTTGTAGGGGAATCCAAAACTAGGGGTCATAAATATGAGATAGTCATTAATAAACCCAATAAGGAATTCAGGAGAAACTTCTTTACCCAGAGAGTGGTGAGAATGTGGAACTCACTACCACATGGAGTAGTTGAGGCGAATAGCAGAGATGCATTTAAGGGGAAGCTCGATAAACACATGAGGGAGAAAGAAATAGAAGGATATGGTGATGGGGTGAGATGAAGTAGGGAGGGAGGAGGCTCGTGTGGAGTATAAACACCAGCATGGACCATTGGGGCCGAATGGCCTGTTTCTGTGCTGTGCATTCTATGTAATTCTACAAACTGGAGAGTTTACTCTTCACTGCGACTTAGTAAGCCACTTGACCGTATTAAACTGCAGCGGTTCAAGAAGGCGGCTCACCACCACCTTCTCAAGGGCCAACTAGGGATGGGCAATAAAGGCCGGCCTTGCCAGCGACGTCCGCATCCCCGAGAACAAACCTCTGGGAGGTCGATGCTCCTTAGATCAGAGGCGACAATGGAGCAGCGACAGGTTGGGGTCGATTTTTACTCCCGGCCTAGCGAGCGGTCGACCTGTCCAGGAGTGGTGGCAGGCAGGGCTCAGCCCATTTTAACGCACTCCCAGTGCCAGTACTGAGGGAGTGCTGCACTGTCGGAGGTGCTGTCTTTCGGATGAGATGTTAAACCGTCTGCCCTCTTAGTTGGATGTAAAAGGTCCCAAGGTGCTATTGGAAGAAGAGCAGGGGGAGTTCTCCCCGGTGTCCTGGGCCAACATTCATCCCTCAACCAACATCACTAAAAAAACAGATTATCTGGTCATTTATCACATTGCTGTTTTGTGGGATCTTGCTGTGCGCAAATTGGCTGCTACATTACAACAGTGACTACACTTCATTGGCTGTGAAGCGCTTTGGGACATCCTGAGTTCTTGAAAGGCGCTATAGAAATCTTTAACAAACATGGCCGATTGGACCATTCCATTCTTGCGACCGGTCATTGGCAGTTTTCAAGGGCCTATCACCAACATGTCTGGAGATTGACATTGTGCGTCCCGGCTAACAAGGAATAGACTTACATAGGATGTACAGCACAGAAACAGGCCATTCGGCCCAACTGGTCTATGCCGGTGTTTATGCTCCACTCGAGCCTCCTCCCACCCCTCTTCATCTCACCCTATCAGCATATCCTTCTACTCCTTTCTCCCTCATGTGTTTATCCAGCTTCCCCTTAAATGCATCTCTGCTATTTGCCTCAACTACTCCTTGTGGTAGTGAGTTCCACATTCTCACCGCTCTCTGGGTTAGGAAGTTTCTCCTGAATTCCCTCTTGGATTTATTAGTGACCATCTTATATTTATGACCCCTGGTTTCGGACTCCCCCACAATCTTCTCTAAGTCCACCCTATCGAACCCTTTCATAATTTTAAAGACCTCTATCATAGAGAAAAGAGCCTCAGCCTGTTCAGCCTTTCCTGATAGTTATAACCTCTCCGTTCTGGTATCATCCTTACAAATCCTTTTCCCAGGATGGAAAGCTTTGTGCGTCTCATTTCGAATGCCTGCTTTCGTATGGTATTATTCTGCTGAGAGCACAGGCTGATTCTTGGCACCGTCGCCTGGGACGCACCCAAGGCTGCGGAGAGGCCAGCGATGCCATTTCGAGGGCCGAGGGCTTTGCGGGCCGTTTGTCACCCGAGTCTGGGAGGAAAAACCAGAAGCCGTTCAAACAGCGAAGGCCCTGACTTCCCTTCGCAGACTGCGAGCCAGGCCTCTGAACAACGGCAGGAAGTCGCATTTGTCGCTCAGGGAATCTCTGGATTTGTTTTTGGGAAACGTCTGCCGAGCTGGATAACTTCAAGCATCTGGCAGGAAATGAACGGTGAATCATATACCTTCGCACATTAACAGATGCTCTTGATTCTCTCCCAGTCCTGACCCACTCGAGTCCTCAGAGCAGGGCTGCGAGGCCCAGCCCGTTATACCTTAGGGAGTTGTCACTTTCGGTTAGATGGCGGTATTTAACTCTGACGACCTTGGGCATCCATTGCACGCTCCCGAAATAACCCTTTCACCCAAGCCCCGCCCTCGGTGGATATTATGGGATGGAAAGGCTGCCCCCTGGTGACTGAAAGGTGCCCTTACCGAGGCAATGGCGGGGGAGAACATAAGAACATAAGAAATAGGAGCAGGAGTAGGCCAATCGGCCCCTCGAGCCTGCTCCGCCATTCAATAAGATCATGGCTGATCTGATCCTAACCTCAAATCTACATTCATGTCCAATTTCCTGCCCGCTCCCCGTAACCCCTAATTCCCTTTACTTCGAGGAAACTGTCTATTTCTGTTTTCAATTTATTTAATGATGTAGCTTCCACAGCTTCCTGGGGCAGCAAATTCCACAGACCTACTACCCTCTGAGTGAAGAAGTTTCTCCTCATCTCAGTTTTGAAAGAGCAGCCCCTTATTCTAAGATTATGCCCCCTAGTTCTAGTTTCACCCATCCTTGGGAACATCCTTACCGCATCCACCCGATCAATCTTATATGTTTCAATAAGATCGCCTCTCATTCTTCTGAACTCCAATGAGTAGAGTCCCAATCTACTCAACCTCTCCTCATATGTCCGCCCCCTCATCCCCGGGATTAACCGAGTGAACCTTCTTTGTACTGCCTCGAGAGCAAGTATGTCTTTTCTTAAGTATGGACACCAAAACTGTATGCAGTATTCCAGGTGCGGTCTCACCAATACCTTATATAACTGCAGCAATACCTCCCTGTTTTTATATTCTATCCCCCTAGCAATAAAAGACAACATTCTGTTGGCCTTCTTGATCACCTGCTGCACCTGCATACTAACCTTTTGATTTTCTTGGAGGGATGGGAGTGAAGAATATGGAAAAAAGAGCAAAGACTTGCATTTATATAGCACCTTTCATGACCTCAGGACATCCCAAAGCAATTAGCAGTCAATGAAGTACTTTATTTGAAGTGCTGTTCTAATGTAGAGAGCGTGGCAGCCAATTTACGCACAGCAAGCTCCCACAAACACGATGTGATAATGATCAGATAATCTGTTTTAGTGATGTTGGTTGAGGGATAAATGTTGGCCCAGGACACCGGGGAGAACTCCCCTGCCCTTCTTCGAAATAGTGGCCGTGGGATCTTTTACGTCAACTTGAGAGGGCAGACGGTTTAAGGTTTAGGCTTGGTTGAAAATCTCCAGGTGCCCAGACATCTCTTTTAGTTTTGTTTTTTTTAAATGTAAACATTATATATCAACAACTTGCATTCATATAGCCCCTTCAACGTAGTAAAACGTCCCAAGATGCTTCACAGGAGCGATTATCAAACAAAATTTGACACCGAGCCACATAAAGAGATATTAGGACAGGCGACCAAAAGCTTGGTCAAAGAGGTAGGTTTTAAGGAGCGTCTTAAAGGAGGGGAGAGAGAGGCGGAGAGGTTTAGGGAGGGAATTCCAGAGCTTAGGGCCTAGGCAGCTGAAGGCACGGCCGACAATGGTGGAGCGATTAAAATCGGGGATGCGCAAGAGGCCAGAACTGGAGGAGCGCAGAGATCTCGGAGGGTTGTAGGGCTGGAGGAGGTCACAGAGATAGGGAGGGGACGAGGCCACGGAGGGATTTGAAAACAAGGATGGGAATTTTAAAATCGAGGCGTTGCCGGACTGGGAGCCAACGTAGGCCCAGCCAGCACAGGGGGTGATGGGTGAACGGGACTTGGTGCCAGTTAGGATACGGGCAAGAGAGTTTTGGATGAGCTCAAGTTTATGAAGGTAAAACTTGGACGATTGGCTTCGATGACCTGGATGGCAAATTGGTAAGTGTCACAAGTCCGGCGGGGGAGGGGCGAATGGTGGGAGGGAGGAGGGGGGGTGTAGACGGGTGGGCGCGCCAAGGATGGGTGGGCCCAGCTCAGGGGGCCTGGACACTACGAGGGTAGAAAGTGGTATCTGTTAAACGGGCACAAAGCAGACTTGTTTAGCCATTGGGTGGGCAGTGCCCAATCTGCGCAGGCGTTCTTTCCACTGCGAAAACAAAACTTGCCGTCCTCACCCGATCTAGGCCTATATGTGACTCCAGTCCCACACCAAAGGGGTTGACTCTTAACTGCCCACTGAAGTGGCCTAGCAAGGCACTCAGTTGTAGCAGACTTCTACGGTGGTTCAACAAGAAGGCCCACAACCATCTCAAGGGCAATAAATGGCGGCCTTGCCAGCGACGCCCACATCCCAAGAACGAGTACTTATCGGCTTCACCCCATCGGGACCGATTCGCGAGGAGAATCCTTTCTGGAGCAGTTGGAAAGCCGCGTGCCTCTCAGTGGGGCTGAGGCAGGGGGGACGGGTGGCCCTCAGTCCCCTGTCACAAGCCTTGGCTGCGGGCAGTGCCCAGCGGACGTGCTCCTCAGGCTCATGACCGAGGTTCCTTATTTTGTACATGTTTGAATCGTCGGAACTTAGGAGCAGGAGGAGGCCACTCAGCCCCTCGAGCCTGTTCCGCCATTCAGCTGATCTGTCTCTTAACTCCATCCGCCTTGGTTCTGTAACCCTTAATACCCTCGCCTAACAAAAATCGATCGATCTCAGTTTTGAGATTTCCAATTGACCCCCGGCCTCAACAGCCTTTTTGTGGGGGAGAGAGTTCCAGATTTCCACTCCCCTTTGTGTGAAGAAGTGCTTCCTGACATCACCCCTGGACGGCCTGGCTCTAATTTTAAGGTTATGCCCCCTTGTTCTGGACTCCCCTCACCAGAGGAAATAGTTTCTCTCTCTCAACACGATCAAATCTTTTAATCATCTTAAACACCTCAATTAGATCATCCCTTAATCTCCTCTATTTAAGTCAATACAAGCCTCGTCGATGCAACCTGCCCTCGTAATTTAACCCTTTCAGCCCCAGTATCACTCTGGTGAATCCGCGCTGCACCCCCTCCAAGGCCAATATATCCTCCCTGAGGTGCGGATAAACCTGTGTAACTCACTACTCGTTACGAGGCTGACGGGCCTGGTACGGTGCGCGTAAGTGCGCCTGATCTCCCTACGTTGCACGTACACTGTAAGCTCTCCCCCTCCCCCACTGACCAGTGCTTTCCTTCCTCGTCCTCTGCAAGCCTCAGCCCTTCCTCATGGTGCATCTCGTGACGCATGGAGGCCAGCTCGAGAGCTGTGGGCTTACGTCCGCTGGGGACTGCATTGGAACTCATTTTTACTGGTGACTCCGAACAGCTCTCGACCCGGGGTTGCCAACTCTGGTCGGGCCTATTCTTAAAGGTTTCACCACGTGATCTCCTGTCTCCAACAGCCTCACCCGGTCAAACAGCCCTTTCCTGCTCCCCCGCCCCCTCCCCCCATCTCCAATATTCTTATAACTAACATTCAATTAAAAATAAATTATTTTATTTAAGGCCCCCGATGATTTTTCTCCTGGGTTTTTGCTCACAGCAGCGTCCTGGAGATTCTTGGAGACTCCAGGCCAATCCTGGAGGGTTGGCAACCCCATCTTGCACGGAGCTATTTTCCGATAGTCTGCGGTGAGGCCTACGCACGACAGGACGATGGCCGTCGCCTCATTCTGAGTGGCTGCCCAGCTCTGGGCCCTCGTACCCACCTCAGTCTGAGCTCCACCGTCCCCGGTCGCGTCCCGTGCGTTTGAGCACATGGGAGCTCCCGCCATATTGGACGCTTAGGGGCGCGTTTCGCGCCCGAGAAACGGGCAGGGCGCTCACGAATTTCTAGGCCCTGGTCTCACGTGCTCTCCTGAAATGAGCTGCCAGAGGGAAAAAAAAAATCCCACCTGATTAAAATGGGAGTGAGTGTTTACCTCGGGCCGAGGCAGCCTCGCCCTTAATTGCTGAGCGGAAATTTCATTTAGGAACATAGGAACAGGAGTAGGCCATTCAGCCCCTCGTGCCTGCTGCGCCATTTGATAAGATCATGGCTGATCTGTGATCTAGCTCCATATACCTGCCTTTGGCCCATATCCCTTAATACCTTTGGTTGCCAAAAAGCTATCTATCTCAGATTTAAATTTAGCAATTGAGCTAGTATCAATTGCCGTTTGTGGAAGAGAGTTCCAAACTTCTACCACCCTTTGTGTGTAGAAATGTTTTCTAATCTTGCTCCTAAAAGGTCTGGCTCTAATTTTTAGACTGTGCCCCCTACTCCTAGAATCCCCAACCAGTGGAAATAGTTTCTCTCTATCCACCCTCTCTGTTTCCCTTAATATCTTATAAACTTCGATCAGATCACCCCTTAACCTTCGAAACTCCAGAGAATACAACCCCAATTTGTATAATCTCTCCTCGTAACTTAACCCTTGAAGTCCGGGTATCATTCTAGTAAACCTACGCTGCACTCCCTCCAAGGCCAATATGTCCTTCCGAAGGTGCGGTGCCCAGAACTGCTCACAGTACTCCAGGTGCGGTCTAACCAGGGTTTTGTGCTCGTGTAGGGGTTGTGTTCGAATTCTGCTTTCCTCCCCCCTCTCTACAAACAGCCAAGCACCGGGACGTCATTCTGCAAGACGGGGTGAGGTGGGTGTGCGGGCTGGGTGGGTTATGAGGCGGTGGATCCCAGATGGACGATAAAGTACACACAAGAGCGATGTCAGGACTTTAGGTAGGCTTTTTAATCAGCCTACTTAAACAAAAAAGTCTCTTATAAACTATGGTTCGAAACATGCTCCATTTGGAGTTGCGACCAGTTACGAAATGAAATATCCAGGTCCATTTTCCCCCTGGTTTTGTCCCGAACGCCTTCCTTATTGATGAGTTATGTGTTTCCCCGGCCTGCAGGCCTGCAGGCCAGGCCTTGTTTAGTGAGCCCTCATTCGATTATACGTCAAAAGCTTTGACCATGACCCCTCGGGGCTCCATTTTCTGTCGGGTTCCCATCGCTGACAAGGAATCAGGGTTCTTTCCCCCGCTCTGTAGGAACAGAAAGAAGAAAAGAAAGACCTCAGGACATCCCAATGCAGCCAATGAAGTACTCTTGAAAAGTTGTAATACAAGGCCGAGTTTAATCCCTCTCCCTACCCGGTCCGGCAGTAAAGCGGGGGCTTATAAAATGGCAGGTGGAGGATAGCTCATGCCGTCTTCCCAACATGTTCCAGCAACCCCAGAGGAGCGGGGGTGGGGGGCCGCGGGGGGGTCCCAATTTAAATGGCGGCCAGGCCGTTCAGGGGTGGTGTCAGGAAGCACTTCTTCACGCAAAGGGTATTGGACATTACCAAGGTGCGACACTGCCGTTTTCACTGTGGGCCCGAATTCGGGCCCTCACGGGTCTCTGGCCCACCAGCAAAAGCTTTTTTTAAAAATTCGTTCATGGGATGTGGGCGTCGCTGGCGAGGCCGGCATTTATTGCCCATCCCTAATCGCCCTTGAGAAGGTGGTGGTGAGCTGCCTTCTTGAACCGCTGCAGTCCGTGTGGTGAAGGTTCTCCCACAGTGCTGTTAGGAAGGGAGTTTCAGGATTTTGACCCAGGGACGATGAAGGAACGGCCGATATATTTCCAAGTCGGGATGGTGTGTGACTTGGAGGGGAACGAGCAGGTGGTGTTGTTCCCATGTGCCTGCTGCTCTTGTCCTTCTAGGTGGTAGAGGTCGCGGGTTTGGGAGGTGCTGTCGAAGAAGCCTTGGCGAGTTGCTGCAGTGCATCCTGTGGATGGTACACACTGCAGCCACTGTGCGCCGGTGGTGAAGGGAGTGAATGTTTAGGGTGGTGGATGGGGTGCCAATCAAGCGGGCTGCTTTGTCCTGGATGGTGTCGAGCTTCTTGAGTGTTGTTGGAGCTGCACTCATCCAGGCAAGTGGAGAGTATTCCATCACACTCTTGACTTGTGCCTTGTGGATGGTGGAAAGGCTTTGGGGAGTCAGGAGGTGAGTCACTCGCCGCAGAATACCCAGCCTCTGATCTGCTCTCGTTGCCACAGTATTTATATGGCTGGTCCAGTTAAGTTTCTGGACAATGGTGACCCCCAGGATGTTGATGGTGGGGGATTCAGCGATGGTAATGTCATTGAATGTCAAGGGGAGGTGATTAGACTCTCTCTTGTTGGAGATGGTCATTGTCTGGCACTTATCTGGCGCGAATGTTACTTGCCACTTGTCAACCCAAGCCTGGATGTTGTCCAGGTCTTGCTGCATGCGGGCTCGGACTGCTTCATTATCTGAGGGGTTGCGAATGGAACTGAACACTGTGCAATCATCAGTGAACATCCCCATTTCTGACCTTACGATGGAGGGAAGGTCATTGATGAAGCAGCTGAAGATGGTTGGGCCTAGGACACTGCCCTGAGGAACTCCTGCAGCAATGTCCTGGGGCTGAGATGATTCTCAGCTGACGGCGTCGGCAATCCAGATCTTGGTAAGGTTACTTGTGGGCCAGGAATGCTCCCCGGGACCTCGCCTCGGGCTCCACCCCCACTCCCCCGATCACGGACTTGCCGACTCCCCCACCCCCTCTCAATTCCTGCATGCAGTTTCCGTGGCCCGTCTCCAGCGGCAACCTGACTAACCCCCCATCCCACCGCCCTACCCCCTCAACTGCCAACTTTCACCCCTGCTCACCACCGATGATATAATTCCCGTGGCTTCGGGCGGGAGTGAGAGCCTGGGCCTGCAAACGAATCTTGGTTCTCCGCGCCCTTTGACCCCTGCGCCCCCTCCACGACCCCTCCCCCCTACACCCCGCCCCGTGTTAAAATTGTTCCTCGAGTTTCTCCAGAGTGAAGCAATTCATTGGGCTCTTTATGTCAACACTGAGGTGAAAGAAGGAAATACTGAAGACGGAAAACAGGAAAGAAATGTCCGGAAACGCAGTCAGCTCCTGAAAGACAGGCTTCAAACAAAATAAAAAGCCAATAGCGTAGAGGGAAGTCGCCGAGGTGAGAGGCCATTTTGAGTTTCTATCAGACTCGGCAGGAGGGAGTTAGAATCCAGCAGCGCAGACTTTGGCCGTTCGGCCCATCGTGCCTGTGCCGGCTCTTTGAAAGACCTATCCAATTGGTCCCATTCCCCCCCTGCTCCTTCCCCCGTAGCCCTGCAAATTTTTCCTTTTCAAGTATTTATCCAATTCCCTTTTGAAAGTCACTATTGAATCTGCTTCCACCTCCCTTCCAGGCAGCGCATTCCAGATCATCACAACTCACTGCGTCGAAAAATTCCCCTCATCTCCCCCTCTGGCTCTTTCACCAATCACCTTAAATCTGTGTCCTCTGGTTACCGACCCTTCTGCAGCAGAAAACGGTTTCTCCTGATTTAATCTGTCAAAACCCCTCTTAATTTTGAACGCCTCTATTAAATCTCCCCTCATGGAGAACAATCCCAGCTTCTCCAGTCTCTCCACAGAACTGAAGTCAAGTGCAGTTCGGCACAGGTTACAAGGCCGGACTCTCCCAAGGCCTCGTGGGCGGCGGACGCTGGAGAATTCGCGAGGAATAATTGAGAGCGATTGTGTTTGTCCGCCTTAATCTCGGCCCACACCCCTTCCCCAATCTAAAAAAAAAGGAAGGTTTGCATTTATATAGCGCCTTTCAAGACCGCAAGGTGTCCCAAAGTGCTTTACAGCCAATGAAGCACTTGTTGACATGAAGCCACTGTTGTAATGTAGGAAACGCAGCAGCCAATTTGCGCACAGCAAGATCCCGCAAACAGCAATGTGATAATGACCAGATTATCTGTTTTTCAGTGATGTTGGTTGAGGGGAGAAGCCTTCTTCGAAATAGTGGCCACAGTGTCTTCCACGTCCAACCTGAGAGGCCAGACGGGGCCTCATCCGAAAGACGGCACCTCCGACAGTGCAGCACCCCCACGGTACTGCGTTGGCCTGGATTTTGTGCTCAAGTCCCTGGAGTGGGACTCGAACCCACGACCTATGAGGCGAGTATGCTCCCCACTGAGCCACGGCTGAAAAGAGAGAACAAATCGCAGTCGAGCTTGTCAGGGACGCCAGTAAAGATCCTTCGAAACGCAGTGTGATAAACTGGGCCTCGAGCGGGGAGAATGGGGAAACGTTTGGACAACTGGAGAAGTGTTTCAGAACGAGCCGTCCTATGTCGGAAAGTGCTTAGCTTCGCGTTGATTGAGTGAGGCGGAGTCATGTTGGCCTGAGGCCATGGCCGAGAGTTTGTTTCCAGTCAGCCTGCGTTCTCAGTAAGTGGGAAAGGCGGAGGGGTCGTGTAGCCGCAACGTAGCGGAAGCCTTGGGTCTCAAGTGAGCGATGAGGCCTGACGTGGGGAGCTCGAGCACCTCCGAGCTGGCTCGCACACGTTACGCCCCGTGCTAGCCGGACTCTGCCAACACCCTTTTCCGGATGTTTCTGCCTCTCTCTGTTTTTTTTCCTGTTTGTTTTTTTGTTGAATGTGTATTCGGGGGTTCTGCAGGTGACACCTCTCTGTCTGAACACGGTGATTGCCTTGGCAACGGGCAGTTGCAGGGGCATTCTGTAAACACCATGTATTGTTCTATATGTATAAATGCGTAGGCTTCGAGGAGCTCCTGAAACATTTACCTGAGGAAGGAGGAAGCCTCCGAAAGCTTGTGAATTTAAAATAAAATTGCTGGACTATAACTTGGTGTTGTAAAATTGTTTACAATTGTCAACACCCTTTTTAGCATCGGGGAGACCGCATGTTCCCCTCTGCAGGTCGGTAGGCGGAGCTGATGCTCAGGATCAGGGTGTTCTCAGTCCACATCTTCCAGGTGCCCCTTGTAGTCGCACTGAGGCGTTTCACTGGCAAAAACTGTACCATCTCCCACGTTCCAAGAGGGGCCCATCTGGTGCTTTTGTCACTTGGGCCATTTGTGTTGCTACAAAGTGTGTTTTGTATCAGTGCAAAAAAAGTTAGGGTAGAGAGAGATAGAGAAAAAAGTTTCTCTCTCTCTCCCCTAACAATTCCTTTCAAAATCCTAAAACCTCAATCAAATCAGCCCCTTAACTTTCTATATTCCAGGGAATACAAGCCTAATTATGTAAATACTGTGGCTACAAGAGCAGGTCAGAGGCTGGGTATTCTGCGGCGAGTGACTCACCTCCTGACTCCCCAGAGCCTTTCCACCATCTACAAGGCACAAGTCAGGAGTGTGATGGAATACTCTCCACTTGCCTGGATGAGTGCAGCTCCAACAACACTCAAGAAGCTCGACACCATCCAAGATAAAGCAGCCCGCTTGATTGGCACCCCATCCACCACCCTAAACATTCACTCCCTTCACCACCGGCGCACAGTGGCTGCAGTGTGTACCATCCACAGGATGCACTGCAGCAACTCGCCAAGGCTTCTTCGACAGCACCTCCCAAACCCGTGACCTCTACCACCTAGAAGGACAAGAGCAGCAGGCGCATGGGAACAACACCACCTGCACGTTCCCCTCCAAGTCGCACACCATCCCGACTTGGAAATATATCGGCCGTTCCTTCATCGTCGCTGGGTCAAAATCCTGGAACTCCCTTCCTAACAGCACTGTGGGAGAACCTTCACCAGACGGACTGCAGCGGTTCAAGAAGGCGGCTCACCACCACCTTCTCAAGGGGCAATTAGGGATGGGCAATAAATGCCGGCCTCGCCAGCAACGCCCACATCCCATGAACGAATAAATAAAAAAATCTCTCCTCATAATCTAACCCTTGGAGCCCTGATAACATTCTGGTGAATCTGGGCTGCATTCCTTCCAAGGCCAGTATGTCCTTTCTAAGCTGCGGGGCCCAGAACTGTACACAATGCTCCAGATGTGGTCTAACCAAGGCTTTGTATAACTGTGGCAAAACTTCCTCCCTTTTATACTGTAGCCCCGATGACTGATGTTAATAGAGCTGAGGTCACTGTTTGAGTATCAGGGCACCTTTACTTAAATAGTTTTCAATATTATTTTAATTTTACGTGATTGTATGAAGCTGCTTCCCAAAACATCTGAGCTGATATCCTGTTTGAAATTCCCATTGGATCCAACAGGAAAAAATAAGCCTGAAGGACTGTTATTATTTCGAGTTCCAAATCGGAATTGGTATAATGCTTCAGAACTCACTGCTTTTTAGATGGGGAAGGTAAAGGCAATGAGACTGGGGAATAGCACAGTGCTTTGTGTGAGATTAAACACACGAAAAGGTTGGGGGAGAGGGGATAAATCCAACAGTTTGCGAAGAGATTATCTGTAAAACGATAGACCTGCATTTATATAGTGCCTTTCACGACGTCCCAAAGTGCTTTACAGCCAGTGAAGTACTTTTAAAGTGTAGTCACTGTTGTAATGTAGGAAACGCAGCAGCCAATTTGCGCACAGCAAGATGCCACAAACAGCCACGAGATAATCTGTTTTTCGTAGGATAAATAGCAGCCAGGACACCAGGGTGAACTCTCCTGCTCTTCCAATAGTGCCCAGGGGAACTTTTATATCCTCCTGCAAGGGCAGACGGAGCCTCCGTTTAACATCTCATCCGAAAGACAGCATCTCCGACAGTGCAGCGCTCCCTCTGTACTGGGCACTGGCCTGGATTTTTTGCTAAAGCCTCTTGAGTGGGACTCGAACCCACAACCTTCTGACTTACATAGAGGTGAATGAGTACTACCCACTGATTCCCTCTGTACCACCGGCAGAAAGTTAACACCTATCTGCTGCAGTTACTGGGTAGCCCTATCCCCCTCCAAATCATGACAACGTTCTCAAAGTTAACTTGTCCGTAAAGTTGCATCTTCCTCTCTGAAGTGGTGAAATGCTCTCCAGACTGGACTATTCCAATGTTCTCCTGGGCGGCCTCCCATCTTCCACCCTCAGTAAACTTGAGCTCATCCAAAACTCTGCTGCCCCGTATCCTAACTCGCACCAAGTCCCGTTCACCCATCACCCCCTGCGCTCGCTGACCTACACTGGCTCCCGGTCTGGGAACGCCTCGATTTTAAAATTCTCATCCTTGTGTTCCAATCCCTCCACGGCCTCGCCCCCTCCCTATCTCTCTAACCTCCTCCAGCCCGACAACCCCTCCGAGTTCTCTGCGCTCCTCCAATTCTGGCCTCTTGCGCATCCCCGATTTTCACCGCTCCACCATTGGCGGCCGTGCCTTCAGCAGCCTAGGCCCTAAGCTCTGGAATTCCCTCCCTGAACCTCTCCGCCTCTCTCTCCTCCTTTAAGACGCTCCTTAAAACCTACCTCTTTGACCAAGCACCTGTCCTAATATCTCTTTATGTGGCTTGGCGTCATATTATGTCTGATTTACGCAGCCCCGTGGGACGTTTTACGATATAAATGCATGTAGTTGTTGTCATTGTCCTCGAAGACCTTGAGAGAACAGGCCCCGTCCCACCTCCCAACTCACGGTGTGCGAAATAACTCGAGCTCGTGTTCATCTCGGATTGACCCGGCCCCAGAGAGGTCACAGCGGCCTGTGTCGCAGGCTTCGAGGTGAGTTGGCCTGTGTCATGCACAACACAGTGGGATCCCCAGGTTCATTCAAAGTTCAGCTGGAGACCTGCCTGTAGCCTCCAGCTGTCAGTCACCCACCGGGCCCGACCATGACTGATGCGTTGGCACTGTCACAATTTGATGAATTGTCTGTTGTTAAGTTAAAACACGGTGAACGCTATTCCTTCAGTAGCTTAAAATATAACTCGATTTGCCTTTATAAGCCCCAAATCTCTAATTATACGTAGACGCATACATAAACAGGCTGAACAGTGCGACTTAATTTATGTCCTTTTAGGCAGGCCCGCATTTGTGCAGCACCTTGTGACCTCTTGGATGGAGTGTGGCCAGAGGTCGTGGGTTCATAATCCCACCATGGCAACTTGTAAGATTGGATTCAATTGAATTTGGTAATGTATTGGCTGGCACTGAGGGAAACAAAATGGTCATGAGATGTTACATCCTGCTCCAGGGGCCTGGAACCTGGCCACGTCCTGATCCGGGGTCCTGAGCCCGTCCTACTCCGGGAGGGTCCTGAGCCCGTCCTACTCCGGGAGGGTCCTGAGCCCGTCCTACTCCGGGAGGGTCCTGAGCCCGTCCTACTCCGGGAGGGTCCTGAGCCCGTCCTACTCCGGGAGGGTCCTGAGCCCGTCCTACTCCGGGAGGGTCCTGAGCCCGTCCTACTCCGGGAGGGTCCTGAGCCCGTCCTACTCCGGGAGGGTCCTGAGCCCGTCCTACTCCGGGAGGGTCCTGAGCCCGTCCTACTCCGGGAGGGTCCTCAGCTAACGGCATCCACCGTGACCAGAAATTTTTCTCCTCGTACGATCAGGCACAAAGGCCTGAGGCCTACTCTTCATCTGCTGCCACGGCGACGGCGGCGAGCCTGCACTGAGCGCGCTCGGACTGGGCTCGTCAGAATGTTATTTAAACGAGGGGGCCTGTAGTTCGGAGGCCGGAGCAATGCCTGAGAAACGGAACGGCTCTTTATATCATGGCCTCTTCCCTTCAGCTGGGGCTTTGTGACGACCCCCTCTCTACGAACCCGCCGGCGACAAAGGGAAAGCTCCCTTGCTTCAGCACAGTTGTTTTTTTTTTGTCCAGATGTTTGGAGGGTGCTAAGCTTTCGGTTTGTATTTCTGGTCTGGTAAAGAGCATTCACTTCCTGCTCATTAACGGTTGCAACAGGCGGGAGAAATGCAGATTGCAGCCAAATCAAAGCATTGAGAAGGTGACTCGGGGCCCTGTTTAGTGTCGGTGAAGTTGGCGAGGGATTTATGAAGTGAGGTCAATTGTGAGGGAGACTCAAGCAAGCCAAGGCCCTAACACTGGTGTGAATGACTTTATAAATCCCAAGGCTGTACAATGTACCTTTATTCAATGTATGTAACCCTACTGCCCATTATTGGTGGCTCAGTGGGTCGCACTCTCACCTCTGGCTCAGAAGGTCATGGGGTCAAGTCCCCACCCTAGAGACTTGAGCACACAATCGCTCCCAGTGCCAATACCGAGGGAGCTCTTCTCCGTCAGAGGCGCCATCTTTTGGATGAGACCTTAAATCTGATTGAAGCATACAAGATTCTGAGGGGACTCGATAGGGTAGATGCTGAGAGGATGTTACCCCTCATGGGGGAATCTAAAACTAGGGGGCATAGTCTCAGAATAAGGGGTCGCCCGTTTAAGACGGAAATGAGGAGGAATTTCTTCTCCCAGAGGGTGGTGAATCTTTGGAATTCTTTATCCCAAAAAGCTGTGGAGGCTGAGTCATTGAATACATTCAAGGCTGAGTGAGACAAAGTTTTGATCAGCAAAGGAGTCAAAGGATATGGGGAAAGGGCGGGAAAGTGGAGTTGAGGTAAAAATCAGATCAGCCGTGATCTCATTAAATGGCGGAGCAGGCTCGAGGGGCCGAATGGCCTACTCCTGCTCCTATCTCTTATGGTCTTAAACCGAGGTCCCGTCTGCCCGTTCAGGTGGACGTAAAAGATCCCATGGCACGAGAAGAGCAGGGGAGGTGTCCCTGGTCAATATTTATCCCTCAGCCAACAAGTACCTTCACCACACGGACTGCAGAGGTTCAAGAAGAAGGCCCACCCCCGCCTTCTCAAGGGGCAACCAGGGACGGGCAATACATGCCAGTCTTGCCAGCGACACCTAGTGTTCACTAATGTCTCTTTAGGGAAGGAAACCTGCCGTCCTTACCCAATCTGGGCCTATATGTGACTCCAGTCCCACACCAACGTGGTTGACTCTGAACTGCCCTCCGAAGTGGCCTAGCCAGTCACTCAGTTGTATCAAACGGCTGCACGGTAGCTCAAGGAGAAGGCCCACCGCCATCTTCTCAGGGCCAACTAGTGATGGGCAATAAATACCGGCCTTGGCAGCGACGCCCACATCCCCAGAATGAATATAAAAAAGAAAGCTCTCTCCTGGTTAAGCAAATGTAAGGAATCTTACAACACCAGGTTATAGTCCAACAGTTTTATTTGAAAATCACAAGCTTTCGGAGGCTTTCTCCTTCGTCAGGTGAGTGTGGAATTCCTTGAAGGTTATCGAATTTATAGTCAGAGAACAATGCCTGGTGATGACAGATAATCTTTCCATCTGCCCATTGTCAAGGCGATCGGACAGAGAGACATTACATACAGGACTGCTGAATACACAAACAGTCCGATCCCAAAGACAGAGAGAGAGAGATAGAGAGAGAAACATCCGAAAGGAAGAGAAAGAGAGAGAATGACCCGTTGTATTAAAAACAGATAACTCTTTTTTCGCTGGTGGGGTTACGTGTAGCGTGACATGAACCCAAGATCCCGGTTGAGGCCGTCCTCATGGGTGCGGAACTTGGCTATCAATTTCTGCTCGACGATTTTGCGTTGTCGTGTGTCTCGAAGGCCGCCTTGGAGAACGCTTACCCGAAGATCGGTGGCTGAATGTCCTTGACTGCTGAAGTGTTCCCCGACTGGGAGGGAACCCTCCTGTCTGGCGATTGTTGCGCGGTGTCCGTTCATCCGTTGTCGCAGCGTCTGCATGGTCTCGCCAATGTACCATCCTTTCCTGCAACGTATGAGGTAGACAACGTTGGCCGAGTCACAGGAGTATGAACCATGCACCTGGTGGGTGGTGGACTATAACCTGGTGTTGTAAGATTCCTTACATTTGTCCACCCCAGTCCATCACCGGCATCTCCACATCCTGGTTAAGCAAGGCTAATTTGTCAGGTTTTTTTTGGCTACGCAACAGAACAATTTGACTGCTGATCAGATTCCCAGCCCCGATCACCAATGCCCAAGCCACGGCGTCCTGAAGGGAGTTTGCTTTGAGGATTGATTGGTGGAGGGAAGTGTGGCCTGGTTGCTTTGGACGAGTGCAGGCATGCGAGACGCTTGGACGTGAAGATTGATTGACCACCTCGCATCCTGCGTTTCACATCCCATTACCATCGCTGCTCTCTGGGTCTGTCCGAGCGGCCACTGCAGCTCAACTTTGGGAGCAGGATGGGGTAGAAGCTATGTTGCTCGCCCCCGTCTGCTGTCCAGTGAGCCCTAGTGGCAACTGTGCAAGCACCGAGGGCACATCTGTCTGCACATGTGTCATATCCGCTCAGTTGCCCAGACTACTCCTAACTCCGTAATAGCTGCCCCCCGCCGCAGCCCATCTGCTGCTGAAACCCTCATCAGTGCCTTTGTTACCTCCAGACTGGACTATTCCAATGCTCTTCTGGCCGGCCTCCCATCTTCCACTCTCTGTAAACTTCAGCTCATCCAAAACTCTGCTGCTCCGTATCCTAACTCGCGCCAAGTTATGCTCACCCATCACCCCCTGTGCTCGCTGACCTACACTGGCTCCCGGTCCGGGAACGCCTCGATTTTAAAATTCTCATCCCTGTTTTCCAGGTTGCCCGAGGCGCTTTACAGGAGCGATTATCAAACAAAATTTGACACCGAGCCACCTAAGGAGACATTAGGAGAGGTGACCAAAAGCTTGGTCAAAGAGGTAGGTTTTAAGGAGCGTCTTGAAGGAGAAGAGAGAGAGACGGAGAGGTTTAGGGCGGGAATTCCAGAGCTTAGGGCCTAGGCAGCTGAAGGTGGGGCGATGAAAATCGGGGATGCGCAAGAGGCCAGAATTGGAGGAGCGCAGAGATCTCGGAGGGTTGTCGAGGCTGGAGGAGGGTTACAGAGATAGGGAGGGGGGCGAGGCCGTGGAGGGATTAACACAAGAGGCCTTGAAATGCTCACGTTCAGCGCCAATTACGAGGTTGCAAAGGTCAAGATGACCACGATGGAGATGAGCCAGTCCCTTGACGTAGTGACGTTTAAGAGGCCCGCAGTGGCCTCTCCTCCAACCCCCCCATCCCCCCCACAGGCGACAATCAATCAAGCCAGGTGCAAAAGACCCTCCCTAATCCGTCTTGACTGTTTAACCTGAGCAAGTGCACTGACAGTGACCCCAGGCCCAACCTTTAACAGGTCGACTTGCAGTCTGGCATTAACCAACACTCAGCAGGGGAGCCACTTGTGAGTTCAGACCGCTGATTAATCATGGGCTCGACGGACTGGATGGCCAGAGTCCGAGGGGGTGCCTCTTTGATCTGCCTGATGGATTGCTTTGCCGTGTTGGCAAGGCTGTGCTTTTTTTCTTTTCTCTCCGCTACCATTCGGGCTTTTGAACCCGTTCACCCCGGGAGCAGTCGAAGCTCAGCGGGCAAACGGGCCTCCTGAATCAGGCTTCAACCTCCAATCCAACCGGCACGGAAGACAGAAGCAGAGAGGGAGGGGGATCAGCCCAGGGGTCGGGAAGGGGCAGCTGATAGGACAGTCTGGACAAGGTGCATTCCCTCTCATCCGATTTCTCGCCGTTGAATTGTAAAAAGAATCAGAGGTGAGCTTCCCGCTCGGTGCAGCATACGAATTAAGAGCAGGAGTAGGCCATTCGGCCCCCTCGAGCCTGCTCTCCCATTTGATAAGATCATGGCCGATCGAATTGTGACCTCGACCCTACTTTCCCGTCTAACTACTATAACTATTGACTCCCTTGTTCGTTTACTTTGATAAGGAGAGGAAAGGAAAGAGCTAGCATTTATAGCGTCCGAAACGCCACCGATGAAGTACTTTTTTGCCAGTTTGTTCTGGAGGCAAATGCGGCAGCCATTTTGCGCACAGCGCGATCCCACACAAATCAGCTGAATGATCTGTCCTTTGGTTGAGGAACAAACGTCAGGCGGGACCCCGAGGAGAACTCGACCATGCTTTTCTTCGAAACGATGCCGTAGGGGTCTTCGATGGGCACCCGAGAGGGCAGACTGGGACCTTAGTTTAACGTCTGATAAAATATGGCACCTCCAACATGCACAGCGCTCCCTCTGGTACTGCTGGCCGAGATCCTGAAGAGACTCAGTGCGCTATGTCCATACTAAATGATCTCATGACTTTAGTGTACTTAGCTCCTGTAGGTTGCCCTCCCAGTTGACTGACCAGGGCAGCAAGCTCTGAGCTATTAATAATCAATCCTTTGTTGATGCTATTTATTTGCAGAGCACTATAACTTAAGCTACAGAGGTCAATCACTTGACTGGCACATTCTAGTATCACAACAATGAATCAAACAGGATCTGTCTTGGAGAGGCATTGTTACCAGAATGGTACCAGAGATGAGAGATTTCAGTTATAGTAGAGAGACTGGAAGTGCTCTTCTGAGAGCAGAGGATGGTGGAAACTATGTGCATAAGTCCCTGGAGTGGGATTCGAACCCACAACCTTCTGACTCAGAGGCAAGAGTACTACCCGCTGAGCCACAGCCAACAGCTGCTAATAAACGTTCTTCCCAAAGCATTATTGCAAAGTGTGCAGCAGGCTTGCATCTCTCTCTCTCTCTCTCGAGCCTCCTTAACACTTCCTTTTATTCGTTCATGGGATGCGGGCGTCGCTGGCGAGGCCGGCATTTATTGCCCATCCCTAATCGCCCTTGAGAAGGTGGTGGTGAGCCGCCTTCTTGAACCGCTGCAGTCCGTGTGGTGAAGGTTCTCCCACAGTGCTGTTAGGAAGGGAGTTCCAGGATTTTGACCCAGCGACGATGAAGGAACGGCCGATATATTTCCAAGTCGGGATGGTGTGTGACTTGGAGGGGAACGTGCAGGTGGTGTTGTTCCCATGTACCTGCTGCTCTTGTCCTTCTAGGTGGTAGAGGTCGCGGGTTTGGGAGGTGCTGTCGAAGAAGCCTTGGCGAGTTGCTGCAGTGCATCCTGTGGATGGTACACACTGCAGCCACGGTGCGCCGGTGGTGAAGGGAGTGAATGTTTAGGGTGGTGGATGGGGTGCCAATCAAGCGGGCTGCTTTGTCCTGGACGGTGTCGAGCTTCTTGAGTGTTGTTGGAGCTGCACTCATCCAGGCAAGTGGAGAGTATTCCATCACACTCCTGACTTGTGCCTTGTAGATGGTGGAAAGGCTTTGGGGAGTCAGGAGGTGAGTCACTCGCCACAGAATACCCAGCCTCTGACCTGCTCTTGTAGCCGCAGTATTTATATGGCTGGTCCAGTTCAGTTTCTTGGGCAAATGACACCTATGGAATTCCAAATGACGTCAGGGGCTTTAAAAATCCAGTCCGCACATGTAGAAAGAAACGTGAAAAAGAGTGAAATTGTTGGCCGAGTTCTCTTCTGGATGTGTGAGTATAAGATGCACCTTTTGTGGAGATGTTAATGCCAGAGCCCAGACAAGAACACACTCATATCCAATCATGGCAGTGTTTGCCAAGAACCATGACAATTGCGTGGGGGGAGGGAAGGGAAGGGAGCTGGGTGGGTTTGGTATGTTATATAGAATTACACTGAATTTACAACACAGAAACAGGCCGTTCGGCCCAACTGGTCCATGCCGGTGTTTATGCTCCACACGAGCCTCCTCCCACCCTTCTTCATCTCATATCTCCCTCTATTCCTTTCTCCCTCATGTGTTTATCTAGCTTCCCCTTAAATACATCGATACTATTCACCTCAACTACTCCTTGTGGTAGCGAGTTCCACATTCTCACCACTCTCTGGGTAAAGAAGTTTCTCCTGAATTCCCTATTGGATTTATCGGTGACTATCTTATATTGATGGCCCTTAGTTTTGGTCTCCCCCACAAGTGGAGACATCTTCTCTACGCCTATTCTATCGAACTCCTTCACAACTTTAAGATCAGGTCACCCCTCAGCCTTCTCTTTTCTAGAGAAAAGACCCTCATCCTGTTCAGTCTTTCCTGATAGGTATAACCTCTCAGTTCTGGTATCATCCTTGTAAATCCTTCTTGCACCTTCTCCAGTGCCTCTATATCCTTTTTGTAATATGGAGACCAGAACTGTTCAATGTTGAGGGCTCAGTCATAGAGTTATACAGCACGGATAGAGGCCCTTCGGCCCATCGTGTCGAGGGCTCATTGTGCAAGTTTTGGTCGGGTTGCCATCTCTTTTTTTTGGGGAGGGTGCAATTATTGTTCCATTGTAGTTGTTATGTGTGGATACCATCGTGTCTCAATGATATATAGTGGTCTTGGCATCAGTTACTGCCGTTGTACAGGGCCTTGGTGAGACCACATCTGGAGCATTGTGTGCAGTTTTGGTCTCCTTATCTGAGGAAGGATGTCCTTGCCATGGAGGGAGTGCAACGAAGGTTTACCAGACTGATTCCTGGGATGGCAGGACTGACGTACGAGGAGAGATTGGGTCGACTAGGCCTATATTCACTAGAGTTTAGAAGAATGAGAGGTGATCGCATCGAAACATATAAAATTCTAACAGGACGAGACAGACTAGGAACATAGGAACAGGAGGAGGCCATTCAGCCCCTTGTGCCTGCTCCGCCATTTGATAAGATCATGGCTGATCTGTGATCTAACTCCATATACCTGCCTTTGGCCCATATCCCTTAATACCTTTGGTGCCAAAAAGCTATCTATCTCAGATTTAAATTTAGCAATTGAGCTAGTATCAATTGCCGTTTGCGGAAGAGAGTTCCAAACTTCTACCACCCTTTGTGTGTAGAAATGTTTTCTAATCTCGCTCCTGAAAGGTCTGGCTCTAATTTTTAGACTGTGCCCCCTACTCCTAGAATCCCCAACCAGCGGAAATAGTTTCTCTCTATCCACCCTATCCGTTCCCCTTAATATCGAATAAACTTCGACCAGATCACCCCTTAACCTTCGAAACTCCAGAGAATACAACCCCAATGACTAGATGCAGGGAGGATGTTCCTGATGGCTGGGGAGTCCAGAACCAGGGGTCACAGTCTCAGGATACGGGGTAATCCATTTAGAACCGAGCTGAGGAGAAATTTCTTCACTCAGAGGGTGGTGAACCTGTGGAATTCTCTACCACAGAAGGCAGTGGAGGCCAAGTCATTGGATGTATTCAAGAAGGAGATGGATATGTTTCTTAATGCTAAAGGGATCAAGGGATATGGGAAAAAAAGCGGGAACAGGGTACTGAGTTAGACGGTCAGCCATGATCATTTTGAATGGCGGAGCAGGCCGGAAGGGCCGAATGGCCTACTCCTGCTCCTGTTTTCTATGTTTCTATGTACGTATGCCTCCAACTCACTGCAATTCACGCCCAAACTGACTCAAATGGCCCTGACTCTGAGTATCACCAACCTCACTTCCTGACATCATGGTCACCCTTTTCGCTCAGCGAACTGCTATGTCAACTTTGGCCATGCAATTTTGCCGCCTCAGCCGTCACGGTGTAGCTGCAGCCCCCGGCCACCAGGCGGCGCCGAAGTATCTCCCTGGGAAAACCCTGTCGATTTGGAAATCTGCTGGAGGGGAGAGGGAGCAGGTTAAAGTCTCGTTCGCCCCTTTTCTACTTCTCCCTTCTGCTCTCCTGCCTTCTCTCTCTCTCTCGCTCTCTCCCTCTTTGAAATTGATTCATTGATTCAGCCTAATGAACTAATTCCAAAAATGTTTTATGTCTGACACAGGTGTGTGAAGTGTTCATATCTCAAATTTGACAGGCTGCAAATCACGTCTTGTATTTTTTGAACACTGCCTGGTGTGGTTAATTGGATTTTTTTGTTCGGGATTTCTTGCGTCAAAGCAGCATGTGACGTTTGAATGGGTCTGGGAAGGATAACATCTGGCTATGTCCCAGAAGTTATGACTTTGACCCCCTGCAGAGTGTTGTGGAAGAGACCAGTGGTTCATTTGTTGCCCGGACTCAGGGCCGTGACATCTCCAGTGTTAAATGTCAAAGGTCAGCTCAGACGGTAGCACCCTCGCCCCCCTCCCCCCGAGTCAGAAGTTCATGGGTTCGAGCCCCACTCCAGAGACTTGAGCACGTGATCCCAGGCTGACACTCCCAGCGCCAGCACCGAGGGAGTGCTGCACCGTCGGAGGTGCCGTCTTTTCGGATGAGACTTTGAAACGAGGCCCTCTCGGGTGGGATGTAAAAGATCCCACGGCCGCTATTGGAAGAAAAGCAGGGAAGTTCTCCCCGGTGTCCTGGGCCAATATTTATCCCTCGGGCAACATCACTAAAAAAACAGATTATCTCGTCATCATCACGTTGCTGTTTGTGGGATCTTGCTGTGCGCAAATTGGCTGCCACGTTTCCTACATTACAACAGTGATCACACTTCGAAAGTACTGCATTGGCTGTGAAGAGGTTTTGGGACATCCTGAGGTCGTGAAAGGCGCTATATAAATGCAAGTGGGTAATAAGTCCAGTGACAAGGGCACACATCAAGGGATCTGCTTGGTCCCAGATGGTGTTGAGACTCTTGAGTTTTGTCGTGGCTGTACCCATCCTGGAGGGCATTGAGTATTCCATCACACTCCTGACTTGTGCCTTGTAGATGGTTGAGGGGCCAGGAGGTGCCTCTATCAATGGTGACCCTCCCCCCCCCGAAGACATTGATCGTAGGACTTGCTAATGAAACTCAATGGAGATGGGCTGGGCTTTCTCTTGTTGGAGATGGTCATAGCTTGGCATTTATATGGCGTCGATGGTACCTTCCTCTTGTCAGCCTGTTACCCAGGTCCTGCTGTAGGCCGGGATGGACGGCTTCTTTATCAGAGGAGTGCTGATAGCAACTAAACACTGTTGAATCATCGGCAAACAGCCCCACTCCTGATCCTATAACTGATGGAAAAAGAAAGACTTGCATTTCTATAGCACCTTTCACGCCGTACCAAAGCGCTTCACAGCCAATGAAGTACTTTTGAAGTGTAGTCACTTTTGCAATGTAGGAAACACAGCAGCCAATTTGCGCACAGCAAGATCCCACAAACAGCAATGTGTCAACAACCAGATCATCTGTTTTTCAGTGGTGTTTGAGGGATAAATGTTGGTTAGGACTCCCCCTGCTCTTCTTCAAATGGTACCATGGGATCCTTTACATCCACCTGAGAGGGCAGACAAGGCCATGGTTTGACATCTCATTCCAAACACGGCACCTCCAACAATGCAGCACTCCCTGGCTAGTGGCACTGGAGTATCGGCCTCGATTTTGTGCTCAACTGTCTGGAGTGGGACTTAAAGCCAACAGCCAGCAGAGGCGAGAGGGCTACCCATCGAGCCACGGCCGATGCCATTGGAAAGCAACTGCCGATGGTTGGGCCTAGGACATTTCCCGAAGCAACTCAGGCAGTCACGTCCTGGGGACTGACCACCCCACCGGCCTCCCACAACCACAGCCATCGTCCGAGCCATTGGAGGGATGACCCATTCCTCTCCATTGACCTTGCTTTTGTTCGGGAGCTGCTCTCACCTCTCTTTCGGTGATTCTGTTAAATCCAAGAGTAGGCAGTGTGAACACACAATCCTCTCTGCCATAGGCAGGAACACTGCTATCTAAATCAAGCCAACACTAAAAAAAAAAGCCATTAAATTTGATATAAAGAATAACAAGTGTCTAGCAGTGAGTTTCAGGCAGCAATTCAATTTCATGATTCTGTCGGCATTCAGAAAATGATTGAGCTGTTCCCTACTTATCACATCAACAGAAACACCAAATTCAATTGCCTCTTCTTCCCGCTATCTCTCTCCCATATATCACGAATGGAGAATCCAGAATTCCTGATTCATGTCGCCGCTGCTGTGCCGTGTGACGGCGGGTCACCTTGACTGTCATCCCCGAAAGATTCGAGCCGCGACCGGGTGAAGATTCTGTCCCGGCAATAGATGGCGTTGTAACAGCGACCTCACCAGCGCCCCCTCACACCTCCAAGACCTAATCGGCCGGCCAAAGGAGGAGATCTTGGGAGCTGGGCGATCCAGCCACAGACCTTTGTGCCTCCCCCAGTTGAGCAGCCGACAAGGCTCGCTGCCTTGGGAGGCTCCCCTTCTGTTAATTGATCACTGCAGCCCCCCACCCCCCCCCCGACGATATAGCAACTTCCTTGCTCCCCTCGTCCCCTTTCGAGCGGCTCAGGTCTTTCCCCGCCCGAAATTTACTCTCGGTTGCAAGGCAGCTTTTGTAACCGCTCCCTGGATTTTAAAATTCTCATGTAAGAATATAAAATAAAAACAGAAAATGCCGGAGAAGCTCAGCAAGACAGGCAGCATCCGCGGAGAAGGAAACCGAGTCAACGTTTCAGGTCGAGGACCTTTCGTCAGAACTGGAAGAAGTTAAAAGATTTAAAGTTGTTACATAAGGTTAAATCTCACGGGATCCAAGGTGAGGTAGCCAATTGGATACAAAATTGGATTGACGACAGAAGACAGAGGGTGGTTGTAGAGGGTTGTTTTTCAAACTGGATGCCTGTGACCAGCGGTGTGCCTCAGGGATCGGTGCTGGGTCCGCAGTTATTTGTTATTTATATTAATGATTTGGATGAGAATTTAGGAGACATGGTTAGTAAGTTTGCAGATGACACCAAGATTGGTGGCATTGTGGACAGTGAAGAAGGTTATCTAGGATTGCAACGGGATCTTGATAAATTGGGCCAGTGGGCCGATGAATGGCAGATGGAGTTTAATTTAGATAAATGTGAGGTGATGCATTTTGGTAGATCGAATCGGGCCAGGACCTACTCCGTTAATGGTAGGGCGTTGGGGAGAGTTATAGAACAAAGAGATCTAGGAGTACAGGTTCATAGCTCCTTGAAAGTGGAGTCACAGGTGGATAGGGTGGTGAAGAAGGCATTCAGCATGCTTGGTTTCATTGGTCAGAACATTGAATACAGGAGTTGGGATGTCTTGTTGAAGTTGTACAAGACATTAGTAAGGCCACACTTGGAATACTGTGTACAGTTCTGGTCACCCTATTATAGAAAGGAAATTATTAAACTAGAAAGAGTGCAGAAAAGATTTACTAGGATGCTACCGGGACTTGATGGTTTGACTTACAGGGAGAGGTTAGACAGACTGGGACTTTTTTCCCTGGAGAGTAGGAGGTTTAGGGGTGATCTTATAGAAGTCTATAAAATAATGAGGGGCATAGATAAGGTAGATAGTCAGAATCTTTTCCCAAAGGTAGGGGAGTCTATAACGAGGGGGCATAGATTTAAGGTGAGAGGGGAGAGATACAAAAGGGTCCAGAGGAGCAATTTTTTCACTCAAAGGGTGGTGAGTGTCTGGAACGAGCTGCCAGAGGCAGTAGTAGAGGCGGGTACAATTTTGTCTTTTAAAAAGCATTTGGACAGTTACATGGGTAAGATGGGTATAGAGGGATATGGGCCAAGTGCAGGCAATTGGGACTAGCTTAGTGGTATAAACTGGGCGACATGGACATGTTGGGCCGAAGGGCCTGTTTCCATGTTGTAGACTTCTATGATTTGATGATTCTATAAAGTTTTTGAGCAAGTACAGAGCCAGGGAAAGAGAGGGAAGGAGAGGAGGGGAGGAAAGAACAAAAGGGGAGGTCTGTAATGGGGTGGAGGGCAGGAGTGATTAAATGACAAAAGGGATGAGGCCGTAAGGTTGTAAAGTGCCTAAACGAAAGATGAGATGCTGTTCCTCGAGCTTCCATTGAGTTTCATTGGAACAGCGTAAGAGGCCGAGGACAGAGAGGTCAGAATGGGACGGACAATTAAAATGGCAAGTGACCGGAAGCTGAGGGTCAGGCTTGCGGACAGAGCAGAGGTGTTCAGCGAAGTGATCACCCAATCTTTTTTTTTATTCGTTCGTGGGATGTGGGCGTCGCTGGCAAGGCCACCATTTATTGCCCATCCCTAATTGCCCCTTGAGAAGGTGGTGGTGAGCCGCCTTCTTGAACCGCTGCAGTCCGTGTGGTGAAGGTTCTCCCACAGTGCTGTCAGGAAGGGAGTTCCAGGATTGTGACCCAGCGACGATGAAGGAACGGCCGATATATTTCCAAGTCGGGATGGTGTGTGACTTGGAGGGAAACGTGCAGGTGGTGTTGTTCCCATGTGCCTGCTGCTCTTGTCCTTCTAGGTGGTAGAGGTCGCGGGTTTGGGAGGTGCTGTCGAAGAAGCCTTGGCGAGTTGCTGCAGTGCATCCTGTGGACGGTACACACTGCAGCCACTGTGCGCCGGTGGTGAAGGGAGTGAATGTTTAGGGTGGTGGATGGGGTGCCAATCAAGCGGGCTGCTTTGTCCTGGATGGTGTCGAGCTTCTTGAGTGTTGTTGGAGCTGCACTCATCCAGGCAAGTGGGGAGTATTCCATCACACTCCTGACTCGTGCCTTGTGGATGGTGGAAAGGCTTTGGGGAGTCAGGAGGTGAGTCACTCGCCGCAGAATACCCAGCCTCTGACCTGCTCTTGTAGCCACAGTATTTATATGGCTGGTCCAGTTAAGTTTCTGCGTTTGGTCTCCCCAGTGTAGAGGAGACCGCATTGTGAGCAGCGGATACAGTTTACTAAATTGAAAGAAGTACAAGTAAATCGCTGTTTCACCTGGAAGGAGTGTTTGGGGCCCTGGACGGTGGGAAGGGAGGAGGTGGAAGGGGCAGGTGTTGCATCTCCTGAGCTCGCACGGGAAGGGGCCGTGGGGAGGGGAGCGGATATTGGGGGTGATGGAAATTCTCATTCTCATGTCCAAATCCCTCCACAGCCTCGCCCCCTCCCTATCTCTGTCACCTACTCCAGCCCTACAACCCTCCGAGATCTCTGCGCTCCTCCAATTCCGGCCTCTTGCGCATCCCCAATTTTCACCGTTCCACCATTGGCGGCCGTGCCTTCAGCTGCCTAGGCCCTAAGCTCTGGAATTCCCTCCCTCAACCTCTCCGCCTCTCTCTCCTCCTTTAAGACGCTCCTTAAAACCTGCCTCTTTGACCAAGCTTTTGGTCACCTGTCCTAATATCTCCTTATGTGGCTCGGTGTCAAATTTTGTCTGATTCCACTCCTGTGAAGCACCTTGGGACGTTTTACTACGTTAAAGGCGCTATATAAATGCAAGTTTTTGTTGTTGTTGAAGAAGGAACAATGAGTCCAAACTCTAACTGAGTGAATCTCACGACCATTGGAACATCCACTCGTCGACCTCCTGTGGCAATGCGCGCAAAGAGTCATGGTCAAGTGTGGTCTCCAGGTGAAGTGGGGTCAGAGGGTAGGGGGTTGATTGGACCAGGGGGTGCAGACGGAATTCAGTCCCCCATTTTAAAACCATAGGTCCTGTCCTAATTTTTATGTAACACGTTGATTTGAAATTATTATTAATTGGAATCTTACAGCACAGAAGGAGGCCATTCGGCCCATTGTGTCTGTACCGACTCTTTGAAAGAGCTGTCCAATTAGTCCCACTCCCTTACTCTTTCTTCATAGCCCTGCAAATTTTCCCTTTTCAAGTATTTATCCAATTCCCTTTTGAAAGTTACTATTGAATCTGCTTCCACCGCCCTTTCAGGCAGCGCATTCCGGATCAGAACAACTCGCTGTGTAAAAAAATGTCTCCTCATCTCCCCCCCTCTGGATCTTTTGCCAATTATCTCAAAGCTGTGTCCTCTGGTCACCAGCCCTCCTGCCACTGGAAACAGTTTCTCCTTATTTACTCGATCAAAACCCCTCATCATTTTGAGACCCTCTACTAAATCTCCCCTTGACCTTCCCTGCTCTAAGGAGAACAATCCCAGCTTCCCCCGTCTCTCCGCGAGACTCACGTCCCTCGTCCCTAAGTCAGTCGGAGGAGCAGCTTGGCTCAGCGGCGACTGGAGTTGCCAACTCTGGTTGGACGTCGTCCTGGAGGTTTCTAAAGGCCCCGCCTCCGCACTCCTCGCGGGGCACCACCTCCCCACATGGCCAATCGATTTGTCAGCCAAATGGACAATTCTCGACCGTCAGTCAAACAGGCTTTTCTTTTGGTCTCATCTCAGACATTTGTTTGAAGAATGTCCATGTTTCCCTCGCAGCAGTGCCCCGGAGTCAACCCCTGGAGACCCCGGGCCAATCCTGGAGGGTTGGCGACCCCAGCAGCGACTCTAACGACTGCTTGTGCTGAACGCAACTCCCCCAGTGCTGTCTCAGTAGGTGCTAAAGGTTTCCGATAGAGGCAAACTGACCCCAGCGGGCTTGCTTCCAGACTGTTCGGCCATTTCTTGTCAGAGAGAGAGAGAGAGAAAAACAACCTTCAGTCAATTCCAGACTTAATTTCCAGAAGAAATGCCAGCTCGGAGAATTCGGGCAGACCAGCTGTCATTAATAACAAATAGCCACAGGGGGCTTACAGTGTCAGTGAAAAAAAATCAGAACGTCAACAGTTGAACAGAAAAAAAGGCACTCTTTTTATTTTGTGTGTGTGTGTGGTAAACAGCAGAGAGGGAGAGGTGTTTCAAAGGAGACCTTGTACGAGCAAAGACTCTCGACACACAACCCCCTCCACACGGACACACACCCCTCCTAAATAAATAAAAACACAGCCGCTGGATGTTTTACGACTCCTTTTGATCTGACGATTGATGGGCCCTTGGCAGAGAAGCGAAGCCCCAGCGTTTCCTCGCCAAGGTCGGTGTCAGGTCTGATGTGGGCGGAATCTGTGACAGGAGTAATTTCTCCTCCCGCCGAATTCCATCAACTGCAGCTCCGCTCGGCTTGTCGCCTCCAGGCTCGACCCTCTCAGCTTTTGACAGCTCGATTTATTGTCTCTGAAATTTGTACAAATCAGATGTCATTCAATGCCACCTCGTCAATGTGTCAGCACGAGGGGGCCTGAGGGGTTGGCGGAGGAGGAGGAGTGGGGGGGGGGGAGGTTGGGGGAAGGGGCAGAAGCAATGTCATGGAAACCTGGTACAAGATTTCCTTCGCTTTTAAAGAAAGACTCACATTTACACTGTGCCTTTTGCCACCTCAGGACGTCCCGAAGCGCACCACGGCCAATGAAAAGCTTTTTGAGGTGCGGTCGCTTGTCGTAATGGAGGGAAAACGCGGACAGCCGATTTGCGCACAGCAAGATCCCACAAATGAGATAATGGCCACACCGTCTGGTTTTTTTTAGTGGTGAAGGGGTAAATATTGGCCTCAGGACACCGGGGGAGGGGCAAGGGGAGGCAGCAGAGCTAAATGTGTGATGGAGAACAAACCAGCCATGGTTTTCCCTTCAACAACCCAACAACTTGGATTAAAAAGCGCCTTTAACCTTCTAAAAAACGCTTCACAGGAGCGATTATCAAACAAAAATTGGCCACATTAGGAGATATTCGGGCAGGTGACCAAAAGCTCGGTCAAAGAGGTCGGTTTTAAGGGGCGTCTTAAAGGAGGAGAGAGAGGCGGAGAGGTTTGGGGAGGGAATTCCAGAGCTTAGGGCCTAGGCAGCTGAAGGCACGGCCGCCAATAGTGGAGCGATTAAAATCGGGGATGCGCAAGAGGCCAGAGTTGGAGGAGTGCAGAGATCTCGGAGGGTTGTAGGGCTGGAGGAGGTCACAGAGATAATGAGGGGTGAGGCCTCCTTGACCAAGCTCCTGTCCTAACATCTTATGTAGCTCGGTGTCAAATTTTGTTTGATAACGCTCCTGTGAAGCACCTTGGGACGTTTTACTACGTTAAAGGCGCTATATAAATGCAAGTTTTTATTGTGCGATACATAACTTGGCCTTTCTCGTTGCCGATGGAAACAAGCTCCCTTTGATGCCTGAACAGCTGCATTAATTTTCTTCTTGCTTGACGAAACCACAGGCTGCTGTACCACACCCTATCCCGCGACCCGCCCCCCCACCCCAGCCAAACACCCTCCCCTCCCACGGCCCATGTGTGGTGCCTTGTGAGAGGGAATCTGGCCCCGCTTCAAATCGGCCCCATCCCGCACATCTGCAGCTCATGTTCCAAAGTCAATTAGTCACTTTCTTGCGATCCGAGGACTCATTTATCATCCAGAGCACGGCGCAAACAATGTGAGAAATGAAAGGAAGGACGTTGGCCGATGTTTAAATAAATCACTTCCCCATAACTCTTTCGAGAAACCAGAATAAAGGCTCGGCCCATAACTTGAGATTTAGAAGCCCATTTTAGACACTTGTCGTCTGACGTAACCCAGCTCCTCTTGTCTCGCTGATAAGCTTAACCCTCACAAGCTAGTCATAAGGGCTCTTGACTGATTCTTTTAACAAGATTTCACAATCAACAGAGGATTGAGAAACACTGAACGCTTCTGAGAGAAGCCGCTCACTCAATACCCTGTTTGTTTTGGTTCATTAGCAAGATATTTTGGAATACGGAGAATTACATCGAGTGTACAGCCCAGAAACAGGCCATTCAGCCCAACTGGTCCATACTGGCGTTTATGCTCCACAGGAGCCTCCTCCCTATTTCATTAAACCCTATCATCCTTCTATTGCTTTCTCCCTCATGTGTTTATCTAGCTGCCCCTTAAATGCATCGATACTATTCACCTCAACTACTCCTTGTGGTAGAGAGTTCCACATTCTCACCACTCTCTGGGTAAAGAAGTTTCTCCTGAATGCCCGATTGGATTTATTTGCGACTATTTTATATTTATGACCTCTAGCTTTGGGCCCATAACTGGAAACATCTTCTCTACGTCTACCCTTACAAACCCTTTTATTTCAATGCCAGCATTGGTGGTTCAGGGGTAGCATTCTTGCCTGCCACGCGGGAGACCCGGGTTTGATTGCCGGTCAATGCACGATCATTTTTTCTATTAAAAAGCATTTGGACAGTTACATGGGTAAGATGGGTATAGAGGGATATGGGCCAAGTGCAGGCAATTGGGACTAGCTTAGTGGTGTAAACTGGGCGACATGGACATGTTGGGCCGAAGGGCCTGTTTCCATGTTGTAAACTTCTATGATTCTATCTTAAAGACCTCTATCAAGTCACCCCTCGGCCTTCTAGAGAAAAGAGCCCCAGCCTGTTCAGCCTTTCCTGATCAGGATATCTTCTCAGTTCTGGTATCATCCTTGTGAATCTTTTTTGCACCCTCTCCAATGCCTTTTACAATATGGAGACCAGAACTGCGCACAATATTGCAAGCGTGCTCTAACCAAGGTTAAAATAACTTCTCTGCTTTTCAATTCTATCTCTCTAGAAATGAACCCCATTGCTTGAATTGCCTTTTTTATGGCCTTATTAACCTGCGGTCGTTACTTTTAGTGGTTTGTGCACCTGCACCCCTAGATTCCTTCGCTCCCTCCACCAAGCACGAACTCACTTTCTACTGGTGCCTTCCGTCTTCCTAGGAGTTCCCTCAAACACTATCTACCCCTCCCCTCTCCCCACTCTCTCCCCGGTTCTGTTTGGACTTGATATCAAACCCACGGGCTGTAGAATCGAGGGACCTCACCCAGCTGTTAGACCCAAAGTCCAGGATTCCGATTTCCCACATTTGGTCCCTGTTTTTGCTTTGACGCTAACACCAGTTTGAGACTCAAAACAGCCCAGTTGTGGGAATTTTATCCTTCCAGCTTGGCTTGGGTCCAGCACCCTTCAATATTCTTAGAGGGACGCAGTTTAACCAACGTATAGTTGAGTGAGCCTGAAAGGTGGTGACTGTGCACTCGACCGCAAGGCAGCTCCAGACTAGGAAGGCCACTTGGCCCATCTTCATCCTTCTAGAATAATCCAAAATCCTTAATTGAGTCCAGGGTAATCAACTCCCTGACTCGATCCATTCTATGCATCAATCACTCTCTGTATCCTGATATCACCCTGAATTTTACTGGTTTGAACCTCTGGTCCTTGTCCTACTCCCACTGTTTAATTTAAAGTAATATTCCTGATTTGTCTTTTTCATTCCCTTAACTATTTTATACCCCTCCGTAAAATCGCCTCTCAGACGCCTCCTTCCCAGGCTGAATAGCCCGAGTCTCTCCACATAACTCAGACCCTGGACACGAGGGACAAAATCGTGAGTTAATTGTGGGTAGAGTCATAGAATCGTAGACAATTACGGCACAGGAGGAGGCCATTCGGCCCATCGTGTCTGTGCTGGCCGATAAAGAGCTATCCAGCCGAAGTCATTTTCCAGTTCTTGGTCCGTAGCCCTGTAGGTTACGACACTTCGAGTGCACATCCAAGTAGTTTTGAAATGAGTTGAGGGTTTCTGTCTCTCCCACCCTTTCAGGCAGCGGGTTCCAGACCCCCACCACCCTCTGGGTGAAAAAAATTCTCCTCAGCTCCCCTCTAATCCTTCGACCAATTACTTTAAATCTATGTCCCCCGGTCACTGACCCTCTCTGCTAAGGGAAATAGGTCCTCCCTATCCACTCTATCCAGTCCCCTCATAATTTTATACACCTCAATTAAATCTCCCCTCAGCCTCATTTGTTCGGGTAATTATGGATAATCGTAATCTCCTGCTCACTCCACATCCCCTTTAATATCCCACCTAGTCGAATCCCACTCTCCTGTTCACTCCCCATCCCCTTTAATATCCCACCTAGTCTAATCCCACTCTCCTGTTCACTCCCCATCCCCTTTAATATCTCACCAAGTCCAATCCCACTCTCTTGTTCACTCACCATCCGCTTTAATATCCCACCTAGTCTAATCCCACTCTCCTGCTAGCTCCCCATACCCTTTAATATCCCACACAGTCTAATCCCACTCTCCTGCTCACTCCCCATACCCTTTAATATCCCACCTAGTCGAATCCCACCCTCCTGCTCACTCCCCATCCCCTTTAATATCCCACCTAGTCTAATCCCACTCTCCTGTTCACTCCCCATCCCCTTTAATATCTCACCAAGTCTAATCCCACTCTCTTGTTCACTCCCCATACCCTTTAATATCCCACCTAGTCTAATCCCACTCTCCTGCTCACTCCCCATCCCCTTTAATATCCCACCTAGTCTAATCCCACTCTCCTGCTCACTCCCCATCCCCTTTAATATCCCACCTAGTCTAATCCACTCTCCTGCTCACTCCCCAAACCCTTTAATATCCCACCTAGTCTAATCCACTCTCCTGCTCACTCCCCATCCCCTTTAATATCCCACCTAGTCTAATCCACTCTCCTGCTCACTCCCCATACCCTTTAATATCCCACCTAGTCTAATCCACTCTCCTGCTCACTCCCCATACCCTTTAATATCCCACCTAGTCTAATCCCACTCTCCTGCTCACTCCCCATCCCCTTTAATATCCCACCTAGTCTAATCCACTCTCCTGCTCACTCCCCAAACCCTTTAATATCCCACCTAGTCTAATCCACTCTCCTGCTCACTCCCCATACCCTTTAATATCCCACCAAGTCTAATCCCACTCTCTTGTTCACTCCCCATACCCTTTAATATCCCACCTAGTCTAATCCCACTCTCCTGCTCACTCCCCATCCCCTTTAATATCCCACCTAGTCTAATCCCACTCTCCTGCTCACTCCCCAAACCCTTTAATATCCCACCTAGTCTAATCCCACTCTCTTGTTCACTCCCCATCCCCTTTAATATCCCACCTAGTCTAATCCACTCTCCTGCTCACTCCCCAAACCCTTTAATATCCCACCTAGTCTAATCCCACTCTCTTGTTCACTCCCCATCCCCTTTAATATCCCACCTAGTCTAATCCACTCTCCTGTTCAATCCCCATCCCCTTTAATAGCCCACCTAGTCTAATCCACTCTCCTGCTCACTCCCCATACCCTTTAATATCCCACCTAGTCTAATCCCACTCTCTTGTTCACTCCCCATACCCTTTAATATCCCACCTAGTCTAATCCACTCTCCTGCTCACTCCCCAAACCCTTTAATATCCCACCTAGTCTAATCCCACTCTCCTGCTCACTCCCCATACCCTTTAATATCCCACCTAGTCTAATCCCACTCTCTTGTTCACTCCCCATACCCTTTAATATCCCACCTAGTCTAATCCACTCTCCTGCTCACTCCCCAAACCCTTTAATATCCCACCTAGTCTAATCCCACTCTCTTGTTCACTCCCCATACCCTTTAATATCCCACCTAGTCTAATCCACTCTCCTGCTCACTCCCCATACCCTTTAATATCCCACCTAGTCTAATCCCACTCTCCCCCTCACTCCCCATACCCTTTAATATCCCACCTAGTCTAATCCCACTCTCCTGCTCATTCCCCACACCCTTTAATATCCCACCCAGTCTAATCCCACTCTCCCGCTCACTCCCCATACCCTTTAATATCCCACCCAGTCTAATCCCACTCACCTCCTCACTCCCCATACCCTTTAATATCCCACCTAGTCTAATCCCACTCTCCTGCTCACTCCCCATACCCTTTAATATCCCACCTAGTCTAATCCCACTCTCTTGTTCACTCCCCATACCCTTTAATATCCCATCGAGTCAAATACCACTCTCCTGCTCATTCCCCATACCCTTTAATATCCCATCGAGTCTAATCCCACTCTCCTGCTCACTCCCCATACCCTTTAATATCTCACCTAGTCTAATCCCACTCTCCTGATCACTCCCCATACCCTTTAATATCCCACCTAGTCTAATCCCACTCTCCTGCTCATTCCCCATACCCTTTAATATCTCACCTAGTCTAATCCCACTCTCCTGATCACTCCCCATACCCTTTAATATCCCACCTAGTCTAATCCCACTCTCCTGCTCATTCCCCATACCCTTTAATATCCCACCCAGTCTAATCCCACTCTCCTGCTCACTCCCCATACCCTTTAATATCCCACCTAGTCTAATCCCACTCTCCCCCTCACTCCCCATACCCTTTAATATCTCACCTAGTCTAATCCCACTCTCCTGATCACTCCCCATACCCTTTAATATCCCACCTAGTCTAATCCCACTCTCCTGCTCATTCCCCATACCCTTTAATATCCCACCTCGTCTAATCCCACTCTCCTGCTCACTCCCCATACCCTTTAATATCTCACCTAGTCTAATCCCACTCTCCTGATCACTCCCCATACCCTTTAATATCCCACCTAGTCTAATCCCACTCTCCTGCTCATTCCCCATACCCTTTAATATCCCACCCAGTCTAATCCCACTCTCCTGCTCACTCCCCATACCCTTTAATATCCCACCTAGTCTAATCCCACTCTCCCCCTCACTCCCCATACCCTTTAATATCTCACCTAGTCTAATCCCACTCTCCTGATCACTCCCCATACCCTTAAATATCCCACCTAGTCTAATCCCACTCTCCCCCTCACTCCCCATCCCCTTTAATATCTCACCTAGTCTAATCCCACTCTCCTGCTCACTCCCCATACCCTTTAATATCCCACCAAGTCTAATCCCACTCTCTTGTTCACTCCCCATACCCTTTAATATCCCACCTAGTCTAATCCCACTCTCCTGCTCATTCCCCATACCCTTTAATATCTCACCTAGTCTAATCCCACTCTCCTGCTCACTCCCCATACCCTTTGATATCCCACCCAGTCTAATCCCACTCTCCTACTCACTCCCCATCCCCTTTAATATCTCACCAAGTCTAATCCCACTCTCTTGTTCACTCCCCATCCCCTTTAATATCCCACGTAGTCTAATCCCACTCTCCTGCTCACTCCCCATACCCTTTAATATCCCACCTAGTTTAATCCCACTCTCCTGCTCACTCCCCGTACCCTTTAATATCCCACCTAGTCTAATCCCACTCTCCTGCTCACTCCCCATCCCCTTTAATATCCCACCCAGTCCACTCCCACTCTCCTGCTTGCACCCCATACCCTTTAATATCCCACCCAGTCTAATCCCACTCTCCCCCTCACTCCCCATACCCTTCAATATCCCACCTAGTCTAATCCCACTCTCCTGCTCACTCCCCATACCCTTTAATATGCCACCTAGTCTAATCCCACTCTCCTGCTCACTCCCCATACCCTTTAATATCCCACCTAGTCTAATCCCACTCTCCTGCTCACTCCCCATCCCTTTAATATCCCACCTAGTCTAATCCCACTCTCCTGCTCACTCCCCATACCCTTTGATATCCCACTAGTCTAATCCCATTCTCCTGCTCACTCCCCATCCCTTTAATATCCCACCTAGTCCAATCCCACTCTCCTGCTCACTCCCCATCCCCTTTAATATCCCACCTAGTCTAATCCCACTCTCCTGCTCATTCCCCATACCCTTTAATATCCCACGTAGTCTAATCCCACTCTCCTACTCGCTCCTGATCCCCTTTAATATCCCACCTAGTCTAATCCCACTCTCCTGCTCACTCCCCAAACCCTTTAATATCCCACCGAGTCCAATCCCACTCTCCTGCTGACTCCCCATACCCTTTAATATCCCACTTAGTCTAATCCCACTCTCCTGCTCACTCCCCATCCCCTTTAATATCCCATCTAGTCTAACCCCACTCTCCTGCTCACTCCCCATCCCCTTTAATATCCAACCTAGTCTAATCCCACTCTCCTGCTCATTCCCCATACCCTTTAATATACCACGTTGTCGAATCCCACTCTCCTGCTCACTCCCCATCACCTTTAATATCCCACCTAGTCGAATCCCACTCTCCCCCTCACTTCCCATACCCTTTGATATCCCACCCAGTCTAATCCCACTCTCCTGCTCACTCCCCATACCCTTTAATATCCCACCCAGTCTAATCCCACTCTCCTGCTCACTCCCCATCCCCTTTAATATCCCACCTAGTCTAATCCCACTCTCCTGCTCACTCCCCATACCCTTTAATATCCCACCTAGTCTAATCCCACTCTCCTGCTCACTCCCCATACCCTTTAATATCCCACCAAGTCTAATCCCACTCTCCTGCTCACTCCCCATACCCTTAAATATCCCACCTAGTCTAATCCCACTCTCCTGCTCACTCCCCATACACTTTAATATCCCACGTAGTCTAATCCCACTCTCCTGCTCACGCCCCATACCCTTTAATATCCCACCAAGTCCAATCCCACTCTCCTGCTCACTCCCCATACCCTTTAATATCCCACCTAGTCCAATCGCACTCTCCTGCTCACTCCCCATACACTTTAATATCCCACCCAGTCTAATCCCAATCTCCTGCTCACTCTCAATCCCCTTTAATATCCCACCTAGTCTAATCCCACTCTCCTGCTCATTCCCCATACCCTTTAATATCCCACCTAGTCTAATCCCACTCTCTTGTTCACTCCCCATACCCTTTAATATCCCACCTAGTCTAATCCCACCCTCCTGCTCACTCCCCAAACCCTTTAATATCCCACCTAGTCTAATCCACTCTCCTGCTCACTCCCCATACCCTTTAATATCCCACCTAGTCTAATCCCACCCTCCTGCTCACTCCCCATACCCTTTAATATCCCACCAAGTCTAATCCCACTCTCTTGTTCATTCCCCATACCCTTTAATATCCCACCTAGTCTAATCCCACTCTCCTGCTCACTCCCCATCCCCTTTAATATCCCACCTAGTCTAATCCACTCTCCTACTCACTCCCCATACCCTTTAATATCCCACCTAGTCTAATCCACTCTCCTGCTCACTCCCCAAACCCTTTAATATCCCACCTAGTCTAATCCCACTCTCTTGTTCACTCCCCATACCCTTTAATATCCCACCTAGTCTAATCCCACTCTCCTGCTCACTCCCCATCCCCTTTAATATCCCACCTAGTCTAATCCCACTCTCTTGTTCACTCCCCATACCCTTTAATATCCCACCTAGTCTAATCCACTCTCCTGCTCACTCCCCAAACCCTTTAATATCCCACCTAGTCTAATCCCACTCTCCTGCTCACTCCCCATACCCTTTAATATCCCACCTAGTCTAATCCCACTCTCTTGTTCACTCCCCATACCCTTTAATATCCCACCTAGTCTAATCCACTCTCCTGCTCACTCCCCAAACCCTTTAATATCCCACCTAGTCTAATCCCACTCTCTTGTTCACTCCCCATACCCTTTAATATCCCACCTAGTCTAATCCACTCTCCTGCTCACTCCCCATACCCTTTAATATCCCACCTAGTCTAATCCACTCTCCTGCTCACTCCCCATACCCTTTAATATCCCACCTAGTCTAATCCCACCCTCCTGCTCACTCCCCATACCCTTTAATATCCCACCTAGTCTAATCCACTCTCCTGCTCACTCCCCATACCCTTTAATATCCCACCTAGTCTAATCCCACTCTCCTGCTCATTCCCCATACCCTTTAATATCCCACCCAGTCTAATCCCACTCTCCCGCTCACTCCCCATACCCTTTAATATCCCACCCAGTCTAATCCCACTCACCTCCTCACTCCCCATACCCTTTAATATCCCACCTAGTCTAATCCCACTCTCCTGCTCACTCCCCATACCCTTTAATATCCCACCTAGTCTAATTCCACTCTCTTGTTCACTCCCCATACCCTTTAATATCCCATCGAGTCTAATCCCACTCTCCTGCTCATTCCCCATACCCTTTAATATCCCATCGAGTCTAATCCCACTCTCCTGCTCACTCCCCATACCCTTTAATATCTCACCTAGTCTAATCCCACTCTCCTGATCACTCCCCATACCCTTTAATATCCCACCTAGTCCAATCCCACTCTCCTGCTCATTCCCCATACCCTTTAATATCTCACCTAGTCTAATCCCACTCTCCTGATCACTCCCCATACCCTTTAATATCCCACCTAGTCTAATCCCACTCTCCTGCTCATTCCCCATACCCTTTAATATCCCACCCAGTCTAATCCCACTCTCCTGCTCACTCCCCATACCCTTTAATATCCCACCTAGTCTAATCCCACTCTCCCCCTCACTCCCCATACCCTTTAATATCTCACCTAGTCTAATCCCACTCTCCTGATCACTCCCCATACCCTTTAATATCTCACCTAGTCTAATCCCACTCTCCACCTCACTCCCCATACCCTTTAATATCCCACCTAGTCTAATCCCACTCTCCTGATCACTCCCCATACCCTTTAATATCCCACCTAGTCTAATCCCACTCTCCTGCTCATTCCCCATACCCTTTAATATCCCACCTCGTCTAATCCCACTCTCCTGCTCACTCCCCATACCCTTTAATATCTCACCTAGTCTAATCCCACTCTCCTGATCACTCCCCATACCCTTTAATATCCCACCTAGTCTAATCCCACTCTCCTGCTCATTCCCCATACCCTTTAATATCCCACCCAGTCTAATCCCACTCTCCTGCTCACTCCCCATACCCTTTAATATCCCACCTAGTCTAATCCCACTCTCCCCCTCACTCCCCATACCCTTTAATATCTCACCAAGTCTAATCCCACTCTCCTGATCACTCCCCATACCCTTTAATATCCCACCTAGTCTAATCCCACTCTCCCCCTCACTCCCCATCCCCTTTAATATCTCACCTAGTCTAATCCCACCCTCCTGCTCACTCCCCATACCCTTTAATATCCCACCAAGTCTAATCCCACTCTCTTGTTCACTCCCCATACCCTTTAATATCCCACCTAGTCTAATCCCACTCTCCTGCTCACTCCCCATACCCTTTGATATCCCACCCAGTCTAATCCCACTCTCCTACTCACTCCCCATCCCCTTTAATATCTCACCAAGTCTAATCCCACTCTCTTGTTCACTCCCCATCCCCTTTAATATCCCACGTAGTCTAATCCCACTCTCCTGCTCACTCCCCATACCCTTTAATATCCCACCTAGTTTAATCCCACTCTCCTGCTCACTCCCCGTACCCTTTAATATCCCACCTAGTCTAATCCCACTCTCCTGCTCACTCCCCATCCCCTTTAATATCCCACCCAGTCCACTCCCACTCTCCTGCTTGCACCCCATACCCTTTAATATCCCACCCAGTCTAATCCCACTCTCCCCCTCACTCCCCATACCCTTCAATATCCCACCTAGTCTAATCCCACTCTCCTGCTCACTCCCCATACCCTTTAATATGCCACCTAGTCTAATCCCACTCTCCTGCTCACTCCCCATACCCTTTAATATCCCACCTAGTCTAATCCCACTCTCCTGCTCACTCCCCATCCCTTTAATATCCCACCTAGTCTAATCCCACTCTCCTGCTCACTCCCCATACCCTTTGATATCCCACTAGTCTAATCCCATTCTCCTGCTCACTCCCCATCCCTTTAATATCCCACCTAGTCCAATCCCACTCTCCTGCTCACTCCCCATCCCCTTTAATATCCCACCTAGTCTAATCCCACTCTCCTGCTCATTCCCCATACCCTTTAATATCCCACGTAGTCTAATCCCACTCTCCTACTCGCTCCTGATCCCCTTTAATATCCCACCTAGTCTAATCCCACTCTCCTGCTCACTCCCCATACCCTTTAATATCCTACCCAGTCTAATCCCACTCTCCTGCTCACTCCCCAAACCCTTTAATATCCCACCGAGTCCAATCCCACTCTCCTGCTGACTCCCCATACCCTTTAATATCCCACTTAGTCTAATCCCACTCTCCTGCTCACTCCCCATCCCCTTTAATATCCCATCTAGTCTAACCCCACTCTCCTGCTCACTCCCCATCCCCTTTAATATCCAACCTAGTCTAATCCCACTCTCCTGCTCATTCCCCATACCCTTTAATATACCACGTTGTCGAATCCCACTCTCCTGCTCACTCCCCATCACCTTTAATATCCCACCTAGTCGAATCCCACTCTCCCCCTCACTTCCCATACCCTTTGATATCCCACCCAGTCTAATCCCACTCTCCTGCTCACTCCCCATACCCTTTAATATCCCACCCAGTCTAATCCCACTCTCCTGCTCACTCCCCATCCCCTTTAATATCCCACCTAGTCTAATCCCACTCTCCTGCTCACTCCCCATACCCTTTAATATCCCACCTAGTCTAATCCCACTCTCCTGCTCACTCCCCATACCCTTTAATATCCCACCAAGTCTAATCCCACTCTCCTGCTCACTCCCCATACCCTTTAATATCCCACCTAGTCTAATCCCACTCTCCTGCTCACTCCCCATACACTTTAATATCCCACGTAGTCTAATCCCACTCTCCTGCTCACGCCCCATACCCTTTAATATCCCACCTAGTCCAATCGCACTCTCCTGCTCACTCCCCATACCCTTTAATATCCCACCTAGTCCAATCGCACTCTCCTGCTCACTCCCCATACACTTTAATATCCCACCCAGTCTAATCCCAATCTCCTGCTCACTCTCAATCCCCTTTAATATCCCACCTAGTCTAATCCCACTCTCCTGCTCATTCCCCATACCCTTTAATATCCCACCTAGTCTAATCCCACTCTCCTGCTCTCTCCCCATACCCTTTAATATCCCACCTAGTCTAATCCCACTCTCCTGCTCTCTCCCCATACCCTTTAATATCCCAGCTAGTCTAATCCCACTCTCCTGCTCACTCCCCATCCCCTTTAATATCCCACCTAGTCTAATCCCACTCTCCTGCTCACTCCCCATACCCTTTAATATCCCACCCAGTCTAATCCCACTCTCCTGCTCACTCCCCAAACCCTTTAATATCCTACCCAGTCTAATCCCACTCTCCTGCTCACTCCCCAAACCCTTTAATATCCCACCTAGTCCAATCCCACTCTCCTGCTGACTCCCCATACCCTTTAATATCCCACTTAGTCTAATCCCACTCTCCTGCTCACTCCCCATCCCCTTTAATATCCCATCTAGTCTAACCCCACTCTCCTGCTCACTCCCCATCCCCTTTAATATCCAACCTAGTCTAATCCCACTCTCCTGCTCATTCCCCATACCCTTTAATATATCACGTTGTCTAATCCCACTCTCCTGCTCACTCCCCATCACCTTTAATATCCCACCTAGTCGAATCCCACTCTCCCCCTCACTTCCCATACCCTTTGATATCCCACCCAGTCTAATCCCACTCTCCTGCTAACTCCCCATACCCTTTAATATCCCACCTAGTCTAATCCCACTCTCCTGCTCATTCCCCATACCCTTTAATATCCCACCTAGTCTAATCCCACTCTCCTGCTCACTCCCCATCCCCTTTAATATCCCACCTAGTCTAATCCCACTCTCCTGCTCACTCCCCATACCCTTTAATATCCCACCTAGTCTAATCCCACTCTCCTGCTCACTCCCCATACCCTTTAATATCCCACCTAGTCTAATCCCACTCTCCTGCTCACTCCCCATACCCTTTAATATCCCACCTAGTCTAATCCCACTCTCCTGCTCACTCCCCATACCCTTTAATATCCCACGTAGTCTAATCCCACTCTCCTGCTCACGCCCCATACCCTTTAATATCCCACCTAGTCTAATCCCACTCTCCTGCTCACTCCCCATACACTTTAATATCCCACCCAGTCTAATCCCAATCTCCTGCTCACTCTCAATCCCCTTTAATATCCCACCTAGTCTAATCCCACTCTCCTGCTCATTCCCCATACCCTTTAATATCCCACGTAGTCTAATCCCACTCTCGTGCTCACTCCCCATACCTTTTAATATCCCACGCAGTCTAATCCCACTCTCCTGCTCACTCCCCATACCCTTTAATATCCCACCTAGTCTAATCCCACTCTCCTGCTCACTCCCCATACCCTTTAATATCCCACCCAGTCTAATCCCACTCTCCTGCTCACTCCCCATACCCTTTAATATCCCACCTAGTCTAATCCCACTCTCCTGCTCACTCCCCATACCCTTTAATATCCCACCTAGTCGAATCCCACTCTCCTGCTCACTTCCCATACCCTTTAATATCCCACCCAGTCTAATCCCACTCTCCTGCTCACTCCCCATCCCCTTTGATATCCCACCTAGTCTAATCCCACTCTCCTGCTCTCTCCCCATACCCTTTAATATCCCAGCTAGTCTAATCCCACTCTCCTGCTCACTCCCCATCCCCTTTGATATCCCACCTAGTCTAATCCCACTCTCCTGCTCTCTCCCCATACCCTTTAATATCCCAGCTAGTCTAATCCCACTCTCCTGCTCACTCCCCATCCCCTTTGATATCCCACCTAGTCTAATCCCACTCTCCTGCTCTCTCCCCATACCCTTTAATATCCCAGCTAGTCTAATCCCACTCTCCTGCTCTCTCCCCATACCCTTTAATATCCCACCTAGTCTAATCCCACTCTCCTGCTCACTCCCCACACCCTTTAATATCCCACCTGGTCTAATCCCACTCTCCTCCTCACTCCCCATACCCTTTAATATCCCACCTGGTCTAATCCCACTCTCCTGTTCACTCCCCATACCCTTTAATATCCCAGCTCGTCTAATCCCACTCTCCTGCTCACTCTCCATACCCTTTAATATCCCACCTAGTCCAATCCCACTCTCCTGCTCACTCCCCATCCCCGTTATTATCTCATCTAGTCTAATCCCACTCTCCTGCTCACTCCCCATACCCTTTGATATCCCATCTAGTCTAATCCCACTCTCCCGCTCGCTCCCCATACCCTTTAATATCCCACCCATTCTAATCCCACTCTCCTGCTCACTCTCCATACCCTTTAATATCCCACCTGGTCTAATCCCACTCTCCTACTCACTCCCCATACCCTTTAATATCCCACCTAGTCTAATCCCACTCTCCTGCTCGCTCCCCATACCCTTTAATACCCCACTTAGTCTAATCCCACTCTCCTGCTCGCTCCCCATACCCTTTAATATCCCACCCATTCTAATCCCACTCTCCTGCTCGCTCCCCATACCCTTTAATACCCCACTTAGTCTAATCCCACTCTCCTGCTCGCTCCCCATACCCTTTAATATCCCACCCATTCTAATCCCACTCTCCTGCTCACTCCCCATACCCTTTAATATCCCACCTGGTTGTAATCCCACTCTCCCGTTCACTCCCGTTCATTCCACAGATGACATTTGTACGATCTGAGCAGCACTGTATCGTAGAGTGCATCTCTTAAATATTGCATCATTTAAAGTGTTTTCCATTTAGTTTCATTAAAAAGATTTGGTCTTTGGTAACAATATTTAAAATTCAACTTTCGTTCTCATTGTTTGACTTGGAAAGGCTTACTGACCGTTGTTATATTTATATCGCACTCTTCCTGTCAACTTTACCCATTATAAATTCCAGTGTCCCCATTTCGAATGGGAGCTGCCTATGTAAACGCGTCACACTGTAATTCCATCATCCCGCCAGCGGTGGCGGTGCAGCTCTGCAACTTTTGCCTATCCCCGTTCCTCAGCTACAAACAAATATCTTCTTAAATATCGTCCGTTTGCAGGCCCTGTTCCAATGATTCTCCACCCGCTAAGGCTGCTTCTCCTGAAGGCTACACTCAGTCTTCCTCGGAGCAAATCCAGGGGAGAAAGACTCGTATTAATGAATCACACCACATAATCGACGCCAACCGTCCCAGTGCAGTGTTGAGGGAGTCGGAGGTGCCGTCTTTCCGATGAGTCGTTAAACCAAGGCCCCGTTGGATTGTAAAAGATCCCACGGCACGGTTGGAAGAAGAGCAGGAGTGTTCTCCTGGTGCTGGGGTCCAAATTTATCCCACCAAAAAGACTATCTGGTCACTTCACTCATTTGCTGTTTGTGGGAGCTTGCTGTGCGCAAATTGGCTGCAGCGTTTCCTTCATTATAACAGTGGCTGCTCGTCAAAAAGTGATTCGTTGCCTGTGAGGCGCTTTGGGGCGTCCTGAGGTCGTGAAAGACGCTATAGGAATGCGTGTTCTTTCCTTATGTCGTCGGCTTTATTAAAGGGGACATCCGTCCCCTCCTCCTGGTCTGGACTTTAGGAGGGAGAATGAACCGAGTCCCACTCGGGAGCATGGGACATTTTCCCCTCGGAAAGACTTCTGCCATTGGGTGCTTTCGAGCACATGGTCCAACCAGTCCCGTGCATTGCTCTGACCTATTTACGGACGGCTTCACCTGCAAGTCGGGGAAGTCTTCGTCTCTCCATCGGCTCCCCCACCGATTCTGGGGCAGCAACTCTCTCGTTAAGTTATGGAAATCAGTCTCTTGTCAAGTTAAACGTCGGCAACAAACCGACAAACTGCGGCTCAGAATTAACCTTCACCACGCGAACCGTGCAAAACGACACAATTCGAATTGTCGTTACTTGTATTGATTTTGTGTGAATTTGCTTCTCTTTGGGGATGGGGGTGAGGGGCGTGGACACATAGGAACAGGAGGAGGCCATTCAGCCCCTCGAGCCTGTTACACAGGAACAGGAGGAGGCCATTCAGCCCCTCGAGCCTGTTACATAGGAACAGGAGGAGGCCATTCAGCCGATCTCGGCAATCGGGAGTTTCTGAAATGGGGGTTCCTCAGTTTCCCATCTTCCCTCCCCTCAGTTTCCCCTCTTCTCCCCCCTCGGTTTCCCCCTTCCCCTCTCTCGGTTTCCCCTCTTCTCCCCCCTCAGTTTCCCATCTTCCCTCCCCTCGGTTTCCCCTCTTCTCCCCCCTCGGTTTCCCCCTTCCCCTCTCTCGGTTTCCCCCTCCCCCCTCTCAGTTTCCCCTCTTCCCCTCTCTGAGTTTCCCCTCTTCCCCTCTCTCGGTTTCCCCTCTTCTCCCCGCTCGGTTTCCCTTCTTCTCCCCCCTTGGTTTCCCCCTCCCCCTCTCTCAGTTTCCCCTCTTCCCTCCCCTCGGTTTCCCCTCTACCCCTCTCTCAGTTTCCCCTCGTCCCCTCTCAGTTTCCCCTCGTCCCCTCTCAGTTTCCCCTCTTCCCCTCTCTGAGTTTCCCCCTCCCCCTCTCTCAGTTTCCCCTCTTCCCTCCCCTCGGTTTCCCCTCTTCCCCCTCTCAGTTTCTCCTCGTCCCCTCTCAGTTTCCCCTCATCCCCTCTCAGTTTCCCCTCGTCCCCTCTCAGTTTCCCCTCTTCCCTCCCCTCGGCTTTCCCCTCTTCCCCTCTCTCAGTTTCCCCTCTTCCCTCTCAGTTTCCCCTCGTCCCCTCTCAGTTTCCCCTCTTCCCCTCTCTGAGTTTCCCCCTCCCCCTCTCTCAGTTTCCCCTCTTCCCTCCCCTCAGTTTCCCCTCGTCCCCTCTCAGTTTCCCCTCATCCCCTCTCAGTTTCCCCTCTTCCCCTCTCTCGGCTTTCCCCTCTTCCCCTCTCTCAGTTTCCCCTCTTCCCCTCCCTTTGGATTCCCCTCTTCCCTCTCTCAGTTTCCCCTCTTCCCTCCCCTCGGTTTCCCCTCTTCCCTCCCCTCGGTTTCCCCTCTTCTCCCCCCTCGGTTTCCCCCTCCCCCTCTCTCGGTTTCCCCTCTTCTCCCCCCTCGGTTTCCCCTCTTCTCCCCCCTCGGTTTCCCCTCTTCTCCCCCCTCGGTTTCCCCCTCCCCCTCTCTCGGTTTCCCCTCTTCTCCCCCCTCGGTTTCCCCTCTTCTCCCCCTCGGTTTCCCCTCTTCTCCCCCCTCGGTTTCCCCTCTTCTCCCCCCTTGGTTTCCCCTCTTCTCCACCCTCGGTTCCCCTCTTCCCCTCTCTCAGTTTCCCCCTCCCCCTCTCAGTTTCCCCTCGTCCCCTCTCAGTTTCCCCTCTTCCCTCCCCTCGGCTTTCCCCTCTTCCCCTCTCTCAGTTTCTCCTCTTCCCCTCCCTTCGGATTCCCCTCTTCCCTCTCTCAGTTTCTCCTCTTCCCCTCCCTTCGGATTCCCCTCTTCCCTCTCTCAGTTTCCCCTCTTCCCTCCCCTCGGTTTCCCCTCTTCTCCCCCCTCGGTTTCCCCTCTTCTCCCCCCTTGGTTTCCCCTCTTCTCCACCCTCGGTTCCCCTCTTCCCCTCTCTCAGTTTCCCCCTCCCCCTCTCAGTTTCCCCTCGTCCCCTCTCAGTTTCCCTTCTTCCCTCCCCTCGGCTTTCCCCTCTTCCCCTCTCTCAGTTTCTCCTCTTCCCTCCCCTCGGCTTTCCCCTCTTCCCCTCTCTCAGTTTCTCCTCTTCCCCTCCCTTCGGATTCCCCTCTTCCCTCTCTCAGTTTCTCCTCTTCCCCTCCCCTCGGCTTTCCCCTCTTCCCCTCTCTCAGTTTCTCCTCTTCCCCTCCCTTCGGATTCCCCTCTTCCCCTCTCTCAGTTTCTCCTCTTCCCCTCCCTTCGGATTCCACTCTTCCCTCTCTCAGTTTCTCCTCTTCCCCTCCCTTCGGATTCCACTCTTCCCTCTCTCAGTTTCTCCTCTTCCCCTCCCTTCGGATTCCCCTCTTCCCTCTCTCAGTTTCTCCTCTTCCCCTCCCTTCGGATTCCACTCTTCCCTCTCTCAGTTTCTCCTCTTCCCCTCCCTTCGGATTCCCCTCTTCCCTCTCTCAGTTTCCCCTCTTCCCTCCCCTCGGTTTCCCCTCTTCTCCCCCCTCGGTTTCCCCTCTTCTCCCCCCTTGGTTTCCCCTCTTCTCCACCCTCGGTTCCCCTCTTCCCCTCTCTCAGTTTCCCCCTCCCCCTCTCAGTTTCCCCTCTTCCCCTCCCCTCGGCTTTCCCCTCTTCCCCTCCCCTCGGCTTTCCCCTCTTCCCCTCCCCTCGGCTTTCCCCTCTTCCCCTCCCCTCGGCTTTCCCCTCTTCCCCTCCCCTCGGCTTTCCCCTCTTCCCCTCTGCACTTCTGATACTTAAACGGTCTGTAGGAGTTGGCTTCGCCTTAAGTAAGACGCTTGACAAAGGGAGCAGAGCCTGCTCCCCAAAGCTCTTCATGGTAACTGAGATCAGTAAAGAGGGGATTTGGGAACGGGAGTCTGAGCTGAGCAGTAATGATATGTGATTAACTGTGTGGGATGGTTTCAGGGCAAGTCACACAGGCCCCGCTGTGTCTTAGCTTTTGATGTGACCTTCGAATCTGAAATTACTTCTTGTTGTCGTGATATCTTGCTTGTGTCGGATGCGATTAGGTCTCCTGCCATCCGAAATTCCCCCACTTAACTTCATGCCATGACGAACAAGAAACTACAGATAACACTTTAATGATTCTACTGGATAAAATCAGGCATGGAACTAAAACTCCGCATTTGCGAAAGGTCCAAATTCTTCACAAACACTGGCAGCCAAGGCGGGTCACACAAGAAAAGGGTTTTAGCCAAACATTTGGTAACTGCTGTCAGATGAGGAGGGAAAGAGCTCCCTCTTACACAGAGACTTTCATGGCCTCGTGACGTCCTGCAGCCGGTGAGGTGCGTTTGAAGTGCAGCCACTGTTTGGAAAATATCGGGAACAGGAGGAAGCCATTTAGCCCCTCGGGCCCTGAACCGTCCGCCCAGTCAGATCAGGGCCGTTGTCGTGCACAGCAAGACTTCACAAGCGGCCACTGAGAGGAGTGACCGACTGACCTGCTTTCTGGTGAGTGCCTCTCTAAACCCTCTCCTCCTGCTTAAAAGCTCTCCTATCCGACCGGGCTATTGCTCACCCACCTCCTAATATCGCCTCCATTTTGAAATTCTCACCCCTCCGTGGCCTCGCCCCCCTCCCTATCTCTGTGAACCTCCTCCAGCCCTGCAACCCTCCGAGATCTCTGCGCTCCTCCAATTCTGGCCTCTGGCGCATCCTCGATTTTAATCGCTCCACCATTGGCGGCCGTGCCTTCAGCTGCCTAGGCCCTAAGCTCTGGAATTCCCTCCCTAAACCTCTCCGCCTCTCTCTCCTCCTTTAAGACGCTCCTTAAAACCTACCTCTTTGACCAAGCTTTTGGTCACCTGTCCTAATACCTCCTTCTGAGGCCCGGTATCCATCTGTCTTGGGACATTAAATGAACACGGGTTATTTTTGTCGTTGATTGTCACTGTCGGGCTGGCACACACCCAGCACTGAGGAAAATGATGAGTTCATTCGCTCTGAGTTCCCGCGGACTCAAGGGCTCATTAGTACAGGTTTATCAGGCACCTGTCCACAGGATCTGTAGCGCGGAGAAACAAAGGCCCACATTAGCCCCCCCTCCCCCCTCGAGTGACGCACTCCACCTTTCAACATACTCGAGCGTCATTGGTCCTTCCCCCCGTTGGCCAACCAATTGAAAGCAGGTAGCTGCGCTCTCAGAACCCCCTTGCCTTGGAGCCCAGTGTCCTAGGCCCGACCGTCTTCAGAACCCCCTTGCCTTGGAGCCCAGTGTCCTAGGCCCGACTGTCTTCAGAACCCCCTTGCCTTGGAGCCCAGTGTCCTAGGCCCGACCGTCTTCAGAACCCCCTTGCCTTGGAGCCCAGTGTCCTAGGCCCGACCGTCTTCAGAACCCCTTTGCCTTGGAGCCCAGTGTCCTAGGCCCGACCGTCTTCAGAACCCCCTTGCCTTGGAGCCCAGTGTCCTAGGCCCGACCGTCTTCAGAACCCCCTTGCCTTGGAGCCCAGTGTCCTAGGCCCGACCGTCTTCAGCTGCTTCATCAATGACCTTCCCTCCATCATAAGGTGAGAAATGGGGATGTTCGCTGATGACTGCACAGTGTTCAGGTCAGGTGGGCAGAAATGTGGCAAATGGAATTCAATCCAGAGATGTGTGAGGTAATGCATTTGGGGAGGGCAAACAAGGCAAGGGAATACACAATAAATGGGTGGATACTGAGAGGTGTAAAGGAACAGAGGGACCTTGGAGTGCATGTCCACAGATCCCTGAAGGTAGCAGGACAGGGAGATAAGGTGGTTAAGAAGGCATACGGGATACTTTCCTTTATTAGCCGAGGCATAGAATATAAGAGCAGGGAGGTTATGCTAGAACTGTATAAAACACTAGTTAGGCCACAGCTTGAGTACTGCATACAGTTCTGGTCACCACATTACAGGAAAGATGTGATTGCACTAGAGAGGGTTCTAGTTTCACCCATCCTTGGGAACATCCTTTACGAGGATGTTGCCAGGGCTGGAGAATTTTAGCTATGAGGAAAGATTGGATAGGCTGGGGTTGTTTTCTTTGTAACCTACAGGGCTACGGACCAAGAACTGGAAAGTGGGATTAGGCTGGGTGGCTCTTTTTCGGCCGGCATGGACACGATGGGCCGAATGGCCTCCTTCTGTGTCCTTCTGTGTCGCTAAAGGACTCGCACAACTCCTGGGGATGGGTTACTGCAACAACTGGACATTTAAACGGTTGAAAGGTCATTAACTGTCATTAATGTACAATACATGAACACCAACAACAACTTGCATTTATATAGCGCCTTTAATGGAGTAAAACGTCCCAAGGCGCTTCACGGGAGCGATTATCAAACAAGATTTGACACTGAGCCACATAAGGAGATATTAGGACAGGTGACCAAAAGCTTGGTCAAAGAGGTAGGTTTTAAGGAGCATCTTAAAGGAGGAGAGAGAGGCGGAGAGGTTTAGGGAGGGAATTCCAGAGCTTTGGGCCGAGGCAGCTGAAGGCACGGCCGCCAATGGTGGAGCGATGAAAATCGGGGATGCGCAAGAGGCCAGAATTGGAGGAGCGCAGAGATCTCAGAAGGTTGTCGAGCTGGAGGAGGTCCCAGAGACAGGGAGGGGGCGAGGACATGGAGGGATTTGAACACGAGGGTGAGAATTTTAAAATCGAGGCCGTGTAGGCCCGGGAGCCAATGTCGGTCAGCGAGCACTTTAAGAACAACTGTGAGGGAGGTGATCTCCCCACTCTCCACACGATGCACTGAGTGCCGCTTGATAGCACTGTCGACGACACCTTCCATCACTTTGCTGATCATTGAGAGTCGGCTGATCGGGCGGTAATTGGCCGGATTGGAGTCATGTCTTTGTACATGAGTCACTGAAAGCTAACATGCAGGTGCAGCAAGCAATTAGGAAGGCAAATGGTATGTTGGCCTTTATTACAAGAGGATTTGAATACAGGAGTAAAGATGTCTTACTGCAATCATACAGGGCCTTGGTGAGACCGCGCCTGGAGTATTGTGTGCAATTTTGATCTCCTTGCCATAGAGGGAGTGCAACGAAGGTTCACCAGACTGATCCATGGGATGGTAGGACTGTCGTATGAGGAGAGATTGAGTGGACTGTAGAATTTAGAAGAACGAGAGGTAATCTCATTGAAACATACAAAATTCTCAACAGGGTAGATGCAGGGAGGAAGTTTCCCTTGGCTGGGGAGTCGAGAACCAGGGGTCACAGGCTCAGAATAAGGGGTAGGCCATTTAGGACTGTGATGAGGAGAGATTTCTTCACTCAGAGGGTGGTGAATCTTTGGAGGGCTGAGGAGGCTCAGTCATTGAGTACATTCAAAACAGAGATCGATAGATTTCTACATATTAAAGGCATCGAGGGATATGGGGATGGTGCAGGAAAATGGCGTTGAGGTAGTAGATCAGCCATGATCTGATTGAATGGCGGAGCAGGCTCGAGGGGCCAGATGGCCTACTCCTGCTCCTATTTCTTATGTTCTCATGTGATCAAACTGGACAGTGCTCCGTATGAGTTAATCGTCATCGGGTGGGGAGAGCTGGAGTTAGTCTTTATGGGGTGGGTGGGGTTTGGAGTTAACCGTCACGGGGTGGGCGGGGTTGGAGTTAGTCTTCACGGGGTGGGTGGGGAGGACGAAGGGAAGACATCCAGTGAAGAGAGGGTCAGCGGGGGTGCAGGAGGAGCAACAGTGTCGCACTTGTTATATTGGTGTCCGTACTTAAGAAAAGACATACTTGCTCTCGAGGCAGTACAAAGAAGGTTCACTCGGTTAATCCCGGGGATGAGGGGGTGGACATATGAGGAGAGGTTGAGCAGATTGGGACTCTACTCATTGGAGTTCAGAGGAATGAGAGGCGATCTTATTGAAACATATAAGATTGTGAAGGGGCTTGATCGGGTGGATGCGGTAAGGATGTTCCCAAGGATGGGTGAAACTAGAACGAGGGGGCATAATCTTAGAATAAGGGGCTGCTCTTTCAAAACTGAGATGAGGAGAAACTTCTTCACTCAGAGGGTAGTAGGTCTGTGGAATTTGCTGCCCCAGGAAGCTGTGGAAGCTACATCATTAAATAAATTGAAAACAGAAATCGACAGTTTCCTGGAAGTAAAGGGAATTAGGGGTTATGGGGAGCGGGCAGGAAATTGGACATGAATTTCGATTTGAGGTTAGGATCAGATCAGCCAGGATCTTATTGAATGGCGGAACAGGCTCGAGGGGCCGATTGGCCTACTCCTGCTCCTATTTCTTATGTTCTTATATGTTCTTATGAAGTTGCAAAGAATTACTGGCCTCAGGATTCTGTCGATCCCAATACGGAGGGACTGCCGTTAGATATGTGACGAACTGAAAGAAGAGCAACTATTTTTATTACAAAGAACCTCTCGTGCTTGTCCCACCGGCCCACAAGAGATTGACACCAGGAATGGATCAGATTGCTGCACTCTCCGTGATTAAGGACCTGCACGACAAAATGACTCGGGAACACTCTTTACAGATGTTGCGTAAAAATAAAATCAATTTTCTTTTTGTATCTGCTCCTCGTTTATTGATTCTTGTGCATTTTTTTAGAGCCTGTCTCATGTTTATTGCCCATCCCTCGTTGCTTGGCCACTTCAAGGTGGGGGGGACCACTGAGGGTCAAACAGGTAGTGCGGGACTGGAGTCACGTGGAGGCCAGGCTACGTAGGGGGGGCCCTGGAGGACATTGGTGAAGCAGTTGGGTTTTTAACGACAATCTGGCAGCTTTAGCGGGCGTTTATTTTTCCCCTTTAATGGATTCTCTTCCAGACAGAAGAATCTGAACTCTGAACCCTCGGTCTATTAGCCCATGATTCATTTCAGCAGCCCCTGGATTGGGGAGGGGGGCGGGAAAATTGGCCAAAGGCCCACTTTCTGATCCATTGCCAAGAAAAAAAGCTTTGCAGGGCCACGGGGCAAGACCGGGACAATGGGACTAACTGGATTGCACTTACAAAGAGCCAGCATGGGCGCGATGGGCTCAATGGCCTCCTTAACCATGCTATGATTCGATGACTTTAATGTAGTGGGACCTTTTACGTCCACCTGAGAGGGCAGACGGGGCCTCGGTTTAACGTCTCATCCGAAAGACGGCACCTCCGACAGTGCGGCACTCCCTCAGTGCTGGCACTGGGAGCGTCGGCCTGGATTTTGTGCTCAAGTATCTGGAGCGGGACTCGAACCCACGACCTTCTGACTCAGAGGCGAGAGTGCTACCCATTATATAAACTTACATAGAACCTTGGTTGGACCATATTTAGAGTATTGTGCACAGTTCTGGTCTCCATGTTTACAAGGATCCGCCTCCACGTTACAAGGGCAGGCGGGGCCTGGGTTTAACGCCTCATCCGAAAGACGGCGCCTTCGACAGTGCGGCACTCCCTCAGTACTGGCAGCGGGAGTGTCAGGACGATCTCAAAATGAGTCATGGATAATGGGCGAGCAGCATGTGGGAGATTTACTGAGGATTGGGCGTCTGGGTGAGATACCGCAGTGAACCTGGAAAGACGATTTTCTCTGGCCGGGGACTCAGCGACGAAAAGTCATCAATTTAAGATTGTCACTAAGAGAATGTAGAGAACGTTCTTTATCTGAAGGTTGGTGGAACAGGGAATGATTTGGAAGCTGCCAGTCCAGTGGATTCACGCTCGAGACTACTGCATGCGTGGTGCGGTCTGTAGATAAACCAAACAGTGGGGGTAAGTTGTTTCACGAACCCGGACGTCAGAAGCTCCACTCCAGAGTCCTGAGCGCATAATCCCAGGCTGACACTCCCACTGCCAGTACTGAGGGAGTGCCGCACTGTCGGAGGTACCGTCTTTCGAATGAGCCCTCTCAGGTGGATGTAAACGATCCCATGGCGCTATTGGGAGGAGAGCAGCCAATATTTATCCCTTAACCAACATCACTAAAAACAGACTATCTCGTCATTTATTTCACTGTTTGTGGGATCTTGCTGTGCGCACATTGGCTGCCGCGTTCCCTACATTACAACAGTGACTAGACTTTAAGAAGTACTTCATTGGCTGTAAAGCGCTTTGGGACGTCCAGAGGTCGTGAAAGGCGCTATATAAATGCAAATTCGTTCTTTCTTTCTTCCATTCAGCCCCTCGAGCCTGTTACACAGGAACAGGAGGAGGCCATTCAGCCCCTCGAGCCTGTTACAAATGAACAGGAGGAGGCCATTCAGCTCCTCGTGTCTGTTACAAACGAACAGGTGGAGGCCATTCAGCCCCTCGAGTCTGTTACAAATGAACAGGAGGAGGCCAGTCAGCCCCTCGAGCCTGTTACAAACGAACAGGAGTAGGCCATTCAGCCCCTTGAGCCTGTTACACAGGAACTGGAGTAGGCCATTCAGCCCCTCGAGCCTGTTACACAGGAACAGGAGGAGGCCACTCAGCCCCTCGTGCCTGTTACATACGAACAGGAGGAGGCCATTCAGCCCCTCGTGCCTGTTGCACAGAAACAGGAGGAGGCCATTCAGACTCTTGAGCCTGTTACACAGGAACAGAAGGAGGCCATTCAGCCCCTCGTGCCTGTTACATACGAACAGGAGGAGGCCATTCAGCCCCTCGTGCCTGTTCCGCCATTCAGTTACATCATGGCTGATCTGTACCTCAACTCCATTTACCCGCCTTTGCTCGATATCCCTTGATACCCTTACCTAACAAAAATCTATCGCTCTCGGTCCTGAAAACACCAATTGACTCCCAGTCTTTTGGGGGAGGGAGTTCCAGATTTCCACTCCCCTTTGTGTGAAGAAGTGCTTCCTGACATCACCCATGAACGGCCTAGCTCTAATTTTAAGGTTATGCCCCCTTGTTCTGGACTCCCCCCACCAGAGGAAATAGTTTCTCTCTATCTACCCTATCAAATCCTTTAATCATCTCAAACACCTCAATTAGATCACCCCTTTAATCTTCTATCCTCAAGGGAATACAAACCGAAGTTTGTATCATAGTTTCGCCCTCTAAATTCTCTCGGGTTAAAATTGCAGTTAGCAATTCATCATTCTGTATCAATGATGAGGACCCTGCTGAGATCACAAGATGGTAATGTTAAGGAGGGACTCAGATAACATCACAAGCTAATATCTGAACCCATGAAAGGAGACCACAGCTTTGAAGTCACTCCTGGATTATCTATTTTCTCAATTGATGGGGGTGTTTTCGTTGCGTTGGGAGCTCGTACTTTCCTGGCTGGCAACTGGTGTGTTGTAAGCCATTGATTCATGATCCTGTCTCACTAATGGTGTGTGATGGTTTTCAAAGAGGAGCCTTGGTGTCGGAGATGGAACATCGCAAGCAATTGCCAACAGATGCCTGTCAGTGAATGATGTCGTCAGTGAAAACAAGAGGAAAGAAAGCAAGAAAGAAAGGAAGAAAGGAAGAAAGAAAGAAAGAAAGGAAGAAAGGAAGAAAGCAAGAAAGAAAGCAAGAAAGGAAGAAAGAAAGAAAGCAAGAAAGGAAGAAAGAAAGAAAGCAAGAAAGAAAGGAAGAAAGGAAGAAGAAAGAAAGCAAGAAAGAAAGGAAGAAAGGAAGAAGAAAGAAAGCAAGAAAGAAAGAAAGGAAGAAGAAAGAAGGAAAGATAGAAAGAAAGACAGAAAGAAGGAAAGAAAGAAAGAAAGGAAGGAAGAAGAAAGAAGGAAAGATAGAAAGAAAGACAGAAAGAAAGAAAGATGGAAAGAAAGATGGAAAGAAAGCAAGAAAGAAAAAAAGAAAGAATGAAAGATAGAAAGAAAGAAAGACAGAAAAAAAGAAAGATGGAAAGAAAGACAGAAAGAAAGAAAGAATGAAAGAAAGATAGAACGATAGAAAGAAAGAAAGACAGAAAGAAAGAAAGCAAGAAAGAAAGATAGAAAAAAAGACAGAAAGAAAGAACGACAGAACGAAAGAAAGCAAGAAAGAAAGAAAGGAAGAAGAAAGAAGGAAAGATAGAAAGAAAGACAGAAAGAAAGATGGAAAGAAAGAAAGAAAGAAAGAAAGACAGAAAGAAAGCAAGAAGAAAGAAAGACAGAAAGAAAGACAGAAAGAAGGAATGAAAGAAAGAAAGACGGAAAGAAAGAAAGATGGAAAGAAAGAAACAGAAAGAAAGACAGAAAGAAGGAATGAAAGAAAGAAAGACGGAAAGAAAGCAAGCAAGAAAGAAAGACGGAAAGAAAGATAGAAAGACAGAAAGAATGAAAGAAAGAAAGATGGAAAGAAAGAAAGATGGAAAGAAAGAAAGACAGAAAGAAAGAAAGATAGAAAGAAAGATAGAAAGAAAAAGAAAGAAAAAGAGAAAGGAATTAGGAAAGATAGCAAGAAAGAAGGAATGAAAGAAAGAAAGACGGAAAGAAAGCAAGCAAGAAAGAAAGACAGAAAGAAAGACAGAAAGAAAGAAAGAAAGAAAGACAGAAAGAAAGAAAGAAAGCAAGACAGAAAAAAAGAAAGAATGAAAGAAAGAAAGATGGAAAGAAAGAAAGATGGAAAGAAAGAAAGACAGAAAGATAGAAAGATAGAAAGAAAGATAGAAAGAAAAAGAAAGAAAAAGAGAAAGGAATTAGGAAAGAAAGCAAGAAAGAAAGCAAGCAAGAAAAGGAGAAAGATAGAAAGAAAGACAGAAAGAAAGAAAGATGGAAAGAAAGATGGAAAGAAAGCAAGAAAGAAAAAAAGAAAGAATGAAAGATAGAAAGAAAGAAAGACAGAAAAAAAGAAAGATGGAAAGAAAGACAGAAAGAAAGAAAGAATGAAAGAAAGATAGAACGATAGAAAGAAAGAAAGACAGAAAGAAAGAAAGCAAGAAAGAAAGATAGAAAAAAAGACAGAAAGAAAGAAAGATGGAAAGAAAGATGGAAAGAAAGCAAGAAAGAAAAAAAGAAAGAATGAAAGATAGAAAGAAAGAAAGATAGAAAAAAAGAAAGATGGAAAGAAAGACAGAAAGAAAGAAAGAATGAAAGAAAGATAGAACGATAGAAAGAAAGAAAGACAGAAAGAAAGAAAGCAAGAAAGAAAGATAGAAAAAAAGACAGAAAGAAAGAACGACAGAACGAAAGAAAGCAAGAAAGAAAGAAAGGAAGAAGAAAGAAGGAAAGATAGAAAGAAAGACAGAAAGAAAGATGGAAAGAAAGAAAGAAAGACAGAAAGAAGGAATGAAAGAAAGAAAGACAGAAAGAAAGAAAGATGGAAAGAAAGAAAGACAGAAAGAAAGACAGAAAGAAGGAATGAAAGAAAGAAAGACGGAAAGAAAGCAAGCAAGAAAGAAAGACGGAAAGAAAGATAGAAAGACAGAAAGAATGAAAGAAAGAAAGATGGAAAGAAAGAAAGATGGAAAGAAAGAAAGACAGAAAGAAAGAAAGATAGAAAGAAAGATAGAAAGAAAAAGAAAGAAAAAGAGAAAGGAATTAGGAAAGATAGCAAGAAAGAAGGAATGAAAGAAAGAAAGACGGAAAGAAAGAAAGATGGAAAGAAAGAACGAAAGTCAGAAAGAAAGAAAAAAAGAAAGAAAGCAAGCAAGAAAGAAAGAAAGACTGAAAGAAAGAATGAAAGAAAGAAATGAAGAAAGAAAAAGAAAGAATGCAAGAAAAAGGGAAAGAAATTAAGAAAGAAAAAGAGAAAGAATGAAAGAAAGAAAGAAAAAAAGAAAGAAAGATAGAAAGGAAGAAAGAAGGCAAGAAAGAAAGGAAGAAAGAAAAAGAAAGAAGGAAACATAGAAAGCAAGAAAGAAAGATAGAAGGAAAGAAAGAAATCAAGATAGAAAGAAAGCAAGATAGAAAGAAAGAAAGAAAGATAGAAAGAAAGAAAGAAAGGTAGATAGATAGAAAGAAAGAAAGATAGATAGAAAGAAAGAAAGATGGAAAGAAAGATTGAAAGAGAAAGACAGAAAGACAGAAAGAGAAGAAAGATAGAAGGAAAGAAAGAAAGAGAAGAAAGACAGAAAGCAAGAAAGAAAGATGGAATGAAAGAAAGAAAGAGAGACAGAAAGCAAGATAGAAAGAAAGATAGAAAGAAAGTAAGAAAGCAAGAAAGATAGATAGCATGATAGAAAGATAGAAAGAAAGAAGGCAAGAAACAAAGATAGAAAGAAAAAAAGTAATAAAGACAGAAAGAAAACTAGAATGAAAGAAGGACATAACGAAAAAAGAAAGCAAGACAGAAAGAAAGAAAAGAGAAAGACAGAAAGAAAAAGGAAAGATACTAAGAACGAAAGAAAGATAGAAAGAAAGAAAGGAAGATAGAAAGAAAGAAAGGAAGACAGAAAGAAAGAAAGGTGGAAAGAAAAAGTAAGATAGAAAGGAAGAAAGTAGGCAAGAAAGAAAGGAAGAAAGAAAAAGAAAGAAAGAAAGCAAGAAAAAGAGAAAGAAAGAAAAAAAAGTAAGAAAGATAGAAAGGAAGAAAGTAGGCAAGAAAGAAAGAATGAAAGTCAGAAAGAAAGAAAGAAAGAAAGAAAGAACGAAAGTCAGAAAGAAAGAAAAAAAGAAAGAAAGAAAGCAAGAAAAAGAGAAAGAAAGAACAAAAGAAAGAAAGAAAAGAAAGAAAGATAGAAAGGGAGACAGAAAGAAAGCAAGAAAAAAAGGTAATAAGAAAGAAAGAAAACAAGAAAGACAGAAAGACTGAACGAAAGAAAGAAAGAAGGAAAGAAAGAAAGCAAGAAAGAAAGATAGAAAGAAATGAAGAAGGGAAGGAAGACAGAAAGAAAGCAAAATAGAAAGATAGAAAGAAAGACAGAAAGACAGAAAGAAAGGAAGACGGAAAGAAAGAAAGACAGAAAGACAGAAAGAAGGAAAGACAGAAAGAAAGATAGAATCAAAGCAAGAAAGAAATACAGAAAGACAGAAAGAAAGACAGAAAAAAAGAAAGAAATAAAAGGAAGAAACAATCAAAGAAAGCAAGAAAGTAAAAAAGAAAGAAAGAAAGGTAGAAAGAAAGATAGAAAGAAAGAAAGATAGAAAGAAAGAAAGAAAGATTGAAAGAAAGAAAGATAGAAAGAAAGATTGAAAGATAGAAAGATAGAAAGAAAGATTGAAAGATAGAAAGAAAGAAAGCAATAAAGAAAGATAGAAAGCAAGAAAAGGAAGAAAGAAAGATAGAAAGAAAGAAAGAAAGAAAGATAGAAAGATAGATAGAAAGAAAGAAAGAAAGAAAGAAAGATAGAAAGATTGAAAGATAGATAGAAAGCAAGAAAAGGAAGAAAGAAAGATAGAAAGAAAGAAAGATAGAAAGAAAGAAAGAAAGAAAGAAAGATAGAAAGAAAGAAAGATAGAAAGAAAGAAAGATTGAAAGAAAGAAAGATAGAAAGAAAGAAAGAAAGAAAGATTGAAAGAAAGAAATATAGAAAGAAAGAAAGATAGAAAGAAAGAAAGATTGAAAGATAGAAAGAAAGAAAGCAATAAAGAAAGATAGAAAGCAATAAAGAAAGATAGAAAGCAAGAAAAGGAAGAAAGAAAGAAATATAGAAAGAAAGAAAGATAGAAAGCAAGAAAGAAAGATAGAAGGATAGAAAGATAGAAAGAAAGAAAGATAGAAAGAAAGAAAGATAGAAAGAAAGAAAGCAATAAAGAAAGATAGAAAGCAAGAAAAGGAAGAAAGAAAGATAGATAGAAAGAAAGAAAGATAGAAAGAAAGAAAGATAGAAAGAAAGATTGAAAGAAAGAAAGATAGAAAGAAAGATTGAAAGAAAGAAAGATTGAAAGAAAGAAAGAAAGACAGAAAGAAGGAATGAAAGAAAGAAAGACGGAAAGAAAGCAAGCAAGAAAGGAAGACGGAAAGAAAGATAGAAAGACAGAAAGAATGAAAGAAAGAAAGATGGAAAGAAAGAAAGATGGAAAGAAAGAAAGACAGAAAGAAAGAAAGATAGAAAGAAAGATAGAAAGAAAAAGAAAGAAAAAGAGAAAGGAATTAGGAAAGAAAGCAAGAAAGAAAGCAAGCAAGAAAAGGAGAAAGATAGAAAGAAAGACAGAAAGAAAGAAAGATGGAAAGAAAGATGGAAAGAAAGCAAGAAAGAAAAAAAGAAAGAATGAAAGATAGAAAGAAAGAAAGACAGAAAAAAAGAAAGATGGAAAGAAAGACAGAAAGAAAGAAAGAATGAAAGAAAGATAGAACGATAGAAAGAAAGAAAGACAGAAAGAAAGAAAGCAAGAAAGAAAGATAGAAAAAAAGACAGAAAGAAAGAAAGATGGAAAGAAAGATGGAAAGAAAGCAAGAAAGAAAAAAAGAAAGAATGAAAGATAGAAAGAAAGAAAGATAGAAAAAAAGAAAGATGGAAAGAAAGACAGAAAGAAAGAAAGAATGAAAGAAATATAGAACGATAGAAAGAAAGAAAGACAGAAAGAAAGAAAGCAAGAAAGAAAGATAGAAAAAAAGACAGATAGAAAGAACGACAGAACGAAAGAAAGCAAGAAAGAAAGAAAGGAAGAAGAAAGAAGGAAAGATAGAAAGAAAGACAGAAAGAAAGATGGAAAGAAAGAAAGAAAGACAGAAAGAAAGCAAGAAGAAAGAAAGACAGAAAGAAAGACAGAAAGAAGGAATGAAAGAAAGAAAGACGGAAAGAAAGAAAGATGGAAAGAAAGAAAGACAGAAAGAAAGACAGAAAGAAGGAATGAAAGAAAGAAAGACGGAAAGAAAGCAAGCAAGAAAGAAAGACGGAAAGAAAGATAGAAAGACAGAAAGAATGAAAGAAAGAAAGATGGAAAGAAAGAAAGATGGAAAGAAAGAAAGACAGAAAGAAAGAAAGATAGAAAGAAAGATAGAAAGAAAAAGAAAGAAAAAGAGAAAGGAATTAGGAAAGATAGCAAGAAAGAAGGAATGAAAGAAAGATGGAAAGAAAGAACGAAAGTCAGAAAGAAAGAAAAAAAGAAAGAAAGACAGAAAGAAAGAAAGAAAGAAAGACAGAAAAAAAGAAAGAATGAAAGAAAGAAAGATGGAAAGAAAGAAAGATGGAAAGAAAGAAAGACAGAAAGATAGAAAGATAGAAAGAAAGATAGAAAGAAAAAGAAAGAAAAAGAGAAAGGAATTAGGAAAGAAAGCAAGAAAGAAAGCAAGCAAGAAAAGGAGAAAGATTGAAAGAAAGAAGGAAAGAAAAAAAGAAAGAAAGATAGAAAGGAAGAAAGAAGGCAAGAAACAAAGCAAGAAAGAAGGGAAGAAAGAAAAAGAAAGAAAGAACGCAAGAAAGAAAGAAAGACTGAAAGAAAGAATGAAAGAAAGAAATGAAGAAAGAAAAAGAAAGAATGCAAGAAAAAGGGAAAGAAATTAAGAAAGAAAAAGAGAAAGAATGAAAGAAAGAAAGAAAAAAAGAAAGAAAGATAGAAAGGAAGAAAGAAGGCAAGAAAGAAAGGAAGAAAGAAAAAGAAAGAAGGAAACATAGAAAGCAAGAAAGAAAGATAGAAGGAAAGAAAGAAATCAAGATAGAAAGAAAGCAAGATAGAAAGAAAGAAAGAAAGAAAGATAGAAAGAAAGAAAGAAAGGTAGATAGATAGAAAGAAAGATGGAAAGAAAGATTGAAAGAGAAAGACAGAAAGACAGAAAGAGAAGAAAGATAGAAGGAAAGAAAGAAAGAGAAGAAAGACAGAAAGCAAGAAAGAAAGATGGAATGAAAGAAAGAAAGAGAGACAGAAAGCAAGATAGAAAGAAAGATAGAAAGAAAGTAAGAAAGCAAGAAAGATAGATAGCATGATAGAAAGATAGAAAGAAAGAAGGCAAGAAACAAAGATAGAAAGAAAAAAAGTAATAAAGACAGAAAGAAAACTAGAATGAAAGAAGGACATAACGAAAAAAGAAAGCAAGACAGAAAGAAAGAAAAGAGAAAGATAGAAAGAAAAAGGAAAGATAGTAAGAACGAAAGAAAGATAGAAAGAAAGAAAGGAAGATAGAAAGAAAGAAAGGAAGACAGAAAGAAAGAAAGGTGGAAAGAAAAAGAAAGATAGAAAGGAAGAAAGTAGGCAAGAAAGAAAGGAAGAAAGAAAAAGAAAGAAAGAAAGCAAGAAAAAGAGAAAGAAAGAAAAAAAAGTAAGAAAGATAGAAAGGAAGAAAGTAGGCAAGAAAGAAAGAATGAAAGTCAGAAAGAAAGAAAGAAAGAAAGAACGAAAGTCAGAAAGAAAGAAAAAAAGAAAGAAAGAAAGCAAGAAAAAGAGAAAGAAAGAACAAAAGAAAGAAAGAAAAGAAAGAAAGATAGAAAGGGAGACAGAAAGAAAGCAAGAAAAAAAGGTAATAAGAAAGAAAGAAAACAAGAAAGACAGAAAGACTGAACGAAAGAAAGAAAGAAGGAAAGAAAGAAAGCAAGAAAGAAAGATAGAAAGAAATGAAGAAGGGAAGGAAGACAGAAAGAAAGCAAAATAGAAAGATAGAAAGAAAGACAGAAAGACAGAAAGAAAGGAAGACGGAAAGAAAGAAAGACAGAAAGACAGAAAGAAGGAAAGACAGAAAGAAAGATAGAATCAAAGCAAGAAAGAAATACAGAAAGACAGAAAGAAAGACAGAAAAAAAGAAAGAAATAAAAGGAAGAAACAATCAAAGAAAGCAAGAAAGTAAAAAAGAAAGAAAGAAAGATAGAAAGAAAGATAGAAAGAAAGAAAGATAGAAAGAAAGAAAGAAAGATTGAAAGAAAGAAAGATAGAAAGAAAGATTGAAAGATAGAAAGATAGAAAGAAAGATTGAAAGATAGAAAGAAAGAAAGCAATAAAGAAAGATAGAAAGTAAGAAAAGGAAGAAAGAAAGATAGAAAGAAAGAAAGAAAGAAAGATAGAAAGATAGATAGAAAGAAAGAAAGAAAGAAAGAAAGATAGAAAGATTGAAAGATAGATAGAAAGCAAGAAAAGGAAGAAAGAAAGATAGAAAGAAAGAAAGATAGAAAGAAAGAAAGAAAGATAGAAAGAAAGAAAGAAAGATTGAAAGAAAGAAAGATAGAAAGAAAGAAAGAAAGAAAGGTTGAAAGAAAGAAAGATTGAAAGAAAGAAAGATAGAAAGAAAGAAAGATTGAAAGATAGAAAGAAAGCAATAAAGAAAGATAGAAAGCAATAAAGAAAGATAGAAAGCAAGAAAAGGAAGAAAGAAAGAAATATAGAAAGAAAGAAAGATAGAAAGCAAGAAAGAAAGATAGAAGGATAGAAAGATAGAAAGAAAGAAAGATAGAAAGAAAGAAAGATAGAAAGAAAGAAAGCAATAAAGAAAGATAGAAAGCAAGAAAAGGAAGAAAGAAAGATAGATAGAAAGAAAGAAAGATAGAAAGAAAGAAAGATAGAAAGAAAGATTGAAAGAAAGAAAGATAGAAAGAAAGATTGAAAGAAAGAAAGATTGAAAGAAAGAAAGAAAGAAAGCAATAAAGAAAGCAAGAAAGAAAGCAATAAAGAAAGATAGAAAGCAAGAAAAGGAAGAAAGAAAGCAAGAAAGAAAGAAAGATAGAAAGGTAGAAAGAAAGAAAGCAATAAAGAAAGATAGAAAGAAAGAAAGCAATAAAGAAAGGTAGAAAGCAAGAAAGAAAGATAGAAAGCAAGCAAGAAAGATAGAAAGAAAGGAAGAAAGAATGAAAGGAAGAAAGAAAGAAAGAAAGAAAGAAAGGAATGAAAGAAAGAAAGGAAGAAAGAAAGAAAGAAAGAAAGAAAGGAAGAAAGAAAGAAAGAAAGAAGGCAATAAAGAAAGAAAGCAAGAAAGAAAGGAAGGAAGAAAGAAACATAAAAGGAAAGAAAGAAAGCAGGAAAGAAAGCAAGAAAGAAAAAAAAGCAGGAATGAAAGGAAGAAAGATAGAAAGAATGAAAGCAATAAAGAAAGCAAGAAAGAAAGATATAAGGAAAGAAAGAAAGACAGAAAGAAAAAAAGAAAGAAATAAAGACAAGAAGAAAACTAGAACGAAAGAAGGACAGAAAGAAAAAAGAAAGCAAGACGGAAGGATGAAAGATAGAAAGAAAGATAGATAGAAAGAAAGAAAGAAGGCAAGAAGGAAAGTCAGAAATAAAGACAGAAATAAAAAAGAAAGCAAGACAGAAAGAAAGAAAGACAGAAAGAAAGAAAGCAAGAAAGAATGATAGATAGAAAGAAATCAAGAAAGAAAGCAAAAAGAAAGAACGAACACAGGAAAGAAAAAAGCAAGAAAGTGTTGGCCAGGGGCTGCAGAAAGCAAATTGAGAGTTAAGAGAGAATTGACTCGTCTCCTCTTTGTACTAAGCCAATAACCGTAACCAGTGACCTCTGGTCAACAAAAGAAAGATAGAAAGAAAGAAAGCAAGAAGGAAGGAAGAAAGAAAGAAAGATAGACAGAAAGGAAGAAAGAAAGAAAGTAAGAAAGAAAGAAGGCAATAAAGAAAGAAAGCAAAAAAGAAAGAATGAAAGGAAGAAAGAAAGAAAGGAAGAAAGAAAGGAAGCAAGAAAGAAAGGAAGAAAGAAAGGAAGCAAGAAAGAAAGGAAGCAAGAAAGAAAGAATGAAAGGAAGAAAGAAAGAAAGGAAGAAAGAAAGGAAGGAAGAAAGAAAGGAAGGAAGAAAGAAAGAATGAAAGGAAGAAAGAAAGAAAGGAAGAAAGAAAGGAAGCAAGAAAGAAAGGAAGCAAGAAAGAAAGAATGAAAGGAAGAAAGAAAGAAAGGAAGAAAGAAAGGAAGGAAGAAAGAAAGGAAGGAAGAAAGAAACATAAAAGGAAAGAAAGAAAGCAGGAAAGAAAAAAAAGCAGGAAAGAAAGAAAGAAAGAATGAAAGCAAGAAAGAAAACAAGCAAGAAAGAAAGAAAGACAGAAAGAAAGAAAGATAGAAAGAAAGAAAGCAAGATAGAAAGATAGAAAGAAAGAATGACCTGCATTTCTACAGTGCCTTTCACAACCTCAGGACGTCCCAAATTGCTTTACAGCCAATGAAGTACTTTTGAAGTGTAGTCACTGTTGTAATGTAGGAAACGTGGCAGCCAATTTGCGCACAGCAAGCTCCCACAAACAGCGATGTGGTAACGATCAGATAATCTGTTCTTAGATGTCAGTTGAGGGATAAATATTGGCCAGAACTTTCCTTCTCTTCAAAATAGTGGCCGTGGGATCGTTTACGTCCACTCGAGAGGGCAGGTGGGGCCTCGGTTTAACGTCTCATCCGAAAGAGGGCACCTAACGACAGTGCAGCACTCCCTCAGTACTGCACTGGGAGTGCCGGACTCGATTATGTGGTCAAATCTCTGGAGTGGGACTTGAACCCACGACCTTGTGTCTCGGAAGCAAATGGCGTATTATTTGCATTTAACCATTGTCGGTTTTTGGACTGGGCCAATGTGTTGTGGCAAGTGATGGGGTCGAGTGTTGATCCTCCCAACACTTCTGTGGGGAGATACTGGAGTGCGATGGACTAGCCTCCATGGATGGGTGCAGCCACAACAACACTTGAGAAACTCGACACCAGCCAGGACAAAGCAGTCTGCTTGATCAGCAGTCCACCATCGGCTTAAACGCCCACTCCCTCCACCACCAGCGAACTGAGTGTACTACGTACAGGATGCACTGCAGCAACTCTCCAAGCCCCACTCTCTCCTGTGACCTCCATCTCCTAGAAGGACTAGAGCAGCAGGAGCATGGGAACACCATCACCTGCACGTTCCCCTCCAAGTCGCACACACGCCATCCCGATTTGGAAATATATCGGCCGTTCCTTCATGGTTGCTGGGTCCAAATCCTGGAACTCCCTTCCTAACAGCACTGCGGGAGAACCTTCACCAGATGGACTGCAGCGGTTCAAGAAGGCGGCTCACCACCACCTTCTCAAGGGGCAACTCGGGATGGGCAATAAATGCCAGCGACGCCCGCATCCTCGAGCACAAATGAATGAAGGGAATGAACAAAGTCTTTCTCTGGAGGATGAAAAGAAGATTAAGGTGATTGCATGCACTAAATAGCCTCTGACTTGTCCTCAGGATGTCCCAAAGGGTTTCACAGCCAATGAGTTACCTTTATGAAGTGTAGTCACTGTTCCCATATGCACTGGCAGCCAATGTGCGCACAGCAAGATCCCACAAACAGCAATGAGATGAATTACTGGTCAATCTGTCTTTTGTTGGTGTTGGTTATGGGAGGAACAGGCAGACAGGACCTCAGTTTAACGTCTCATCCCACAAAATTGTCCCTCCGACAAGGGAACACTCCCTCAGCACTGCAGTGGGGCATCAGCCGAGACTGGGACTTCGAACGCACAATCGCCTGAGTCAGACGGGACAGTGTTACAACCGAGCTATAGTGAAAAGAGGAGGAGTGTGGAATGAGGCCAGAGGAGGGGCGATGGGTGAGGGAGGGGGGTTGCAGAGAGAGGGAGAGGGCGAGATCCCTACTTTCAACCATGGCTCAGTGAGCGACACCCCGCCTCCGAGTGGGTTCAGGTCCCACTCCAGAGACTTGAGCACATAATCTTGGCCGACACTCCGAGTGCAGTACTGAGGGAGTGCTGCATTGTCAGAGGTGCCGTCTTTTGGATGAGACTTTAAACCGATCTCCCTGGTGGTCTATATTTATCTCTCAACCAACATCACTAAAACAGATCATCTGGTCATTCATTTCATCACTGGTTGTGGGATCTTGCTGTGCACAAATTGGCTGCCGCGTTTCCTATATTACAAGAGTAACCACACTCCGAAAGCAAAGCGCTCCGGGACGTTCTAAGGTTGTGAAAGGCGCTATATAAATGCATGACATTTCATTTCTTTCTTTCAAATACAATTCGAGATGTTCAGCCACCCTGCAACCGTCCATCTCTTCCACTGCCTCGACAATCGAACGATTTTCGAGCCTTCTCATCTCAGCTCAGGTTGGGTCGAAGGAGACTTCGAATCCGTTTTGGTAACGAGGACAGAGACTTTGATCCCTGGGTTGGAAAAGCGAAGACTCCATGGCCGGGGCCCTTTTAAAAAAGAAAGAATTTGCATTTATATAGCGCCTTTCACAACCTCAGGACGTCCCAAAGGACTTCACGGCCAATGAAGTACTTTTTGAAGTGTAGCCACTGTTACATAAGAACATAAGAAATAGGAGCAGGAGTAGGCCAATCGGCCCCTCGAGCCTGCTCCGCCATTCAATAAGATCATGGCTGATCTGATCCTAACCTCAAATCTAAATTCATGTCCAATTTCCTGCCCGCTCCCCGTAACCCCTAATTCCCTTTACTTCTAGGAAACTGTCTATTTCTGTTTTCAATTTATTTAATGATGTAGCTTCCACAGCTTCCTGGGGCAGCAAATTCCACAGACCTACTACCCTCTGAGTGAAGAAGTTTCTCCTCATCTCAGTTTTGAAAGAGCAGCCCCTTATTCTAAGATTATGCCCCCTAGTTCTAGTTTCACCCATCCTTGGGAACATCCTTACCGCATCCACCCGATCAAGCCCCTTCACAATCTTATATGTTTCAATAAGATCGCCTCTCATTCTTCTGAACTCCAATGAGTAGAGTCCCAATCTACTCAACCTCTCCTCATATGTCCGCCCCCTCATCCCCGGGATTAGCCGAGTGAACCTTCTTTGTACTGCCTCGAGAGCAAGTATGTCTTTTCTTAAGTATGGACTGTTGTAATGTTGGGAAACGCGGCAGCCGATTTGCGCACAGCAAGATCCCACAAAAAGCAGCGCGATCAATGACCAGATCATCTGTTTTTTTAGTGATGTTGGTTGAGGGATAAATATTGGCCCCAGGACACCCGGAGAGAACTCCCCCTGCTCTTCTTCAAATAGCGGCCGTGGGATCTTTGACGTCCACCTGAGACAGGGCCTCGGTTTCACGTCTCATCCGAAAGACGGCGCCTCCGACAGTGCGGCACTCCCTCGGTGCTGGCTGCGGGAGGGTCGGGCCTGGATTGTGGGCTCAAGTCTCACGGAGTGGGGGCTCGAACCCACGACCTTCCGACTCAGAGGCGAGAGTGCCACCTGAGTGCTTCGGAGTGTTGTCCACATTGCAACGCTGGCGAACGATCTGAAGCGATGACGTTGGCCGGCATTTCCGTTCTAATTCATTCTTCTTGACGGTTCGGATTCTGAGTCAAACGGAGAATGGCTCCCCTCCCCCTTCACCCACCCATCCCCCCACATCAGCGCTGGACAGAAAGAAGCCAAAATGCACAGAAGCAACAGGCAAAACGCACCTATCTTCTCACCTTTCCTTCCCTTCATGGTTGAACCACATTTTTCGGGGTCGATTTGCCACAGGACTCCCAGTTTGGGTGATTTATTAACTGAAGACAGCACACCAATTAAGCTTAATGCTTGTCTCAGCGCACTAGGCTCTGCTATCAACATCTAAAGTCCAGGAGGCTGTCTGGTACCAAGGAGAAATGGATTATTTATGACTTTGCTGCCAACACCCCCACCTCTGCCACCCCATTGCAAAAAATTCATCATCCCCTTCTCATGCGCCTTGCGATCTGCTGAGAGAGAAGGTCGACATTGCTTCCTTAGTGCCCGTAGTCCTGCTGTGGTGTTGATTCTTATATATTTCTTGCTGTTCCCAGTGGGGTTGAGGGTTGATTCAAAGGCCTTGCTTCAGATGTTTTTGCACCGTTGCTGGAATGACCCATCAAGGCCTCGTTCTGTAACAGATGCACTTTCTGCAACCCCCCCCCCACCGTCCCCTTATCTCTCCCTCCCTAGCGTAACACCTTAAGGTACATAGAAACACAGAAAATAGGAGCGAGAGTTGGCCATTCGGCCCTTCGGGCCTGCTCCGCCGTTCAAAACGATCATGGCTGATCGTCTAACTCAGTCCCCTGTTCCCGCTTTTTCCCCATATCCCTTGATCCCTTTAGCATTAAGAAATATATCTATCTCCTTCTTGAATACATCTAATGACTTGGCCTCCACTGCCTTCTGTGGTAGAGAATTCCACAGGTTCACCACCCTCTGAGTGAAGAAATTTCTCCTCATCTCGGCTCTAAAAAATTAGAGCCAGGCCTTTCACGAGCGAGATTAGAAAACATTTCTACACACAAAGGGTGGTAGAAGTTTGGAACTCTCTTCCGCAAACGGCAATTGATACTAGCTCAATTGCTAAATTTAAATGTGAGATAGATAGCTTTTTGGCAACCAAAGGTATTAAGGGATATGGGCCAAAGGCAGGTATATGGAGTTAGATCACAGATCAGCCATGATCTTCTCAAATGGCGGAGCAGGCACGAGGGGCTGAATGGCCGACTCCTGCTCCTATGTTGCTAAGATCCTAAACGGCCTACCCCCTATCCTGAGACTGTGACCCCTGGTTCTGGACTCCCCAGCCATCGGGGACATCCTCCCTGCATCTAGTCTGTCTAGTCCTGTTAGAATTTTATATGTTTCGATGAGATCACCTCTCGTTCTTCTGAGGCCACGAGTTCAAATCTAGCCATAGCAAGTTCAGGAATTGGTCAATTGTCGCCAGGGGCAAAAATGAGGTCGAGAGGTCGTATTTGCCATGGATACCCGATGCCGTTCGAGGCAGGGAACCTGCCACCTCTAGCTGGTCTGGCCCACACCTGCCTGTGGTTTCAGCCGTGACTCAGTGGGTTACACTCTGAGTTAGATAGGTGGTGGGTTCAGAGACTTGAACACACGGCCCCAGGCTGACACTCCCAGTGCAGTACTGAGGGAGCGCTGCGCTGTCAGGAGGTGCTGTCTTTCTGATGAGACGTTAAACCGAGGCCCTGCGTGTTCTTTCAGGTGGATGTAAAAGATCCCATAGTACTATTGGAAGACGAGCAGGAGAGATTTCCCCGGTGTCCATCCCTCAACCAACATCACTCAAATTATCTGGTCATTATCTCATTGCTGTTTGTGGGATTGTGCCAGCAATAGCTCTCGAAGTACAAGGCCTGGTAACGCCAGTTAACGGCAACCATGGGTGGGCGGCCTCACACCTCTCGAGGCCAAGATTGGTGGCATTGTGGACAGTGAAGAAGGTTATCTAGGATTGCAACGGGATCTTGATAAATTGGGCCAGTGGGCCGATGAATGGCAGATGGAGTTTAATTTAGATAAATGTGAGGTGATGCATTTTGGTAGATCGAATCGGGCCAGGACCTACTCCGTTAATGGTAGGGCGTTGGGGAGAGTTATAGAACAAAAAGATCTAGGAGTACAGGTTCATAGCTCCTTGAAAGTGGAGTCACAGGTGGATAGGGTGGTGAAGAAGGCATTCGGCATGCTTGGTTTCATTGGTCAGAACATTGAATACAGGAGTTGGGATGTCTTGTTGAAGTTGTACAAGACATAGTAAGGCCACACTTGGAATACTGTGTACAGTTCTGGTCACCCTATTATAGAAAGGATATTATGAAACTAGAAAGAGTGCAGAAAAGATTTACTAGGATGCTACCGGGACTTGATGGTTTGACTTATAGGGAGAGGTTGGATAGACTGGGACTTTTTTCCCTGGAGAGTAGGAGGTTAAGGGGTAATCTTATAGAAGTCTATAAAATAATGAGGGGCATAGATAAGGTAGATAGTCAAAATCTTTTCCCAAAGGTAGGGGAGTCTATAACGAGGGGACATAGATTTAAGGTGAGAGGGGAGAGATACAAAAAGGTCCAGAGGGGCAATTTTTTCACTCAAATGGTGGTGAGTGTCTGGAACGAGCTGCCAGAGGCAGTAGTAGAGGCGGGTACAATTTTGTCTTTTAAAACGCATTTGGATAGTTACATGGGTAAGATGGGTAAAGAGGGATATGGGCCAAGTGCAGGCAATTGGGACTAGCTTAGTGGTATAAACTGGGCGACATGGACATGTTGGGCCGAAGGGCCTGTTTCCATGTTGTAAATTTCTATGACTCTATGACTCTATGAGAGACAACTAACAAAAAATTTGGCTCGGATTGTTTCTAGTAAAGATGCTAACACGAAACAGAATGTGGACATTTCTACAGTGCCTTTCACAACCTCAGGATGTCCCAACGTACTTTACAACCAGTAAAACATTTTCAAATTGTCATCACTGTCGACAAACATGGCAGCCAATTTGCACACGAACTGAAATGGAGAAACGACCAGATAATTTGTTTTCAGTGATGTTGGTTGAGGGACAAATATTGGCCCAGGACACCGGGGAGAACTCCCCCTGCTCTTCTTCCAATAGTGGCCGTGGGATCTTTTACGTCCACCTGAGAGGGCAGACGGGGCCTCGGTTTAAGGTCTCATCCGTAAGACGGCACCTCCGACAGTGCAGCGCTCCCTTGGTACCGCACCGGGAGCGTCAGCCTGGATTGTGGAGCGAGACTGGAGCCCACAGCCTTGTAACTCAGAGGCGAGAGTGCTACCCGCTGACCAATGGCTGGCATGGCATAGCATTAGTCCACGTTGAGAGCTGAGATGGCAATTCAGAATCACTCCGCAGTTCACTCAAATCCAATTTCAATCAGAGCTGGCTCTCGACAATTGGCTTGGCCTGTGTGCAGAGAGCTAAATTAATAGACATTGTTTAGACGGGAGATAGAATCGATTGGAAGCAGCTGGAGGTTTTGGGACAGTGCAGTGTAAACGAGGAGAGCCAGCGAGCGAGTTCAGTCACGAAATCAGTAACTGAGACACGGCAATCATTCGTAACAACAGCCCACCAACAATGTACATTCGAATTACACATAGAAAAGGAATGTAAACAATGCTTGATATAAATAGCCTTGAAAGGTTGCAGAGCAGAACCATCTGAGACATAGAGCCTTGGTTAAGCCCCATCTGGAGCACTGGCGTTCAGTTCTGGGCAACGCACATCAGGAAGGCTATATTGGCCTTGGAGGGGGTGCAGCACAGATTCACTGGGATGATAGAGGGTTAAATTATGAGGACAGATTACATAGACTAGGCTTATATTCCCTTGAGTTTAGAAGATTAAGGGGTGATCTAATTGAGGTGTTTAAGATGATTAAAGGATTCGATAGGGGGGAGTCCAGAACAAGGGGGGCATAACCTTAAAATCAGAGCTCGGGCCACATTCTAGGACGAGTGCCCCTCATTTTTGGTACGTTGGTATATAAACACAAGTTGTTGTTGCCATCTTTCTCCCTGACCCCTGTGCCCGGAGAGATGCCCGCGAGCAGTTAACATTTTGCCATCCCTTGTCCTTTCGTCTCCCCCCTCCCCCCTCCCCTGCCGCGCCCCCCGCGATGTCTCCTTTTTTGACTCGCCGTCTGCTCTCACTTGGTTGGGCTTCTGACCCATCTCACCTCCTGACTCCCCAAAGCCTTTCCACCATCTACAAGGCACAAGTCAGAAGTGTGATGGAATACTCTCCACTTGCGAACCTTGTCCACATTGGAGGCTCCATATAAATGCAAGTTGCTCTCATCATTGGCGGTGATGATAATTGAAAAATTGAAACAGCAAAGACGATACAGGCCGGGGCTCTTCTCTCTAGAGAAGGGAAGACTGAGGGGTGACCTGATAGAGGTCTTTAAGATTATGAAGGGGTTCGATAGGGTAGACGTAGAGAAGATGTTTCCACTTGTGGGGGAGACCAGAACTAGGGGCCACCAACAAAAGATAATCATTAATAAATCCAATAGGGAATTCAGGAGAACCTTCTTTACCCAGAGAGTGGTGAGAATGTGGAACTCGCTCCCACAAGGAGTAGTTGAGGCGAATAGCAGAGATGCATTTAAGAGGAAGCTCGATAAACACATGAGGGAGAAAGGAATAGAAGGATATGCTGATAGGGTGAGATGAAGTAGGGGAGGGAGGAGGCTCGTGTGGAGCACGGACCAGTTGGGCCGAATGGCCTGTTTCTGTGCTGATGATTCCATGTAATGTAGCAATGGCATTGTAAAAAAAAAAGAAGAGCTTTGGGCATCTCCTCCTCACCAAGCTGTTAATGGAGAGAGCTCCGTATTGAAACTAATGCTATTGTACATGGCAGCACCTCGGCCAGATGACTTAAGTGCTTCGCAGATGAATTTGCTGCACCCGACACGATAATGCACCCTTGTCTTCTTCTTGTACGACTAAACATTCGGGTAATCTGGCTGACAGCTTGCCTGTTTAATGACACCGATGAGTGGTTTTGTAAAGGGGACTCACTCGCCCGCTAGGTTTCCGACGGCAACCGATCTCGATGAGGGAAGACAACAGCACAGCAATCATTCCGATATTCAACCAGCAACTCATCGGCGGCCACACCTCACTCCTAAGATCTGGGCTATCCTCCCCCCGAGCCCTCTCCTCCTTAAGAAAGGACGGACCTGCATTTATATAGCGCCTTTCACAACCCCAGGACATCCCAAAACGCTTCACAGCCAATGAAGAACTTTTGATGTGCACTAACTGTTGTAATATATGAAAGGCAGCAACCAATTTGCGCACAGCAAGCTCCCACAAACAGTAATGCGATAATGACCAGGTCATCTGTTTTTTAGTGAGGTTGGTCGAAGGATAAATATCAGCCAGGACACCCAGGGAGAACTTTTACATCCACACAAGGGAGCCTCAGTTTAACGTCTCGTCCAAAACTTGGCACCTCTGACAGTGCAGCACTCCACTAGATTGTCAACCTGAACTTTGTGCTTAAGGGGGACTTGAACCTACAACCTTCGGGACTCAGAGAGCAAGAGCGCGAGCCACTGATGTGGGACTTACCTCTTTGACCAAGTGTTTGGCCACCTGTGCTAAAGTCTCCTGCTTTGGCTCGGTGTCAGGTTAGTGCTTTGGGACGTCTTTGTTACGTTAGCGATGCCGTTATAGATGCAAGTTGTTGTAAGCAGATGGAAAATATCAGCTCAATAACTGTTCTCAGCGGACAGAATGACATATTTTGGCACCAGGTTTTTTTAATAAATAGGTCGATATCGTTTTTAGGAAGCTTGTAACCTGACTTACATCAGTCCAGTTCATATTGCCCTTTCTAATAAAATGAATGACAGTTCGACCTCCTGTGGCGATGCACACGGGAAGTCAAGGCCCGAGTGTTACCTTCGAGGGGAAGGGGAGGTCAGAGGTCAGGGAGTTAACTGGACCAGGGCGTGAAGATCTAATTCAACCTCCATTTTAAAGCCAGGCAGCCTGGCCTTACCGTAGTATCATCCGTAGGTACAGCACAGGAAGAGGCCATTCGGCCCATCGTGCCTGTGCCGGCTCTTTGAAAGAGCTATCCAATTAGTCCCATTCCCCTGCTCTTTCCCCGTAGCCCTGCAAATATTTTCATTTCAAGTATTTATCCAATTCCCTGTGGAAAGTTGCTATTGAATCTGCTTCCACCGCCCTTTCAGGCAGTGCTGGGTAAAGAACATAAGAAAGAGGAGCAGGAGTAGGCCATCCGGCCCCTCGAGCCTGCTCCGTTCAATCAGATCATGGCTGATCTTCGACCTCAACTCCACTTTCCTGCCCGATTCCCATATCCCTTGATTCCCCTAGAGTCCAAAAATCTATCCATCTCAGCCTTGGATATACTTAACAAATCAGCATCCACAGCCCTCTGGGGTAGAGAATTCCAAAGATTCACAACCCTCTGAGTGAAGAAATTCCTCCTCGTCTCAGTCTTGAATGGCCGACCCCTTATCCTTCGACTATGCCCCCTAGTTCTAGACTCTCCAGCCAGGGGAAACAATCTCTGAGCTTCTACCTTGTCAAGTCCCCTCAGAATCTTATATGTTTCAATGAGATCACCTCTCATTCTTCTAAACTCCAGAGAGTATAGGCCCATTCTACTCAATCTCTCCTCATAGGACAACCCTCTCATCCCAGGAATTAATCTAGTGACACTGCCTCTAAGGCAAGTCTATCCTTCCTTAGATAAGGAGACCGAAACTGTACAAAGTACTCCAGGTGAGGTCTCACCAAAGCCCTGTGCAATTGTAGTAAGACTTCCTTACTCCAACCCCCTTGCAATAAAGGCCAGTAAAAAAATGTTTCCTCATCTCGCCTCTGGCTCTTTTGCTGATCACCTTAAATCTGCGTCCTCTGGTTACCGACCCTTCTGCCACTGGAAGCAGTTTCTCCTTACTTGCTCAATCAAAACCCTTCATGATTTTGAACACCTCTATTAAATCTCCCCTTAACCTTCTCTGCTCTAAGGAGAACAACCCCAGCTTCTCCAGTCTCTCCGCGTAACTGAAGTCTCTCATCCCTGGAACCAGTACGGTTTAACCCAGCTTCTCGGCCTGCCTACTTTGAATTGATATTATTTATAGCCGGATAACGAAAGCGATGGCAGTTTGGCGGCAGAGGGGTCGAGTTAGTTGGAGCGCAAGAGTTTCCGAGGGCAGGCCGCGGAGCTGGGGAGAACTCCCCTACTCTTCTCTCGAAATAGTGCCATGGGGTCTGTTACGTCCCCCAAGAGGTCAGACGGGGTCTTGGTTTAAAGTCTCATCCGAAAGATGGCACCTCCGACAGAGCAGCACTCCTCAGTACTGGCACTGGGAGCGTCAGCCTGGATTTAATGCTCAAGTCTCTGGAGTAGGACTCAAACCCACGGTCCTTATAACTCAGAGTGATACCCACTGAGCCATGGCTGACTCTGGAATACCGATGGTCGGCAAGCAGGGGGGGGCGTGTTTTCCAAGGAAAAAGTGACGTTGCTCTCCGCTTAAAGCGAAGTAAGATTCCCAGAATAACGCTGCACTCCTGAGGGGAGCACTTGGAGTCATGACTGATTTGGCATCCTCGATGGTGATCTGGCAGAGCTGATTGCTGCTTTAGAACAGACCAGTCTGAAATTGAGAGGAGCCGAAAATAAGGCGGGTCCTTTAAAGGTGGGGGGGGGGGGGGGGTGGGGTGCTCCGCTGCTCCGAGTTAGCGCCTGTGAGCGAAGTCCACATTTATAATGGGAACTTCCTATGTAAACATGTCACGCTGTAATTACTACCTCCTGCCAGTGGTGGCGCTATAGCATCTGTGTTCTGCTTCTCCCGGCTCTTCAAACCATTGCTCTAAGCAATGGTGTGGAGGCCAATTACCCCCATTGACCCCTATTGCTCCCCCCCCTGCCGATTTCGCTAATTTCCACGCTCATTGCCTCCGTGTTTTGGGTAAAAGGAAAGAACTTGGTTTTCTATCGTGCCTTTTACGATTTTTCACGTCCCAAATCCAATGAAATACTTTTCTGAAGTGTGGTCCCTTCCGTAATGAAGGAAACGCGGCAGCAAATTTGGGCACAGCAAGATCCCACAAACGGTGAAAGAAATGACCAGATCGTTCTGTTTGAGTTGTTGGTTGAGGGATGAATATTGACCCAGGACACCAGGGAGAAGTCCCTTGCTCTTCTTCAAAGATAAGAAATAGGAGCAGGAGTAGGCCATTCGGCCCCTCGTGCCTGCTCCAGCTTTCAATAAAACCATGGCTGATCTTCAACCTCAACTCCACTTTCCCGCCCGATCCCCAAATCCTTTGATTCCCTTGGAGTCCAAAAATCTATCGATCTTAGCCTCAATGACTGAACATCGACAGCCCTCTAGGGTAGAGAATTCCAAAGATTCACAACTCTCTGTGTGAAGAAATTCCTCCTCATCTCAGTCTTGAATGGCCGACCCCTTATCCTGCGGCCATGCCCCCTAGTTCTAGACCCTCCAGCCATGGGAAACAACCTCTCAGCATCTTTTACATCCATCCGAGAGGGCAGACGGGGGCCTCTGTTTAACGTCGCCTCCGAAAGACGGCACCTCCGACAGTGCAGCGTTCCCTCAGTACTGGCAGTGGGAGTTTGGGCCTATATTGTGGACTTAAGCCTCCGGAACTGTCCCTTATCTCTGTTCGATGCTCTGTCATTTTTCGCACGTGCCTCCGTCGTCAGAGAAGGGGCATATTTAACGTAGGACAGTCACGTCGGTGAGATCGCGAGGGGGGGACCGAAAATGGCTGCCAGGGCAACGGCAGGAACTTGAAGGTTATCGGAACCAAGGTTCTCCTCGTGGTTTCTTGTTAGCTGGACTGCCAGGAAGTTCCTGACAATATAATTTACATCGGTGTATAAAACCATCCCTGAAAGCCAGGCTAATTTGCGCCAAATTAGACTATTTGTCTTTGCCCTGTCCAAGGGCCCAATCCATCAGGGGGCTGCTCGCGAGAGATTGCTTTTCAACTGTGCCCTTGAGAGGAGAAATTGATTGGGATCTCGGAGAGCAGAAATCACAACGATAACTTAAGGGAAACAATAATTACTGAATGATACCAGTGTCAGCATTCTGTGAAGAAAGCATGAAACAGCCATCAATGTCCAATTCAATACAGTCGGCGGAAGATTTATTGAGGGAATGAGAACCAGGCCCTATCGGGGCCTCTAACCCTCCAGGATTGTCCTGGAGTCTCCAGCAATTAAAGATTAATCTCCCAGACACTGCTGCGAGCAACCCTTTTGAAAAAAAAAATGGTTCCTTTCTCGTTTTCTTTGAATGCTTTTGTTCATTGGAGATGGCGGTGGAGGAGAAAGGAGCCTAGTCTGTTCAGAAAGACGGTTAAGGATCGTCTAGTCGGGTAACGGGGAGGCGACCAGGGAGCGTGAGGGCGGAGGGGGATGGCGGCTGGAGGTCGGAGGTCGTGAAGCCTCCGGGAACATGCCCAACCAGAGTGGGCGGCCCTCGGCCTGAGTGAGGCCTGCTTTTGCTTTTGTCGCTGCACTGACAAAAATGGCAAGCAGAGGCGCGAGTAACCCCCGACCTTAGACCGTCCGACCGGGAGCCTTAAGACGATCAGCACAACCTACGTCTGGTGATCTCCCCCAGCCCGTCAAACGTTCCCAGAGCTGACGAATCGTCATGCCTCGGTCCCTTAACTGACTAATTAATTGACTCTGCTTCGGAGGAGCAGCAGTGCAATAAATTACACAGTCATTCAATCTGGAAAGCCTCGACCTGAAGGAGGCCGCGAAGGGGATAATAAATTAGCCCGAAATTAAGCCTGCTTAAGGGCCCGGCTGTGGAGGGGCAGCCTGACAGCCCTCCCACCCGCCCTGATATACTGCCGTGTCCTTTTCAAGAGCAGGAGGAGGGGGGCTAATGGGATAGCTCTTTCGAAGAGACACGATGGGCCAAATGGCCTCCTTCTGTGCTGTGAAATTCTACGGCCTAGAAATTCGATGGCGACGCACCTGTTTTTCCCGCGCAAAACGGGTGCGCGCCTGCCATGTTGGTGTAGACAAAAAAAAATTAGGCGTCTAGGGCCCGTGCCTGAAACAGGCCTTTACCCTTTGCACGTGCAAATAAGAGGGCCTAACGCCTGTTTTGAGGCCCCCCCGTGCAAAATTGGGTTGCCTTCAACGTAGCCGGCGCCGGGCTGGATGTGTTCAGGAAAATCAGGCCTACATGCGGCCTAGCAGGCGGTTCCTTAAAGGGCCGCCACCAACAAGGCCCAGATGGTAAAAAAATTACTTACCCCAACGTGGGGCAGAATTGTTCCTCCCGACCCCACTTCAAAACTGCCGGCCACCATCAGCCTCGATCCTCACCCCCCCTCCCTCCCTCTGTCTCAATCGGCCCCCATCCCGATGTCCCAGTCACCCTCCCTCTCCCGATCTGCCCTCTTCCGCTCGGCTTCCCCTTTAAGCGCCTGAACGAGGGCCGTTGCCGGTTACCGCAGCGACCTGAAGTTCGAAGCCTGGGGATGGCGGTCTCATGTAGACGAGGCCCTCTACTTCGTTGCGTCCACACGAGACAGCGGCGTTTCGAGCCAGGCGTTTGCGCATAGCCCTGCGCTTCGTCCTGATTCAACTGGGCTTCCTTACAGTATTAAACGGGGGGCTTTACAGCGAGGTCTATCCCGCAAACCTCGCTGCCTGCGACACCTGCCCCCGATACCTTACGTGGGACGCCGTGGGCGATCGACCGCTCTCGAAATAAAACCGCGGAAGCTCTTAACGGGGTTTACGAGTGGGGTTGCATGGAGCGGGCGCCGACTCGATGGGCCGAATGGCCTCCTCCCTGTGCTGCAACCTTTCTACGGTTCGGCGACTTGCGTTTATTTCGCGGTATTCGCGATGCCCCAAAGTGCTTCACAGCCAACAAAGTACTTTTGAGGCGTGGTCACTGCGGCCAATTTACGCACAGCAAGATCCCACAAACAGCACTGAGATAAACGAGTCGGTAATCTGTCTTGGTGATGTTGGTTGAGGGATGAATATTGGCCCAGGACACCGGGGAGAACCCCCCCTGCTCTTCTTCCAATAGTGGCCGTGGGATCTTTTACATCCACCTGATGGGGCCTCAGTTGAAGATCTCACGTGGAAAGACACTATTCTCGGACAGTGGGAGTGTCGGCCTGGATTATGGGTGCAGAGTCGCTGGAGTGAGACCTAAACCCTCTGACCTTCGTGAATCAGAGGCGAGAGCACCTACCCCCTGAGCCACGGATGACAGCCTGACCGGGCGTGATCCAGGAACAATTAAGGCTTTTTTTCTTGGGATGGAAGACTCTGTGGCCAGAGCTGTGGTTGAAGGAAATGTCTCGCCGGGTCCCATTACTTTATGCCCCGTTAATGAATTCGCCTTCCACTGATCAAAACGAAACGCTGTCGACACTAAAAGGCTTGCCTTAGCCGCGGGCGTACAATTGTTGGAATCAATTTACGAGGTCCTCTGACAAGTTTCGGTGTTCCCATCAGTTGGTGCATTCCCATAGCGTTTGCAACAGGATGGAGGCTTTTTATTTTGGTGCAGTTTTGGGCTTCACGCTATCGGGTGATGTTGAGTCAATAGGGAGGGGACTGCACTGTGTTGACCGGAGGTCACCGGCTACAGTTACTGGCTTAGTACAAATAGGAGAAGAGTCAATTCTCTCTTAACTCTCAATTCACTTTAATCACCCCGTTAGATCATATACATATCGCTTATACGTCTGGTTAGATATAGGCATGCAGTTTGCACCAGGTTAGACAGTCTTATACCCAAACTAAGATCTAAACGCACACCCACTAGGTTTCTCTGACACTCCCTGAGTGGTCGCAGAATATAAAGGATAATACCCGAAAAGGAGAGCTGACGCTGACCAGGCGTTCCGTTCTCTCTCTCGAGCGACGCTGTCTCTACGCCCCTGACGTAGGTTCTTCCACTTCATTGATGGTTGGTCTCCAGAGTCTTCGCTCTGGCTCCACGCCCCAGATTCTTCATTCTTATTCCAAATCTTATCTCTTCAGGCTGTGTTGTCTCTCTCTCCAGTTGGTTTAGGCTTCCTCGGTTACCCTGTGTCTTCCCCTCATTGGCTCTGTCCCAAGGACTTAGGTAGCATTACCTCATTACTCCTTTTCTAAATAAGGACTTGTGTCTTATCACATCTCCTTTGTCTTTCACAAAACTTAGCGAATTCAAACCGGTTCCAGCCAGCACAGGCCAGCGACTGAACTCAGGTTACTTCAGTTCAAAAGTTGCTTTTGCCTGTGTATCAGCAGCTGGGAATCTCAGGTTACTTTCTGCAGCCCCTGGCCAACAACTGATTCACTAGGGATGCTGCCTGGAATGAGGGAACAGATATACAAAGAAAGGCTGTTTCCCTTAGAACAGAGGAGGTTAAGGGGCAATCGAATAGAGGCGTCTCAATTTATGAAGAGGAGCTCCAGGGTAAGATAGAAACAGGCTGTTTCCAGTAGTTGAGTCTTTTTTTATTTGTTCATGGGATGTGGGCATCGCTGGCGAGGCCGGCATTTATTGCCCATCCCTAATTGCCCTTGAGAAGGTGGTGGTGAGCCGCCTTCTTGAACCGCTGCAGTCCGTGTGGTGACGGTTCTCCCACAGTGCTGTTAGGAAGGGAGTTCCAGGATTTTGACCCAGCGACGATGAAGGAACGCCGATATATTTCCAAGTCGGGATGGTGTGTGACTTGGAGGGGAACGTGCAGGTGGTGTTGTTCCCATGTGCCTGCTGCCCTTGTCCTTCTAGGTGGTAGAGGTCGCGGGTTTGGGAGGTGCTGTTGAAGAAGCCTTGGCGAGTTGCTGCAGTGCATCCTGTGGATGGTACACACTGCAGTCACTGTGCGCCGATGGTGAAGGGAGTGAATGTTTAGGGTGGTGGATGGGGTGCCAATCAAGCGGGCTGCTTTGTCCTGGATGGTGTCGAGCTTCTTGAGTGTTGTTGGAGCTGCACTCATCCAGGCAAGTGGAGAGTATTCCATCATACTCCTGACTTGTGCCTTGTAGATGGAAAGGCTTTGGGGAGTCAGGAGGTGAGTCACTCGCCACAGAATACCCAGCCTCTGACCTGCTCTAGTAGCCACAGTATTTATATGGCTGGTCCATTTAAGTTTCTGGTCAATGGTGACCCCCAGGATGTTGATGGTGGGGGATTCCGCGATGGTAATGACATTGAATGTCAAGGGGAGATGGTTAGACTCTCCCTTGTTGGAGATGGTCATTGTCTGACATTTGTCTGGCGTGAATGTTATTTGCCACTTATGAGCCCAAGCCTGGATGTTGTCCAGGTCTTGCTGCATGCGGGCTCGGACTGCTTCATTATTTGAGGGGTTGCGAATGGAACTGAACACTGTGCAATCATCAGCGAACATCCCCGTTTCTGACCTTATGATGGAGGGAAGGTCATTGATGAAGCAGCTGAAGATGGTTGGGCCTAGGACACTGCCCTGAGGAACTCCTGCAGCAATGTCCTGGGGCTGAGGTGATTGGCCTCCAACAACCACTACCATCTTCCTTTGTGCTAGGTATGGTGGTGGATGGGGTGCCAATCAAGCGGGCTGCTTTGTCCTGGAGAGGCCCAGAACGAGAGGACGTAGAAATGAGATTAAATGTAATAGATTTGGGACAGAGAGCAGGAGAAACCTTTTTTTACACCGAGAGTTGTGGGGCTGTGGAATTCACCACTAGAGTTAGTGATTGAAATGGAGACCATTTAAGAACAGGTTAGATAGGTGGTTGAAGGAAAGGGAGATAAAGGGATATGGGAACATGGGATTAGGATACTGCTCGTTTGGGGGATAAACCCCAACACAGACTGGTCGGGCCAGAGGGCCTGTTTCCATGTTGTCATCTCTCTGTAATTCTACATAAATTACTAGCAGGAATGACTAACACCAACCAGGAAGTTCAAACGACCGTGATTCAGAGAGGGAGTTCAATCCTACACCAGAGCCTTGAGCACATAATCCAGGCTGTCTCTCAGCGCAGTACCGAGGGAGCTCTGCACTGTCGGAGGTGCCGTCTTTCGGATGAGACATTAAACCGAGGCCTCGCCTGCCCTCACCAGGCGGACGTAAAAGATCCCAAGGCACTATTGGAAGAAGAGCAGGGGAGTTCTCCCCGGTGTCCTGGCCAACATTTATCCCTCAACCAACATCACTAAAATGCAGATTAAGTGGTAGTTGTCTCATTGCTGTTTGGGGGGACCTTGCTGTGTGCAAATTGGCTGCAGTGACTCTCTACATAACGTGGAGATGCCGGTGATGGACTGGGGTGGACAAATGTAAGGAATCTTACAACACCAGGTTATAGTCCAACAGTTTTATTTGAAAATCACAAGCTTTCGGAGCTTACCTCCTTCGTCAGGTGAGTGTGGAATTCCTTGAAGGTTATCGAATTTATAGTCAGAGAACAATGCCTGATGATTACAGATAATCTTTCCATCTGCCCGTTGTCAAGGCGATCGGACAGAGAGACATGACATACAGGACTACTGAATATACAAACGGTCCGATCCCAAAGACAGAGAGAGAGAGATAGAGAGAGAAACATCCGAAAGGAAGAGAAAGAGAGAGAATGACCCGTTGTATTAAAAACAGATAACTCTTTTTTCGCTGGTGGGGTTACGTGTAGCGTGACATGAACCCAAGATCCCGGTTGAGCCCGTCCTCATGGGTGCGGAAGTTGGCTATCAATTTCTGCTCGACGATTTTGCTTTGTCGTGTGTCTCGAAGGCCGCCTTGGAGAACGCTTACCCGAAGATCGGTGGCTGAATGTCCTTGACTGCTGAAGTGTTCCCCGACTGGGAGGGAACCCTCCTGTCTGACGATTGTTGCATGGTGTCCGTTCATCCGTTGTCGCAGTGTCTGCATGGTCTCGCCAATGTACCATGCTCCGGGGCATCCTTTCCTGCAACGTATGAGGTAGACAACGTTGGCCGAGTCACAGGAGTATGAACTGTGTACCTGGTGGGTGGTGTCCTCTCGTGTGATGGTGGTATCTATGTCGATGATCTGGCATGTCTTGCATAACAACAGTCACTGCACGTCATGAGTAATTCATTGGCTGTGATGCACTTTGGGATGCCCTGAGGACGTGAAAGGCGCTATATAGATGCAAATTGTTCCTTTCTTAAATTGTCCCACCCATTCATAAAATGGAAAAGTAAGACTCCACAAATTCCCAGCCATCTTGGCAGAGAGAGAGAGAGAATATTAAAAACATAAAAACATAAAAACATAACTTAAAAAAAAGTTATGTTTTTAATATTCTCTCTCTCTCTCTCTCTCTGCCATTTGGGTTTCTTTCTGTCTGTCTGTCTAATTGACACAATGTATATCCAGTGTACTGGGATGTGCTGTTCTCCGTGACTGGCCTGTTTGAACAACGACACCTTTTGATTGGTGTGATGCTGTCCCAGCCTAGTATAAGATATGCGATTTGAGAACCTTTTCACTCATTCACCTGACGAAGGGGATAATCTCCGAAAGCTTGTGATTTTAAAATAAAACTGTTGGACTATAACCTGGTGTTGTAAGACTCCTTACATTTGTCCACCCCAGTCCATCACCGGCATCTCCACATCATTATTTTGAGGGTGTAGAAAGAGAGCAAAAGAAGGAGAGAGGAGAATGAACGGGGGCTGGGGGTGTGAGGGAGGGGAGCAGGAGGATGGGTACTTCCATAAAACACCGAGGAGTTACATTCGGGTCGGGGTTAAGGATGGAAATCGAACCATGAAAATGCAAACAGACCAAAAGATAGCGAAGAGATCCGAGATTTCTTGCTATGGAATTTTGCCAATTCAGCCTTATTACTCCTCAGCTCTCCATGTTACATTAACTAGACGGGCTTAATGGCAGTTATGTAGATAAAAAGTCTGGATGATTGATCTCGATGGCTTGTTAAAATTAGTTTCAGTCCAGCATATTGATCTAATTCCAGCGCTGGAAACTGCTAATTAATAATGATTATTAGCAGTGCGTCAGAGTCAGGTTAGACAGATAGTTCAGTCGCCACTTAGTCCTAGCTTGGCGAAACAGCTCCTTCGAAACTTTCCTCGTACGCCTCTTAATTACACCAGCGAGCGCGCCCTCGTTCAGGGCCGATGGGCGTTTTCTTGGCGTCGCTGTCTGCGCCCATCAGAATTCCCCTTCGGCTTTAAACCCTCTGCGAGGACAGATCGCATCGAAACGGCGGCTGTAACGTCACAAGGCCCTTCGCAAGAGCAGAAGCCGAGAAAATTTGACACCGAGCCGCACGAGGACAGGTGACCGAGAGCTTGCTCGAAGAGGCAGGTTTTAAAGGAGGAGAGAGAGGCGGAGAGGTTTAGGGAGGGAATTCCAGAGCTTAGGGCCCTAGGCAGCTGAAGGCACGGCCGCCAATGGTGGAGCGATGAAAATCGGGGATGCGCAAGAGGCCAGAAATCGAGGAGCGCAGAGATCTGGGAGGGCTGCAGTTTTTATTTGATTTCTGTAATTTTCCTTGTACTTTTTCTCGAACTGATAGGGATTTAAATAAATAGGGGGGAAAAAAACACTATTGCAGCCACCAAAGCAAGAGCTGGTTGTCAGAAAGTGGCTAAGAATACAATCAGTAAGCAATGGTTGGAAGCTGCATAACAATGTCCTACTTAAGTCAGTTTATCGACATCTCAGGGCAAGACTATGTAAGCCATCCAGTTTACAGCATCATTTAAAACCGCATCCTAATCTTTCGGGCGATCGGTTTGACAGACCCCTTGCGATCGCTCGTAACAAATCCGTTGGGTTTAGTCCGGGGGGCTGCCAACTGCATCGAACCCAGAGGCATTAGATCAATGTCAAAAAAATGGTCAAAACACGGATGCATGGAATCCGCTTTTGGTGATAGTGAGGTGGACGTTATGAATCAGAAATCTCAGTGCGAAGCCTCGCGCCCGAGTTCCTGATACCTGCTCCAAATGTGCGAAACTCTGCATGGCGAGCTACGATCCTACTGCACGCCAAGGAACGCTAAGTCAGCATCTCCAGAAGTCACTTCAGTAACTGCGCAATAAAAATAAGAGAAAGACTTACGTTTCTAGAGCGCCTTTCATGACCTCAGGGCGTCCCGAAACGCTTTACAGCCGGTGATCTACTGTTGTAATGTGGGAAACGCGGCAGCCAATTTACGCACAGCAAGATCCCACAAACAGCAACGTGATAACAATCAGATGACATTGCTTGAGGAATAGTGGCCGTGGGATCTTTTACGTCCACATGAGAGGGCAGACGGGCCCCTCGGTCTCATCTGAAAGACGACACCTCCGACAGTGCAGCACTCCCTCAGTCTATAAATGTTCACATGTGTGTATCTATGAAATAATTTCTGCTGAACTGCTTGGGCTAACGGTATATCAAGAATAAAATGGGCAACGTCTCAGTTTGGTGATGCAGAGCAGAATTGCTACCATGGGTCCCCAGAGATTAATTCATTTGTAGTGTGTGCAGTATAAATGATTATGAAAACCTGCAACAGCGTTAATAAAGCATCTCCAAGACTGATAGGCAGAGATGGCGGGGGAGCAGAACATGCAAAGATCACACCTTGTCGCGATCAGCGAGATTAATAAGGATGAACAAAACAAAAATCGACCAACAGCACTTTTTATTAACATATCGACGCAGGGGGTGAGTTTGAAAAACATTTTCGCTAATGAAACACTCGATGGCTTTCGAATCATTTGGCGTACACTGGAGATCGATGGTCTGCTCACCAATTCAGGAGGTACAGTCATATCCGTGCCATCGTTTTGAGATTAAAAACAATTAGAATCAAATTTGCAGTCCTCAACAATGGCAATGATTGATCTATCTTCGAGGAGTTATGCTCAGTTTAATACAATTACATTGCTGTGTCATGGGATCAATGTAGCTTAAAGTAACCTGCCCATATAGTGATTGACGTATATATGTATGTGTGTATGCAGAGTGTTCAATTGGACCATTGTCAAACAGAATGGATAATTAACTGGCTGATTGACAAGAATGGAAATTGAGAGTTAAGAGAAAGATCGTGCATTTCTATAGCGCCTGTCACAACCTCAGGACGCCCCACACTGCTTTACAGCCAATGAAGTACCTTTGAAGTGTTGTCAACGTTATAATGTAAGAAACGCTGCAGCCAATTTGCGCACAGCAAGCTCCCAGATAATCTGTGATGTTGGTTGAGGGATGCATATTGGGCCAGGACATAGGAACATAGGAACAGGAGTAGGCCATTCAGCCCCTCGTGCCTGCTCCGCCATTTGATGAGATCATGGCTGATCTGTGATCTAACTCCATATACCTGCCTTTGGCCCATATCCCTTAATAACTTTGGTTGCCAAAAAGCTATCTATCTCAGATTTCAATTTAGCAATTGAGCTAGTATCAATTGCCGTTTGCGGAAGAGAGTTCCAAACTTCTACCACCCTTTGTGTGTAGAAATGTTTTCTAATCTCGCTCCTGAAAGGTCTGGCTCTAATTTTTAGACTGTGCCCCCTACTCCTAGAATCCCCAACCAGCGGAAATAGTTTCTCTCTATCCTCCCTATCCGTTCCCCTTAATATCTTATAAATTTCGATCAGATCACCCCATAACCTTCGAAACTCTGGAGAATACAACCCAAGTTTGTCTAATCTCTCCTCGTAACTTAACCCTTGAAGTCCGGGTATCATTCTAGTAAACCTACGCTGCACTCCCTCCAAGGCCAATATGTCCTTCCGAAGGTGCGGTGCCCAGAACTGCTCACAGTACTCCAGGTGCGGTCTAACCAGGGTTTTGTATAGCTGCAGCATAACTTCTGCCCCCTTGTACTCTAGTCCTCTAGATATAAAGGCCAGCATTCCATTAGCCTTCTTGATTATTTTCTGCACCTGTTCATGACACTTCAATGATCGATGTACCTGAACCCCGAAGTCCCTTTGGACATCCACTGTTTTTAACTTTTTACCATTTAGAAAGTACCCTGTTCTATCCTTTTTTGATCCAAAGTGGATGACCTCACATTTGTCTACATTGAATTCCATTTGCCACAGTTTTGCCCATTCACCTAATCTATCAATATCGCTTTGTAATTTTATGTTTTCATCTACACTGCTTACAATGCCACTAATCTTTGTGTCATCGGAGAACTCCCCTGCTCTTCTTCCAAATAGTGCTGCTGGATATTTTACATCCACCTGAAGGGGCAGAGTAAGGGGTCGCCCGTTTAAGACGGAAATGAGGAGGAATTTCTTCTCCCAGAGGGTCGTGAATCTTTGGAATTCTTTACCCCAAAAAACTTGCTCTCGAGGCAGTACAAAGAAGGTTCACTCGGTTAATCCCGGGGATGAGGGGGTGGACATATGAGGAGAGGTTGAGTAGATTGGGACTCTACTCATTGGAGTTCAGAAGAATGAGAGGCGATCTTATTGAAACATATAAGATTGTGAAGGGTCTTGATCGGGTGGATGCGGTAAGGATGTTCCCAAGGATGGGTGAAACTAGAACTAGGGGGCATAATCTTAGAATAAGGGGCTGCTCTTTCAAAACTGAGATGAGGAGAAACTTCTTCACTCAGAGGGTAGTAGGTCTGTGGAATTTGCTGCCCCAGGAAGCTGTGGAAGCTACATCATTAAATAAATTTAAAACAGAAATAGACAGTTTCCTCGAAGTAAAGGGAATTAGGAATTACGGGGAGCGGGCAGGAAATTGGACATGAATTTAGATTTGAGGTTAGGATCAGATCAGCCATGATCTTATTGAATGGCGGAGCAGGCTCGAGGGGCCGATTGGCCTACTCCTGCTCCTATTTCTTATGTTCTCATTCAAGGCTGAGTTAGACAAATTTTTGATCAGCAAGGGAGTCAAAGGATATTGGGAAAGGGCGGGAAAGTGGAGTTGAGGTAAAAATCAGATCAGCCATGATCTCATTAAATGGCGGAGCAGGCTCGAAGGGCCAAACGGCCAACTCCTGCTCCTTTCTCTTACGGTCTGACAGGGCCTCGGTTTAACATCTCATCTGAAAGACAGCACCTCCGACAGTGCAGCACTCCCTCGGGACTGGCACTGGGGATGTCAGCATAGATTTTATGCTTATGTCTTTGGAGTGCTGGCTTGAACCTGTGCCCTTCTCGACTCAGAAGGTGAGGGCACTACCCAACTGAACTGTGGCCAGGGTCGAAAGAGCTAGCTCAATTCAGGAGGGATTGGGAATGTATCGGACACTGAATTAGACACACTGAGGCCTCCGATGAAAAAAACCAAGAGAGATTAAGATTAAGTGATTGTGTTTGGTCCAGAAGTGGCATAGTACTCCAGCAAACAAAGAATAGGAGAGCTTAATCTATCATCGCAGGGGAAAATTGACAGGAGAGAGATACATTTTACCAAATAGGGATTTAGCACAGAGCCAGGAAGCATCACATCATTTTTTTGTGTGTGCCCGTCAAATGCTCTATTAAAGCAAGACAAAATATAGAGAAGGAAAATGAACTATCAGAAACCAATGTAATGTGCCACATCAATTTAATTAGATTACATTGTACCGACTCAGTTTCTCGTGTCAGGGGGAAGATAGCATCTTGATACGAAAACAAATTAGAAGGCTTTTCGTTCGTTTGATGAGGTAAAGTTGAATTCGCTGGGATTAAGACGGTCCCCCCTTTTTCTCCGCGGATTACCCGCATCAGTTTGGAGGGGCGTCCGTCGGGTTTTTTTCTGGAGTTAATCCCAGCAGCAAACTCCCCGCACCCCCAGCCTCCCCCCCCCAAAAAAAAATATTTCGTTCCGATTTTCTTTCTGCCCCGAACCGTGATTTCTGAACGTCTTTGCTTGACAGGATGACCTGGCTGAGGTCAGAGTTTGAATTAAACGGGAATCGTTCTGTTAAAAAGAGCGCCTTGGTTCGACGGTGAAATATTGGCTTGTTTTTTGTTGTCACGCGTGACCCGCCTTGGACGGGACAATTCACGCGGTGGCAGAAGCGATGTAGTAAATGTGCATTAGTTCCTGGCAGTGGCTTTGCGAAGATGCCAGACTCTTTTAACGGGATGGATTTAATAAGCCAAATAAATGGGACACTTTGCAAGACAATTTAAACGTCTCAAGTGATGTTTATTTTCACAGGTGCTGACACTTAAATTCATGATAACATTTCGACAACATGAGTCAGTCGGAAGCCTGTCATCGCATCTCTCTCTTTGAAGACTCCTGCAAAAAAAAAAGCTTTGTTCTGATAGTTCATGTTTCATCATACAGATGTCTTTATTTTTCCTTCGTTCAAACCATGCGTCATTTTGCCTCCTCGTCTTCGCTCCCTGAGACCTCCTCCTTCCAGCTGAAGGGATAATACTTTCTCCGCCTAAGAGGGAATGGCGCCCGCCTTCTTACCGGTTCACCTCATTGACCCCGCTTTAAACTGCCCAACCCTCCCCCCGCCGCCTGGCGGAATCCGGGGTGGGGGTAGTTAAAATGAAGCCAGTCGCTTACCCCAACCCCCACCCTGCCCTGGTCCCGATCTCAACCGGCTTTTTTCAGCAGGCGAGCGAGCCGGACGCCCGCAAGAACGCAGCGGGGTCCTTCTTTAAAGAGGCTGCTCGGTTCGCGATGCTGCCACCGGGAGCCGACTGCAATATAGTCAGAGGCCTGAGTGGGGGAAGCAATGATGGCAGTGAAGAGGCCCAGGTAGGCCTTTTAACTTGAGCTTCCCTCGTGGGCCAGGAGGGGCAGGAGAGATGGGCTAGGCCTCCACATCCCCGGACTCTCCAGATTCGCTGACCACTTTGGGGCTGGCACGATCTGTACCCACCCTCCCCCTTTTAAATTGGGTTTTAAAGGGGACCTGAAGCTTGGAATCAGGCACCTCCCTTTTGTCGTCTTGCTGTGCTAGTATGGCCTCCTTAGTTATCCATCAACATAAGAAGAACCTTATCTCTGCGTGTTAATTTTTCTCCATTATAAATCCCTACATCCATATTTATAATGGGAACTGCCTATGTAAACGTGTCACGCAGTAATTACGCCCTGCAGCGCCACTGCTGGTAGGAGAGTGTAACTGCAGCGTGACACATTTACATAGGAACCTTCCATTATTTAGGAATTTAGAATGGAAATATAAAAATGAGGACAGAATTGAAACAGGGACTGGGTTACGTCTGCACGCCCTGGTCCAATTATCCCCGGCCCTCTTAACTCCCGCTTCATCTTAAGACCGCACTTGGTCTTAACTTCCCGTGCGCAATGCCACGGGAGGTCGACTTGTTTTAAACACTCTGAGCGTACGTTTGATTTGGATATACGACCATGAGGGGAAGGGTTTCCTGTGCGATGGAGTTCAGTTGCCCAGTCCACATCAAGTAACCTTCCGCCCAACGGGCTACAACATGGTGACTGTATAAGGAAAGAAGGGACTTCTTTATGGCCAATGAAGTACTTTCGAAGTGTAGTCACTGTTGTAATGTAGGAAACGCGGCAGCCAATTTGCGCACAGCAAGCTCCCACAAACAGCAATGTGATAATGACCGGATCATCTGTCTTTAGGTGTTGATTGAGGGCTAAATATTGGCCAGGACACCAGGGAGAACTCTTCGAATAGTGGCCGTGGGATCTTTTACATCCACCTGAGAGGGCAGACGGGGGCCTCGGTTTAACGTCTCATCTGCTCCGACAGTGCAGCACTACCCTCAGTGCTGGCACTGGGAGTGTCGGCCTGGATTATGAGCTCAAGTCTCTGGAGCGGGTCTATGAACCCACGATGTATCTGACTCAGAGGCCCACTGAGTATTGTTGCATAACTGCTCATAACCTTGCAGCAGTATGCAGAAATTATCCCCAGGGCTTTCTCACAGAGGTTCTTGGCTTTTATTGCAATGTTCCAACTATTTCTGACAAAATCCCAAGGCTAGCATTAATCAAAAAAAAAGCCAGTGAATTAAAATATAATGCTGAGTAAATATTTCCCAAACATTCTCGATAAATTCCATAAGTATAATGCATCATTTCGTGCCATAAAGTTTAATTCCTGGGACAAAAAAAGTTGGCCTCATTTTTAAATGTTTCTCTTATACCCTGACACCTATATTTTAGGCTAAGTTTGTTGCTTTGATTTATACAAGCCTCTTGTGGTTTTTTAAAAATTAATCTTTCAGGTCAATCAAAGGTATTTCGGAACATTGGAACAGGAGGAGGCCATTCAGCCCCTTGTGTCTGCTCCGCCATTTGATAAGATCATGGCTGATCTGTGATCTAACTCCATATACCTGCCTTTGGCCCATATCCCTTAATACCTTTGGTTGCCAAAAAGCTATCTATCTCAGATTTAAATTTAGCAATTGAGCTAGTATCAATTGCCGTTTGCGGAAGAGAGTTCCAAACTTCTACCACCCTTTGTGTGTAGAAATGTTTTCTAATCTCACTCCTGAAAGGTCTGGCTCTAATTTTTAGACTGTGCCCCCTACTCCTAGAATCCCCAACCAGCGGAAATAGTTTCTCTCTATCCACCCTATCTGTTCCCCTCAATATCTCATAAACTTCGATCAGATCACCCCTTAACCTTCGAAACTCTAGATGCATTGAAGGAGAAGCTAGATAAACACATGAGGGAGAAAGGAATCGAAGGATGTGCTGATGGGGTGAGATGAAGAGGGGTGGGAGGAGGCTCGTGTGGAGCATGAATTCCGGCATGGACCAGATGGGCTGAATGGCCTGTTTCTGTGCTGATAGTGAAATAGTGTCCAACAATCCCAGACTTGAGGCGAGGAAAACCCCCAGTGGTGGAGAGCTTTGGGAATCATAGGCCCAAAGCCACCTGTCCATCCCGTACGGCACCCGGAATTCAGCTACGAGCTTCTTCAGTTGAAAGGTCATGAAACGGCCGTGACTTGCTTTTATACAGAGCCTTGAGCAGAGAAGGACGCCCCGAGGAGCTGCACAGGAACCCAAGGCAAAATAGGCACCAAGCCACAGAAGGAGAAATTCGGAGCGGTGACCAAAAGATCGGTCAAAGCAGGAGAGTCTTAAGAAGTCACTAATAATGGTGTCAGCTGCGGCTCAGTGGGTCAAACTTTCACCTCTGACCCTAGAAGGTCCTGGGTTCAAGTTCCCACTCATAATCCAGGTCAATACTCCCAGTGCACTACTTAAAGAGGGTTGCAATGTCAGAGGTGCGGCTTTTCAGCTGTGATGTTAAACCGTCTGCCCTCACAGGTGGATGTAAAAGATCCCATGGCACTATTTCAAAGAAGAGCAGGGGAGTTCTCCCTACGACCCTGGTCAATATTTATCCCTCAACCTACACCTGTTTTCAAATCCTTCCATGGCCTCGCCCCTCCCTATCGCTGTTACCCCCTACAACCCTCCGAGATCTCTGCCCTCCTCCAATTCTGGCCTCTTGCGCCTCCCTGATTTTCGTCGCACCACCATTGGCGGCCGTGCCTTCAGCTGCCTAGGCCTGAAGCTCTGGAATTCCCTCCCTAAACCTCTCCGCCTCTCTCTCCTCCTTTAAGACGCTCCTTAAAACCTACCTCTTTGACCAAGCTTTTGGTCACCTCTCCTAATATCTCCTTATTTTGTTACGTTCCTGTGAAGCGCCTTGGGACGTTTTACTACGTTAAAGGCGCTATATAAATGGAATTGGTTGTTACTGCTGTTTGTGGGATCTTGCTGTGCACAAATTGGCTGCCACGTTTCCTACATTACAACAGTGACTATATTTCAAAAGTACTTCATTGTCTGTAAAGCGCTTTGGGACGTCCTGAGGCCGTGAAAGACGCTATATAAATGCAAGTCTTTCTTTTAGAGGTCAGGGGAGAGAATTCCAGAGCGTGGGGCCTAGACGGCCAAAGGCCCGGCCGCCAACGGTGGGGGCAAAGAGGAGTGGGACACGGGAGGAGCCGCACAAGAGGTCAGAGTCAGAGGAGTGGAGTGCTTGGGTTGCTGGAGGAGGGGAGGGTTAGGACTGGGGGAGATAGGGAGGAGCGAGGTCGCGAATATTAATATTCGAGGCGTCGGTGGGGGGAACCAGAAGTTATGAGCAAAATGGCGACAGCCCACAAGGGCGGAGGGGCCAAACTTTTAATGGAGACCTCAACGGGCGACTAAAGCTGCAGTTTCTGGCGCTGATCTTAAAGGGGCTTTCTTTTTATTCGTTCATGGGATGTGGGCGTCGCTGGCGAGGCCGGCATTTATTGCCCATCCCTAATTGCCCCTTGAGAAGGTGGTGGTGAGCCGCCTTCTTGAACCGCTGCAGTCCGTGTGGTGACGGTTCTCCCACAGTGCTGTTAGGAAGGGAGTTCCAGGATTTTGACCCAGCGACGATGAAGGAACGGCCGATATATTTCCAAGTCGGGATGGTGTGTGACTTGGAGGGGAACGTGCAGGTGGTGTTGTTCCCATGTGCCTGCTGCTCTTGTCCTTCTAGGTGGTAGAGGTCGCGGGTTTGGGAGGTGCTGTCGAAGAAGCCTTGGCGAGTTGCTGCAGTGCATCCTGTGGATGGTACACACTGCAGCCACTGTGCGCCGGTGGTGAAGGGAGCGAATGTTTAGGGTGGTGGATGGGGTGCCAATCAAGCGGGCTGCTTTGTCCTGGATGGTATCGCCCAAAGTCAGGAGCTGGTTGGAAGGGGTGTGGGGGATGAGGGCCTGGGGCATCATACCCTCCGACCGTTCTGCGTCACGGTAACATCCTTGGACTCATCCTACTAAATCCCCGCGGACACAGCGTAGACGACTGCGTTTATACAACCGCTGAATTCCCGCACAGCCCCGCCGACAGTGACTCACTCGCACGGCGATCCCTCTTTGCGGCCTGATGCCTCCGAATTAGCGATCGCGCGAAAGATTTGATTAATGGCGTCTGGTCTCGCTGTTGCGACTTGGCTGTGCGGAGAATAATCAGCCCTTTCGGTCACACAGAGGCGAGTAGAGAAAGAGGAAACATGCTAATGAGGGAGTGGGTTAATTCAGCTGGTGGCATAAAAGAGACAGTAACTGATGGGGGCTGTGACGAAATACAGCAAAGCTCCACGTTAAGTGCAGTCGAGAAAATTGCCTCTTATTTTCATAAAATTAGACGGGAAGAGGAAGAGGGGAAGAAATATAGAGAATGTAAAAAGTTAAAAACAGTGGATGTCCAAAGGGACTTAGGGGTTCAGGTACATCGATCATTGAAGTGTCATGAACAGGTGCAGAAAATAATCAATAAGGCAAATGGAATGCTGGCCTTTATATCGAGAGGACTGGAGTACAAGGGGGCAGAAGTTATGCTGCAGCTATACAAAACCCTGGTTAGACCGCACCTGGAGTACTGTGAGCAGTTCTGGGCACCGCACCTTCGGAAGGACATATTGGCCTTGGAGGGAGTGCAGCGTAGGTTTACTAGAATGATACCCGGACTTCAAGGGTTAAGTTACGAGGAGAGATTACACAAATTGAGGTTGTATTCTCTGGAGTTTCGAAGGTTAAGGGGTGATCTGATTGAAGTTTATAAGATATTAAGGGGAACGGATAGGGTGGATAGAGAGAAACTATTTCCGCTGGTTGGGGATTCTAGGAGTTGGGGGCACAGTCTAAAAATTAGAGCCAGACCTTTCAGGAGTGAGATTAGAAAACATTTCTACACACAAAGGGTGGTAGAAGTTTGGAACTCTCTTCCGCAAATGGCAATTGATACTAGCTCAATTGCTAAATTTAAATGTGAGATAGATAGCTTTTTGGCAACCAAAGGTATTAAGGGATATGGGCCAAAGGCAGGTGTCTGGAGTTAGATCACAGATCAGCCATGATCTTATCAAATGGCGGAGCAGGCACGAGGGGCTGAATGGCCTACTCCAGTTCCTATGTTCCTATGTAAATAGTTTGAACTGTAGAGCAAGTGAGGACTCGCGTCAGCAATGGCGGGTCAGAAGCAAAATGGAGAGAGGTATTTTTTGTCATTGTCGTCAGGTAGGTTTAGGGTTAGGGTTAGGGTTAGGGTCGGAGTCAGTTATAACAACAACAACTTGCATTTATATAGCGCCTTTAACATTGTAAAACGTCCCGAGGCGCTTCACAGGAGCGATTATCAAACAAAATTTGACACCGAGCCACATAAGGAGATATTAGGACAGGTGACCAAAAGCTTGGACAAAGAGGTAGGTTTTAAGGAGCGTCTTAAAGGAGGAGAGAGAGGCGGAGAGGTTTAGGGAGGGAATTCCAGAGCTTAGGGCCGAGGCAGCTGAAGGCACGGCCGCCAATGGTGGAGCGATTAAAATTGGGGATGCGCAAGAGGCCAGAATTGGAGGAGCGCAGAGATCTCGGAGGGTTGTAGGAGGTTACAGAGATAGGGAGAGGGGGGCGAGGCCGTGGAGGGATTTGAACATAAGGATGAGAATTTTAAAATCGAGGCGTTCCCGGACCGGGAGCCAATGTGGGTCAGCGAGCACAGGAGGTGATGGGTGAACGGGACTTGGTGCGAGTTAGGATACGGGGTGGCAGAGTTTTGGATGAGCTGAAGTTTATGGAGGATGGAAGATGGGAGGCCGGAGAGGAGAGCATTGGAATAGTCGAGTCTGGAGGTAACAAAGGCACGGATGAGGGTTTCAGCAGCAGATGAGCTGAGGCAGGAGCAGGGACGGGCCATGTTACGGAGATGGAAGTAAGTGGTCTTGGTGATCTAGCGGATATGTGGTCAGAAGCTCATCTCAGGGTCAAATAGGGCACCAAGGTTGCGAACGGCCTGGTTCAACCTCAGAGAGTGGCCGGGGAGAGGGATGGAGTCGGTGGCTGGGGAACAGAGTTTGCAGCGAGGACCGAAGACAATGGCTTCGGTCTTCCCAATATTTAGTTGGAGGAAATTTTTGCTCGTCCAGCACTGGATGTCAGACAAGCAATGTGACAAATGAGAGACAGTGGAGGGATCGAGAGAGGTGCTGGTGAGGTAGAGCTGGGTGTCATCAGCGTACCTGTGGAATCTGACGTCGTGTTTTCGGTTGATGTCCCCGAGGGGTAGCTTTTAGATGAGATATAGGAGGGGGCCCAGGGTAGATCCTTGTGGAGGATGCAGTGACTGGAGACCCTTCATGAAACAAATTGGCCTGAGAACCTTGAAATATGAAGGGCCGTTATGAAGGTCTCAACCTTGTGTTCAAATCCCTCCATGTCCTCGCCCCTCCGTATCTCTGTAACCTCCTCCATCTCTACAACCCTCCGAGATCTCTGCGTTCCTCCAGTTCTGGCCTCTTGTCAATCCCCCACTTCCTTCACCCCACTCGTGGTGGCCGTGCCTTCAGCCATCTCGGCCCGAAGCTCTGGAATCCCCTCCATAAACCTTTTTGCCTCTCTCAAAAGCTACCTCTTTGACCAAGCTTTTGGTCACCTGTCCTAAAATCTCCTTAGGTGGCTCGGTGTCAAATTTTGTCTGATTTTAGGTTCCTGTGAAGTGCTTTACGACGTTTTACTACGTTAAAGGCGCTATATAAATGCAAATTGTTGTTGTTATAAGGTGGATTTTTTTCTCACCCAACTGTTCAACGGAGTTTATTAGAAATGGGATTGAGGGTCATTGGAAATGCACCAAGGGGATAGGCAGGCTAGACGGACCGAAGGTCTTCTCCTGCCTGAAACCGTTGCTATGTTACCATGGGCCGGGAAATCGCTCACCGCTGCTCCCTCTCTGCCATCGTAACTATGTCGGAAGTGTGGCGGTCACTCCATTCGGGCAGCTGGCTCAGTGTCTAACACTCTCCCTTCTCAAGTCAGAAGATCGTGGGTTCAAGTCCCACTCCAGAGACTTGAGCACAAAACCCAGGCCGACACTCCCAGTGCCAGTGCTGAGGGAGTGCTGCAGTGGCGGAGGTGCCGTCTTTCGAACCGAGGCCCCGCCTGCCCTCTCAGATGAACATGACGGATCCCACGGCCCTATTTCTGAAGTAAGAGCAGGGGAATTCTCCCCGGTGTCCTGGCCAACGTTGACCCCTCAACCAACGTCGCTGAAAACAGATTATCTGGTCATTATCACATTGCTGTTTGTGGGATCTTGCTGTGCGCAAATTGGCTGCCGCGTATCCAGGGACGTTCCGGCAATGGAGCAGGAGCATTGCTGAGGAATTTCCGGGCCTATGTTAACAGTAGCAAGCAGTCAAGGACGTCTGATATCTGGAAGCTACATTTTCTCCATCATCTGCCCTTGCAGAGTTGTGTGACCTGAGAGAACCCATGGCCATGAACCGCCCATTTTTTGTTGCTGCGGAAAGATATATTTTATTGATCTCCAAGCATGAAAAGAGCAGTCAACACAATTTGCGCTGAGGTTTTTATAGAATGCTCCTGGAGCCTTTCCATCGCCTCTTACTCCGCCAGAACGAGGGCATCGATAAATTAATATTCGATCGAGAGGTGCCTCGAAGTCCCTTGCAGATCCCGTTGTCCCTCCTTGGCTCTGGGTGAAGTCCATTTCTCCTGTACCAGTCTTCTTTGCTGTGGGAACAGTCCTGGTTACTTCGGAAAACAACAATGTGAGATTCATGCCATGAGGTCGGCCATTTTCGGCCTTCATATTTTGGGTGAATTCTCCATTTTGCCCGAACGCCAGAACTGTTCAGGCCCCGTCTCTGAGCTTTGAGGTGATTCTCCCTGATGTGACTTTTAAGTCCCGCTATTTTCCTGCAGTGCAACGTAGTCCATTGGTTGTGAAGCGCTCTGGGACGTCCTGAGGTCGTGTAAGTTGCTATATAAATGCAGATCAAGCAGAACATGAACACAAGAAAGGACACAACTACTCTCCTGCCTGAACCTCCTACCCTATCCTTAACGTTAGTCTTAACCCTAACTACTTACCCTCTAATCCTAACCACTAATCCTAACCCTAACCATAATCCTAACCTCTAACCCTAAACCTAACTGTAACCTTACCCCTAATCCCTAAGAATAACCACTAACCTCTAACCTGATCCTTAACCCTAACATTAACCCTAATCCTAACCATAAACCTCTGACCCCTAACCTAACCTTGACCCGAGTCCCGACCTCTAACCCGAACTCTAACCCTAACCTAAATGCTCCCTCTTTTCCCTTTCACCTTCTATTTCGAGTGAACGGCTTCTCTTCTTGTTGGAAGGCCTCGGCCTGTGCCGGAGGACTGCGGGTCAAAGGTCAGCTCTGGCTCTCCTCCTCGATTTCTTGTGCTTGGCTGAAACCCACCCGCAACATTTAATGACCAGAAACAGCGATGCCATTTCTAAGATCATCGCACGTAAATGCAGCAGTTTTGTTTTCAAGTCTAATATTATTGCTGGAGCTCAGAGCCCAGAGTAGGTCTGATAGTTTCTTCGTTGCATAAATTACAGGACAACACCAATAATTTCTACCTCAGGATGCCAGTGGAAGAGAAACGATCCCTTGGAATTTGGAATGGCGTCTAATTTAAATCAGTCCTCCCACAGGATGATATATATGAAAGGGTTGTCGCAAAAGACAGGCACAGCAGGTGAAGCCTGGAGATAGGCCCGAAGAGCTTGCCTTCAGCAAAAGGTGCCAAGAAACATTTAGAAAGAACTTGCATTTATATAGCGCCTTTCACGACCTCAGGACGTCCCAAAGCGCTGAACAACCAACGAAGAACTTTTTTTGAAGTTGTGATGTAGGAAACGCGGCAGCCAATTTGCGCACAGCAAGATCCCACAAACAGCAATCTGATAAATGAACGATGTGTTAAGGACACCAATATCGGACGTTAAACCGAGGCCCCCCCGATCGCCCTCTGGGGTGGACTTAAAAGATCCCACGGCCACTATTTCGAAAAAGAGCAGGGGGAGTTCACCCCGGTGAAAATGTGAGGTTATGCACTTTGGCGGGAAAAATCAGAGAGCAAGTTATTATCTTAATGGCGAGAGACTGGAAAGTACTGCAGTACAAAGGGATCTGGGGGTCCGAGTGCAAGAAAATCAAAAAGTTAGTATGCAGGTGCAGCAGGTGATCAAGAAGGCCAACTGAATGTTGGCTTTTATTGCTCGGGGGATAGAATATAAAAACAGGGAGGTATTGCTGCAGTTATATAAGGTATTGGTGAGACCGCACCTGGAATACTGCATACAGTTTTGGTCTCCATACTGAAGAAAAGACATACTTGCTCTCGAGGCAGTACAAAGAAGGTTCACTCGGTTAATCCCGGGGATGAGGGGGCGGACATATGAGGGGAGGTTGAGTAGATTGGGACTCTACTCATTGGAGTTCAGAAGAATGAGAGGCGATCTTATTGAAACATATAAGATTGTGAAGGGGCTTGATCGGGTGGATGCGGTAAGGATGTTCCCAAGGATGGGTGAAACTAGAACTAGGGGGCATAATCTTAGAATAAGGGGCTGCTCTTTCAAAACTGAGATGAGGAGAAACTTCTTCACTCAGAGGGTAGTAGGTCTGTGGAATTTGCTGCCCCGGGAAGCTGTGGAAGCTACATCATTAAATAAATTGAAAACAGAAATAGACAGTTTCCTAGAAGTAAAGTGAATTAGGGGTTACGGGGAGCGGGCAGGAAATTGGACATGAATTTAGATTTGAGGTTAGGATCAGATCAGCCATGATCTTATTGAATGGCGGAGCAGGCTCGAGGGGCCGATTGGCCTACTCCTGCTCCTATTTCTTATGTTCTTATGTCCTGGGGCCAATATTTATCCCTCAACCAACATCACTAAAAAACAGATGATCTGGTCATTATCACATTGCTGTTTGTGGGATCTTGCTGTGCGCAAATTGGCTGCCGCGTTTCCTACATTACAACATTGACTACACTTCAGAAAGTGCTTCATTGGCTGTAAAGCGCTTTGGGACGTCCTGAGGTCCTGAAAAGCGTAGAAATGCAAATTCTTTCATTTTCACTTGTGTCGTCTAAAGTTCGAAATATTGACTGTTGGAACACAAGAAACCAGAAAAAAAGCCCAGGGCCAATAAGGGGAAAAAAAAACTCAGAGAAATTCCTCACCGACCCTCCCCAGGGGACCGAAACCAGGAAATCACATGGACCATCTGTAAAGCCACTTGCCTTTTTGAAACTGTGAAGAGCTAGAGACCCCTCATGAGTGGAACCATAAGGCAATAAAGGACTACATTAAAAGAGCTTTTTATTACAAAATTATTTTCATGAGTGAATTTGGCCTTTCAGGCGGTGAGTAAATGAACTCCCTTATTGGTTTCTTCAGCAAATAATTCGTCAGGTCTGATGATTCTGATTCGAAGCTGTAGTATCTCCTCCGTAGTATCAGTCCTTTGGGCGCAAGAGACTCGTAGACGCGACCTCTCGTGAAAGCTCCTCAGGAATGTTTCTCGGCGAATATACAATCTGCGTCTTCTGTAAAACTGAATTGGTAGATGAACGGAATTACAGATCGCTCTTAATTCATCCGAGCCTGCCAATAAACCCTCTCGTGGAACCTTAGCTTAGTCTCAAGCTTTAGAATGGACTATCGGTTCATAGAAAGGGGACACACAAGGTTAACCAGAAGGCAGTGTTCTCCTCAAGGGTGCTGACACAGGCAGTGAGACTGGCTTTATATTTGTTTCTGAGACATGGGCAAGGCAGTACTTATTGGCGTTCCAAGTTGGAATTCCCTCCCTAAACCTCTCGGCCTCTCTCTCCTCGTTTAAGACGCTCCTTAAAACCTACCTCTTTGACCAAGCTTTTGGTCACCTGTCCTAATATCTCCTTATGTGGCTCTTGTCGTTGTCCTGAGGGCATTAAGGGTCAACAGCAGACTGTGGGGGCTGGCCTCACGTGTAGGCCCAGACCAGCTTGGAGTGACAGGTTCCCTTCCCTGAAGGACATGAGTGAACCAGTTGGGTTTTTACAAGAATCCGACAACTTTCATGGTCATTTGATCTGGTGCCAGACCCATAAATGACCAGATGCGTTCAACTCAATTGCCATGGTGGGATTTGAACTCATGACCTCTTGACTTGCTAATCTACTGCTATAATCACAGAGCAAGGTCCCACAAACAACAATGTGATAAATGACCAGATAATTGGCTTTTTGGTGTTGGTTGAGGGATAAATATTGGCCCAGGACACCGGGGAGAACTCCCCTGCTTTTCTTCCAGTAGTGCTGTGAGATCTTTTACATCCACCTGAGAAGGCAGCTCTGGAATTCTCTCCCGAAACCTCTCCGCCTCTCTACCTCTCTCTCCTCCTTTAAGACACTCCTTAAAACCTACCTCTTTGGCTACCTGTCGTAATCTCCTCTGTGTGTTCGGTGTCAAATTTTGCCTGATTACGCTCCCAACCCGCACCAAGTCCCGTTCACCCATCACCTCCTGTGCTCGCTGCCCTACATTGGCTCCTGGTTCAATTTTAAAATTCTCACCCTTGTGTTCAAATCCCTCCATGGCCTCACCCCCTCCCTATCTCTGTGACCTCCTCCAGCCCTACAAACCTCCGAGATCTCTGCGCTCCTCCAATTCCGGCCTCTTGCGCATCCCCGATTTTCATCGCTCCACCATTGGCGGCCGTGCCTTCAACTGCCTAGGCCCTAAGCTCTGGAATTCCCTCCCTAATCCTCTCCGCCTCTCTCTCCTCTTTTAAAACCCTCCTTAAATCCTACCTCTTTGACCGAGCTTTTGGTCACCTGTCCTAATATCTCCTTAGGTGGCTCGGTGTGAAATTTAGTCTGATTCGGCTCCTGTGAAGCACCCTGGGACGTTTTACTACGTTAAAGGCGCTATATAAATGCAAGTTGCCGATGGTCTCGAAAAGCACAGAAGCGATATTCTGTCCTGGCTGAGACAAGAGTGGGCAGGCCTCATACCGCTGAGTGGGGCCTCTCAGGCTGAAGAATGCATCTGTTGTGTTGTCTTCTCCAAAGCCTGGGCCTCCGCTGACCTCTGGGTAAGCCTCAGATCAAACGACGCCACCGAGCTCGAGGTCAGAGGATAAAAGCAGCTGCTGGAAAAGTTCATCCCGGCAGTCAATAAGTAGAGTGAGCAGGGCCCGGGGCTGAGCAGACGATAAGTCATCGAGCAAATTGCACATTAAGTGATTGATTGGGTTCACGCTGGGCTTGTCAGAAGTGAACTTTCCCCTGGAAAAACACGTCAATGGGAAAGAAAGAAAGAAGATCCAGCCTGCCAGTTGGATTTATGGCCAAAAAAAAAAACGAGGCAGGGAGGGGGCCCTTGGGGGAAAGCCATCAGGCCTCAAGTGAGTTGAGATGGTTTACAATCATCAATACAACTAGTAGCGTACTACATGGTCAACTATCAGGGCCGAGTGAACCTCTCCGCACTCCCCGAGGCCTACAGCTGTGGGAATCACGTCCGTGTGTAGCTGCAGAGTTATGATGTGGGCCCCATTGCACTGATTTACATAGAATTACATAGAATGTACAGCACAGAAACAGGCCGTTTGGCCCAACTGGTCTATACCGGTGTTTATGCTCCACACGAGCCTCCTCCCACCTCTCACCCTCTCACCCTATCAGCATATCCTTCTATTCCTTTCTCCCTCATGTGTTTATCGAGCTTCCCCTTAAATGCATCTCTGCTATTCACCTCAACTACTCCTTGTGGTAGAGAGTTCCACATTCTCACCACTCTCTGGGTAAAGAAGTTTCTCCTGAATTCCCTATTGGATTTATTAGTGACTATTTTATATTTATGGCCCCTGGTTTTGGTCTCCCCCATCAGTGGAGACATCTTCTCTATGTCTACCCTATCAAACCCTTTCAGAATTTTAAAGACCGCTATCAAGTCACCCCTCAGCCGTCTCTTTTCTGGAGAAAAGAGCCCCAGCCTGTTCAGTCTTTCCTGATAAGTATATTCTCTCAGTTCTGGTATCATCCTTCTGAATCTTTTTTGCACCTTCTCCAATGCCTCTATATCCCTTTTATAATATGGAGACCAGAGCTGTGCACAGTGCTCCAAGTGTGGTCTAAACAAGGTATATAGAGACCAGAACTGTGCACAGTGCTCCAAGTGTGGTCTAAACAAGGTATATGGAGACCAGAACTGTGCACAGTACTCCAAGTGTGGTCTAAATAAGGTATATAGAGACCAGAACTGTGCACAGTGCTCCAAGTGTGGTCTAAACAAGGTATATGGAGACCAGAACTGTGCACAGTACTCCAAGTGTGGTCTAACCAAGGTATATGGAGGCCAGAACTGTGCTCAGTGCTCCAAGTATGGTCTAAACAAGGTATATAGAGACCAGAACTGTGCTCAGTACTCCAAGTGTGGTCTAAACAAGGTATATGGAGACCAGAACTGTGCACAGTACTCCAAGTGTGGTCTAAACAAGGTATATGGAGACCAGAACTGTGCACAGTACTCCAAGTGTGGTCTAAACAAGGTATATGGAGACCAGAACTGTGCACAGTGCTCCAAGTGTGGTCTAACCAAGGTATATGGAGACCAGAACTGTGCACAGTACTCCAAGTGTGGTCTAACGGTCTTGTTCGCAGTCCCACGCGAGCGCGCGTCAAGAGGCCTGTATCTGCAAGCTGCAGCCTGGGAGAAGCTGCCAGGAGAGCCCAAGGCTCGAGGATCATTCCGAGGGGGCGGAATGCTGGCAGACAGGTCCTGAAGCAAGTCCCGCCACTCGCTTCCTTGGGCAACCCCTCCGTTTGGGGACCTTCCCCCCCGCCCCCCCCTCCAAGGGCAGGGACCAGCCCCTTTCTGCCTCAGTGACATCCTTGCACAGGGCCTGCACCTGCTACTAGACCCAGGCCCAGGCCCAGGCCCAGTGACCTCAAATTGGGGCTGTACTGTGGGGCAGGAGACATCTTGTAGCATTATCTTTCCCCTTTCCCTTTCTTCTGCGATGAGCCTGCAATCGGAGGGCTCCCCGGTTACTCTGACCCTGATTTTAACTCCCGCTCCTCCAGGCCCCCAACATGGCAAGTATCGGTTCGGGCCTCTTCTGGAGCTGGGTCCTCCTCCCCGCTGTCTTCAACCTGGCGGGAAAGCCACAGCTGCTTCCCCTACTCAGGCCGTCCAGTTAAAATTGCAGTGGGGTCCCGATGACATCATCAGGAGCCGACGTGCCGGTGTAAAGGAGGACCCACGCCAGCTCTGGGCAGGTGTCCTTGCTGCCTGCTCAGTAAATCCCACACGGCGGGTACGTAACCATAGCGTTAAACTGGGTTAAAATGGCCTCCTCGGTTACTGCTTGTAAGTATTGGTGTAGCTCCCCCTGGACACCTCAGTAGGCTTCTGAAGTGAATAGCTGATCCCCCCGTAGCCTGAGAGAGCTTCTTGGTTCCATCTCTGGTCCGTGCCGAGTTTAGCCGATCTGGGCCAGGACCGGGTTAACAGGCCCTACGACCGGGCCCTCAGTGTTGCTGGGCTACGGAGAGCAAATAAACCCCACAGTCTTTACTCCCCGTCGCTCCAGTACCTCGGCCCTCCCGCCCGGAAATTGTTCACACAAGGTGCGATGCCTCTCATTGCCAACCTGCCGATGGTCGATGTCAAGGTAGGTACGTTAAGGATGGCCAATGGGCACGATCGCTGGAGGGCGTCTGGTGCCTGTAGGACCTCCCCTAGTAAGGAACTACCATTTTGGGATATCAAATCTCGTCTCAGAGTCAGAAGGTCGTGGGTTCAAGTCCCACTCCAGAGACTTGAGTACATTTTTTTTCATTCGTTCATGGGATGTGGGCGTCGCTGGCGAGGCCGGCATTTATTGCCCATCCCTAATTGCCCCTTGAGAAGGTGGTGGTGAGCCGCCTTCTTGAACCGCTGCAGTCCGTGTGGTGACGGTTCTCCCACAGTGCTGTTAGGAAGGGAGTTCCAGGATTTTGACCCAGCGACGATGAAGGAACGGCCGATATATTTCCAAGTCGGGATGGTGTGTGACTTGGAGGGGAACGTGCAGGTGGTGTTGTTCCCATGTGCCTGCTGCCCTTGTCCTTCTAGGTGGTAGAGGTCGCGGGTTTGGGAGGTGCTGTCGAAGAAGCCTTGGCGAGTTGCTGCAGTGCATCCTGTGGATGGTACACACTGCAGCCACGGTGCGCCGGTGGTGAAGGGAGTGAATGTTTAGGGTGGTGGATGGGGTGTCAATCAAGCGGGCTGCTTTGTCCTGGATGGCGTCGAGCTTCTTGAGTGTTGTTGGAGCTGCACTCATCCAGGCAAGTGGATTATGCGTCAGAGCTTCTGAATTTAATGGCTGGGGAATATTGAGGGACCCTTTGTGCTCGCAATAAGCTCCTTTATAGTCCGTGTGTGTTGTGCTTACTGTGAATGAGGTCACACTGGGAGCGAAAGATAGGACTTGCATTTATATAGCGCCTTTCACGACCTCAGGCCCTCCCAGAGCTGCTTCACAGCCAATGAAGTACTTTTGAAGGGCAGTCACTGTTGGAGAGTTGGGAATGGTGGAGTGTCTGCTGTATTTTTGAAAAAGATTTTGGTAATTCACATGTGCACAGACAGACACGAACGCACAGACATACACACACATATAAAACACATACACACACGCATTCACACTCAGACACACATGTGTATGCACACGTGCTCACACAGACACACACACGTGCACACACAGACACACACATGCTCAAACACACGTGCACGCACAAACACATTTGCACACACTAACACACGCGCATTCAAACTCGTACACATATGTGCACACACAGACACACATTTAGACACACGCACATACATTCACTCTCGTACACATATACAAACACGTGTGTGTTCACACTTGTACACATATACAAACACACACACATACATTCACACTCGTACACATATACAAACACACACACATACATTCACACTCGTACACATATACAAACACACGCACATACGTTCACACTCGTACACATATACAAACACACGCACATACGTTCACACTCGTACACATATACAAACACACGCACATACATTCACACTCGTACACATATACAAACACACGCACATACATTCACACTCGTACACATATACAAACACACGCACATACGTTCACACTCATACACATATACAAACACGTGTGTGTTCACACTTGTACACATATACAAACACACGCACATACATTCACACTCGTACACAAATACAAACACACACACATACATTCACACTCGTACACATATACAAACACACACACATGCATTCACACTCGTACACATATACAATCACACACACATGCATTCACACTCGTACACATATACAAACACACACACATACATTCACACTCGTACGCATATACAAACACACACACATGCATTCACACTCGTACACATATACAAACACACGCACATACATTCACACTCGTACACATATACAAACACACACACATGCATTCACACTCGTACGCATATACAAACACACACACATGCATTCACACTCGTACACATATACAAACACACGCACATACATTCACACTCGTACACATATACAAACACACACACATACATTCACACTCGTACACATATACAAACACACACACATGCATTCACACTCGTACACATATACAAACACACGCACATACATTCACACTTGTGCACATATACAAACACACACACATGCATTCACACTCGTACACATATACAAACACACGCACATACTTTCACACTCGTACACATATACAAACACACACACATGCATTCACACTTGTACACATATACAAACACACACACATACATTCACACTCGTACACATATACAAACACACACACATGCATTCACACTCGTACACATATACAAACACACACACATGCATTCACACTCGTACACATATACAAACACACACACATGCATTCACACTCGTACACATATACAAACACACACACATACATTCACACTCGTACACATATACAAACACACACACATGCATTCACACTCGTACACATATACAAACACACACACATACATTCACACTCGTACACATATACAAACACACACACATACATTCACACTCGTACACATATACAAACACACGCACATACATTCACACTCGTACACATATACAAACACACACACATACATTCACACTCGTACACATATACAAACACACACACATGCATTCACACTCGTACACATATACAAACACACGCACATACATTCACACTCGTACACATATACAAACACACACACATACATTCACACTCGTACACATATACAAACACACGCACATAAATGCACACTCATACACATATACAAACACATGCACATACATTCACACTCGTACACATATACAAACACACACACATACATTCACACTCGTACACATATACAAACACACGCACATGCATTCACACTCGTACACATATACAAACACACACACATACATTCACACTCGTACACATATACAAACACACACACATACATTCACACTCGTACACATATACAAACACACACACATACATTCACACTCGTACACATATACAAACACACACACATACATTCACACTCGTACACATATACAAACACACACACATACATTCACACTCGTGCACATATACAAACACACGCACATACGTTCACACTCGTACACATATACAAACACACGCACATACGTTCACACTCGTACACATATACAAACACACGCACATACATTCACACTCGTACACATATACAAACACACGCACATACATTCACACTCGTACACATATACAAACACACGCACATACGTTCACACTCGTACACATATACAAACACGTGTGTGTTCACACTTGTACACATATACAAACACACACACATACATTCACACTCGTACACATATACAAACACGTGTGTGTTCACACTTGTACACATATACAAACACACGCACATACATTCACACTCGTACACATATACAAACACACGCACATACATTCACACTCGTACACATATACAAACACACACACATGCATTCACACTCGTACACATATACAAACACACGCACATACATTCACACTCGTACACATATACAAACACACACACATACATTCACACTCGTACGCATATACAAACACACGCACATACATGCACACTCATACACATATACAAACACACACACATACATTCACACTTGTGCACATATACAAACACACACACATACATTCACACTCGTACGCCTATACAAACACACGCACATACATGCACACTCATACAGATATACAAACACAAACACACACACATGCATTCACACTCGTACACATATACAAACACACGCACATGCATTCACACTCGTACACATATACAAACACACACATGCATTCACACTCGTACACATACACAAACACACGCACATACATTCACACTCGTACACATATACAAACACAAACACACACACATGCATTCACACTCGTACACATATACAAACACACGCACATGCATTCACACTCGTACACATATACAAACACACACACACATGCATTCACACTCGTACACATATACAAACACACACATGCATTCACACTCGTACACATATACAAACACATACGCATGCGTTCACACTCGTACGCATATACAAACACACGTACATACATTCACACTCGTACACATATACAAACACACGCACATACATTCACACTCGTACACATATACAAACACACGCACATACATTCACACTCGTACACATATACAAACACAAACACACACACATGCATTCACACTTGTACACATATACAAACACACGCACATGCATTCACACTCATACACATATACAAACACACACACATACATGCACACTCGTACACATATACAAACACACGCACATACATTCACACTCGTACACATATACAAACACACACACATACATTCACACTCGTACACATATACAAACACACACACATGCATTCACACTCGTACGCATATACAAACACACGCACATACATTCACACTCGTACACATATACAAACACACACACATGCATTCACACTCGTACACATATACAAACACACACACATGCATTCACACTCGTACACATACACAAACACACGCACATACATTCACACTCGTACACATATACAAACACAAACACACACGCATGCATTCACACTTGTACACATATACAAACACACGCACATGCATTCACACTCGTACACATATACAAACACACGCACATACATTCGCACTCGTACACATATACAAACACACGCACATGCATTCACACTCGTACACATACACAAACACACACACATACATTCACACTCGTACACATATACAAACACACACACATGCATTCACACTCGTACACATATACAAACACACACACATGCATTCACACTCGTACACATATACAAACACACACATGCATTCACACTCGTACACATATACAAACACACACATGCATTCACACTCGTACACATATACAAACACACACACATGCATTCACACTCGTACACATATACAAACACATACGCATGCGTTCGCACTCGTACACATATACAAACACACACACATACATTCACACTCGTACACATATACAAACACACACATGCATTCACACTCGTACACATATACAAACACATACGCATGCGTTCGCACTCGTACACATATACAAACACACACACATACATTCACACTCGTACACATATACAAACACACACATGCATTCACACTCGTACACATATACAAACACACACACATACATTCACACTCGTACACATACACATGCATTCACGCTCACACGCACATGGACACATGCACACATGTACACACACGACACACATATACAAACACACACGCGTGCATTCGTACACACACACACATGGACGCACGCACACATGTACACCCACAGACAGACACACACACATATACAAGCACGCTCACGCACGGTCACACACACCTGCACACAACAGCTCGACAGTTTCAATTACTCTTGGACTCAGTGCCGTGGTAGGGAGCATCACCAATGACAGTCAGGGTCAGGGGTCTCGTTGGTGGAATCCCAAATCCTGCTCGATCCGTTTGGGGTTGGGACTGAGGCCTGACGTACCTCGATCTGTCTGACAGGCTGCGTGATTGATTTTTTCCATCCAGTTGGCGATATTGTTGTCCTGATGTTAATCTGAAATATTAAAACCAGGCCTGGCAATTTGCCTTCACTCGTCCGACTGACGCTGGCCTTGCTTTTTTTTAACAGCTGCTCCACATTTTAACAAGAGCCTGCCACCCCTGTTCTGGGCTGCAGCCAACGTGTTGCCGCAGCAGAAGTAGCTTCATTAATTTTGGACTCACCAACGCGGACGAACTGAGCCAGCCATGCCTCAGCGGGTAGCCCTCGCGCCTCTGAGTCAGAAGCTCGTGCGTTCGAGTCCCCGCTCCAGAGACCTGAGCCCGTAATCCAGGGCCGACTCTCCCAGCGCCAGTGCCGAGGGAGTGCTGCGCTGTCGGAGGTGCCGTCTTTCGGATGAGACGTTAAACCGAGGCCCCCGTCCGCCCTCTCAGGTGGATGTAAAAGCTCCCACGGCCGCTATTGGAAGAAGAGCAGTGGGGGGGGGGAGTTCTCCCCGGGGTCCTGGGCCGATATTTATCACTGAACCAATGGTCATTAGCTGGCCATTATCTCATCGCTGTTTGTGGGATCTTGCTGTGCACAAATTGGCTGCCGCATTGACTACGCTTCAAAAGTACTTCATTGGCTGTAAAGCGTTTTGGGGCGTCTTGACTCATTACATAAATGCAAACCTTTCTTCCTCCTCTTTCTAAACCGCGGTGAGGAGCCGGGCCCTGTGTTTCCGAATCGCACGCGGGCGCAGAACGGCCAGCGAGCTGGACCCAACCTCACGCTGAAACATGAATGGATCAGCTCTCGAGGCCTGGCAAGCAAGCAAGGTCACAGAGACCTATAAAATAGGCCTCGTAAATCCCCCATGACAGGATGGATTACTGAGACTCTTGGAGGTCAGCATCCCCCTGTTCCGAGCTGCTGATTTATAGCTGCTCTGCATGATGTTAGCATCGTTTACATTTTATTCCCATTTAAAATGCTGCTGATAGATCTCCACGGTGTCTTGTCGAGTGCACCGCCACTCCCCCTTCTAATCTTGTCTCTGTGGAGGCTAGAACATTCCCCCCTGTTCTCTCTGAGTCAGTTGTGGCTTAGTAGGTACCACCTCTCGCCTTCGAAGTCAGAGAGGTCATGGGTTCGTGTCCCACTCCTGAAACTTGAACACAAAATCCAGGCTGACACCCCCTGGGCAGCACTGAGGGAGTGCTGCACTGTCAGAGGTGCCTCCTTTCAGATGAGACATTAAACCGAGGCCCCGTCTGCCCTCTCAGATGAACATAACAGATCCCATGGCACTATCTTGATAGAAGAGCAGGGGAGTTCTCTCCGTTGTCCCTCAACCAACATCACCATGAATGGATTATCTGGTCATTATCTCCTTGCTGTTTGTGGGATCTTGCTGTGCACAAATTGGCTGCTGTGCTTCCTACATTGTAACAGTAACTGCACGTCAAAAAGTGCTGAGATTATGAAAGGTGCTAAACAAAGGCAAGCTCTCTTCTTCTTTCCAAGATCACAGGTGGCCTCCCTCTGTGTCCTTCCAATTTCTGAGGCCAGATAAACCCCTCACTCCCTGAGGTCACGGAGTGTGCTGCACTTTGCCACCTCTCGAGAGACTTCCTGACTAGGCCCGGAGCCTGCCTCAGGTCGTAACCGGTGGCAACTGCCGGCAGGCTCTCCGCACTCTCTCACTTGGCTCCCCACGCTGGGGCTAGGTGGCGCTGGGATATTGTCCAGTCCCTCAATCCGACTGTAATTGGATGTTGGCAAAACCATCCGTTATGATCCAGTCCTGACTCCTTGCTTTCATTATACTTGAGGTAATCAATATACGCAGGCCAGAACTGGGTTAGATTAATGGACACAAGAAGGCAAGACTGTTGGAAGCAAACAGCGGACAGCAGGCAATACATCTTGTGGCTTTTTTCCCCGTACACTCTAAACAGCTAACCTGTCTGCATTATGTATAGCCTCTGCATAGCCTAATCAGTCTTGAGCCTGTCAATCCCCTTTTATCTGGCGCTACCCGATAGGGAAGGAATAGATAGCACATAACCCGAGCAGGCCTGAAACTACATTGAAACATGTTGGCCATCCTTAAATGCAATGATCTTTTTGAACCTATTAAAGCCAGTTTCGCACCATAGCCGCACAGGCTCGCCAACTCTGGTTGGATGCATGCCTGGAGGTTTGATCACATGACCTCCCGCCTCGCCCCGCACCCCCCGCACTCCTGCCATTGGTCCATCCTCGTGGCGCCCTGCCATCCCACGGCCAATTGGAAAACAAACAGACTCTTTCTTACCCGATTGGATAATTCTTGACCGTCAGTTAAACAGTCCTGCTTCCCCTCCATTTCCAATATTTTCCCGACTAATAAACGTAAAAGTGTTGAAAAGAAAACACCATTTCTTTGAGTGTACAGGATGATTTCTTTCCTCCCAGATATTGCTCAAATCCCCGGAGACCGATCGTCAATTCCTGGAGACTCCAGGCCAATCCTGGAGGGTTGGCGACCCCTATTCCCTCAGTCAGGACAAAGATCGAGGCGGTTACTGGAGCAGGAACGGGTACTGAATGGATGAACCAGGCCTGACTCGGGAGGACTTTTGGAAAGGGGTCGGCGAGAGCATTCCCGCCGGTTAAGATGGAGCGGGAGAATATCCCGCCGATCGACGTCTTAACGCAGCGCTGGTGGAATGCCGGAGAGCGGGGAGCAGCACCGTCGCTGGGAGCTGTTGACAAAACACTGCCGATAACGAGCCCTGTGCGGGTTTACACAAACGACAGCAATCCTGTTTACTACCAATCGAACCTCGTCGGTGTTTCTCACCATTCATGGCTGGAGGGTATAGCGGGGGTGAGATTTGGGTGGGTTCCCCCAAGGGTCGTGCGATCTACCCCGCCAGATTACCACCCAGGCGTTGGAGGTGAGGATTAACCCCTTCCCACCCAGGGAGAGCAGCGTAGATTTACTAGAATGATACCTGGACTCCAAGGGTTAAATTGGGCGGAGAGATTTCACAAACTAGGGTTGGAATTTAGAAGACTAAGAGGTGACTTGATCGAGACGTTTTCAAGATATTAAGGGCAGATAGAGAGAAACTATTTCCGCTGGTTGGAGAGTCTAGGACTCGGGGACATAGCCTAAAAATTAGAGCGAGGACTTTCAGGAGTGAAGTCAGGAAACACTTCTACACGCAAAGGGTGGGAGAAGTTTGGAACTCTCGTCCGCAAACGGCAATTGGTGCGATGTCAATTGTTAATTTTAAATCTGAGATACTTTTGTTAACCAAAGGTATTAAGGGTTATGGGGCTAAGGTGGCTATATGGAGTTAGATCACAGATCAGCCATGATCTCATTGAATGGCGGAACAGGCTCGAGGGGCTGAATGGCCTACTCCTGGTCCTATGAACTCCCCCCCTCCCACATAGCTCCATTTGGCCGCAACCAACACCAACAACAACAACTTGCATTTATGTAGTGCCTTCAACTAAGTAAAACGTCCCAAGGTGCTTCACGGGAGGGATTATCAGGCAAAGATATTAGGACAGGTGGTCAAAGAGGTTGTTTTCAGGATGGAGAGAGAACGTAGAGAGGCGGAGAGGTTTAGGGGAGGGAATTCCAGAGCTTAGGGCCTAGGCGGCTGAAGGCACGGCCGCCAATGGTGGAGCGATGAAAATCGGGGATGCGCAAGAGGCCAGAAGTGTTGGAGAGACGCCTGAACTGTCCGTTTACTCCTAATCATGTGCGCTAGCTTTAGAGCCTTTGTGCACGATGCCTCGCTCAATTTCGGCAACTCCCCCTGTCGTTTTGGAAACTCCTGTCAGTCCACCTCAAAGTCTGGTCTTTTCTAGAAAGAACAATCCCGAACTTCTCAGCTCTTCCTCAGCGTGTCACCTTCCCAATACCCATGAGAGAGCTGCGCATACTGCCGCAGATGAGGCCCTAATACAAATTCATCGGGCTTGTACTCGTAGGACCTCGGGTATTGCTCGACGATATAAGGTCATAGTTCACCTCGTTCGCCTTCTGCTCGTCGCATGGAGTTGTTGACTAATCGTAGCAATCAATCTCGAACAATTAGTCTACAACAGACCCAGACACGAGGCGAGGAGATCCCCCAGAGCTTTGGGAACCATAGGTCCAAAGTCTCCTGTTATTCCCGAGCATGCTCCACTTTTCTTTTTACTCGTTCATGGGATGTGGGCGTCGCTGGCGAGGCCGGCATTTATTGCCCATCCCTAATCGCCCCTTGAGAAGGTGGTGGTGAGCCGCCTTCTTGAACCGCTGCAGTCCGTGTGGTGAAGGTTCTCCCACAGTGCTGTTAGGAAGGGAGTTCCAGGATTTTGACCCAGCGACGATGAAGGAACGGCCGATATATTTCCAAGTCGGGATGGCGTGTGACTTGGAGGGGAACGTGCAGGTGGTGTTGTTCCCATGAGCCTGCTGCCCTTGTCCTTCTAGGTGGTAGAGGTCGCGGGTTTGGGAGGTGCTGTCGAAGAAGCCTTGGCGAGTTGCTGCAGTGCATCCTGTGGATGGTACACACTGCAGCCACAGTGCGCCGGTGGTGAAGGGAGTGAATATTTAGGGTGGTGGATGGGGTGCCAATCAAGCGGGCTGCTTTGTCCTGGATGGTGTCGAGCTTCTTGAGTGTTGTTGGAGCTGCACTCATCCAGGCAAGTGGAGAGTATTCCATCACACTCCTGACTTGTGCCTTGTAGATGGTGGAAAGGCTTTGGGGAGTCAGGAGGTGAGTCACTCGCCGCAGAATACCCAGCCTCTGACCTGCTCTTGTAGCCACAGTATTTATATGGCTGGTCCACATGTCATGTCCCAAATTACTCCAACACCGCGTCCTTTGCTGAAAGCATTACTCTATCACCCAATCAATGGATTAAAACATACTAATCCACTCTCTTTCCTGATTAGTATGCCTTGTAGCCAACCTGGTCCTGAGCTTGCTTGCGCCCTTACATGAAAGGATTAATGTGTCTGCCGTCCGAACTAATTAGGATGAGTAATGTTTTGAGTTTAATTAGTGCTTACAATAACGTTTCTGCAAATGAATGATATGCAAAGCCATTGAGACAAATGCAGGCGCTTCGGAAAGAAATTAATTGGATGATGGGACTGTTTCCAACTGACGTATAGGTTGTTTGAGAGCAAGGGGACAAATTCAGGTTCTGTTAGATCGGGGAATGTTTCGAAATAGTCCACGCGCCCAAAGAGAGGCTCACCGCAAGCTGTCCGTGGACCTGGAGCAGAAAGGTGCCAGGAACTGGAAGATGCCCAATGGTATTGGACGATTATCCATTGCACCCTTGTTATAAAGAAAGAATCGGCATTTATATAGCGCCTTTCACGACCTCAGGACATCCCAAGGCGCTTTACAGCCAATGAAGTACTTTTGAAGTGTAGTCACTGTCGTAATGTAGGAAACGTGACAGCCAATTTGCGCACAGCAAGATCCAACAAAGAGCGATGAGATAAATGACCAGATTATCTGTTTTTTTTAGTGATGTTGGTTGAGGGATAAATATCGGCCCAGGACACCAGGGAGAACTCCCCTGCTCTTCTTCCAATAGAGGCCGTGCGACCTTTTACTGCAGGCAGGACCTTGGTTTAACGTCTCGTCTGAAAGACGGCACCTCCGACAGTGCAGCACTCCCTCCAATTAACGGCAATTAACGGCAATTGATACTAGCTCAATTGCTAAATTTAAATCTGAGATTGATAGCTTTTTGGCAACCACAGGTATTAAGGGATATGGGCCAAAGGCAGGTATATGGAGTTAGATCACAGATCAGCCATGATCTTATCAAATGGCGGAGCAGGCACGAGGGGCTGAATGGCCTACTCCTGTTCCTATGTTCCTATGTTCCCTCAGTACTGGCACTGGGAGTGTTAGCCTGGATTATGAGCTCAAGTCCCTGGAGTGGTTATGTTGGTATGTTGGCCTTTATTGCAAGGGGGTTGGAGTACAAGAGTAAGGAAGTCTTGCTACAATTGTACGGGGCTTTGGTGAGACCACACCTGGAGTATTATGTACAGTTTTGGTCTCCTTACCTAAGGAAGGATATACTTGCCTGAGAGGCAGTGCAAAGAAGGTTCACTAGATTGATTCCTGGGATGGGAGGGTTGTCCTGTGAGGAGAGATTGAGAAGAATGGACCTGTACTCTCTGGAATTTAGAAGAATGAGAGGTGACCTCATTGAAAAGTATAAAATTCTTAGCTTGACAATGTAGATGGGGAAAGGATGTTTCCCTTGGCTGGAGAGTCTAGAACTAGGGGGCATAGTCTCAGAATAAGGGGTTGGCCATTTAAGATTGAGATGAGGAGGAATTTCTTTGCTCAGAGGGTGGTGAACCTTTGGAATTCTCTACCCCAGAGGGCTGTGGATGCTCAGTCGTTGAGTATATTCAAAGCTGAGATAGATAGATTTTTGGACTCTAGGGGAATCAAGGGAAATGGGGATCGGGGGGGGGGCAGAAAGTGGAGTTGAGGTGGAAGATCAGCCATGATCTTATTGAATGGCGGAGCAGGCTCGAGGGGCCGAATGGCCTACTCCTGCTCTTATGTTCTCACGAACCCACGACCTTCCCGACTCAGAGGCGAGAGTGCTACCCACTGAACCACTTCAAAATTGTTGTAGTGGAGTCTTTCAGTTCTTGTTTTGTTTGTAGCCAGGACTTGGCCGAAGCTGGACTTTGGGGTCCATCCCGTGTTTGCCCTGGGTATATGGGGGAGGGCCGCCTTCTTAAACTGGAGGAGTCCTTGCGCTGGCGTTGAGTGTGGGCAGTTGCAGGACTTTGACCCAGCGACAACGAAGGCACGGCGATGCGCGTCCAAGACAGGAGGGCGTGCGACTTGGCGGAGATGGCGTTCCCACGTTAGTGCGCGTGGCGCTAACCGGTTCGGTTCAAATCACTGGGCACGGCAGTCGACGGGATAAAAACGAAAGGGACTGCCCCAGTTTACGTCTCCCAGCTTGAACCACCTTTACACAACATCTCCAGTGTGTTGTTCACGAAGAAACAGAGAGTCGGGCAGTGTGGGTGCGATATTTCTCTGTATATTCATTCACGGGGTGTGGGCGTCGCTGGCAAGGCCGGCATTTATCGCCCGTCCCTAGTTGTCCCTTGGGGAGGCGGTGGCGAGCCGCCATCTTGCAGTCCGTGTGGTGAAGGTTCTCCCACAGTGCTGCTCGGTCGGGAATTGGACCCAGCGACAATGAAGGAACGGCCGACATATTTCCAAATCGGGATGTTGCGAGACTTGGAGGGGAAATTGGAGGTGGTGTCATTCCCACGCGCCTGCTGCCCTCATCCTCCCAGGTGGATGTCCAAAGGGACTTAGGGGTTCAGGTACATCGATCATTGAAGTGTCATGAACAGGTGCAGAAAATAATCAATAAGGCTAATGGAATGCTGGCCTTTATATCGAGAGGACTGGAGTACAAGGGGGCAGAAGTTATGCTGCAGCTATACAAAACCCTGGTTAGACCGCACCTGGAGTACTGTGAGCAGTTCTGGGCACTGCACCTTCGGAAGGACATATTGGCCTTGGAGGGAGTGCAGCGTAGGTTTACTAGAATGATACCCGGACTTCAAGGGTTAAGTTACGAGGAGAGATTACACAAATTGGGGTTGTATTCTCTGGAGTTTCGAAGGTTAAGGGGTGATCTGATCGAAGTTTATAAGATATTAAGGGGAACGGATAGGGTGGATAGAGAGAAACTATTTCCGCTGGCTGGGGATTCTAGGAGTAGGGGGCACAGTCTAAAAATTAGAGCCAGACCTTTCAGGAGTGAGATTAGAAAACATTTCTACACACAAAGGGTGGTAGAAGTTTGGAACTCTTCCGCAAACGGCAATTGATACTAGCTCAATTGCTAAATTGAAATCTGAGATAGATAGCTTTTTGGCAACCAAAGGTATTAAGGGATATGGGCCAAAGGCAGGTATATGGAGTTAGATCACAGATCAGCAATGATCTTATCAAATGGCGGAGCAGGCACGAGGGGCTGAATGGCCTCCTCCTGTTCCTACGGTGGAGGCCGCGGGTTTGGGAGGTGATGTCGAAGAAGCTGACAGCTGAAAGGTATCTGCTTTAAAGAGGAAATTGTAACTCTGTCACGTTCTGGGGAGAGAGCAGGAATAAAACGATCGAAGTCCCTGTGAGTGTCTTTTCTTTGAAAAAAAACCTGTAACCTTTCTGTTCTCCTCACAAAGAAAACACAGTGCCATCTGGTTAGTTCTTGTTTATTGCACACCCTGCCAATTTGTGCTTTATTAATCATCCTAACACGGTTATCTTAATTAGTCCCTGTCTCGGAGCCTCCAGCTGAACTCAACTGTTGACCCTCTCATGTCACTTCCTTTGTCATGAGTCACGAGGACCAGTAGGTAGCGGGAGTCGACCGAGGGAGGCTGGCTTGACTCGGCATGCTCAATCACTGCACTTTGAAAATTCACCGCTGCTGTTCCCGAGGCCCCTTAATTAATGCTCCGTAGATCAGAGAGAGAGAGGCGAACAGGGTTCACTGATACTCCTCGCTGCTAATCGGCAACCAAAACAGCTACAGGCTTCGAAAAGAACGAACGCTGCCTCTGAGCTGGTGCGAGAGAAAAGACAGGAGGGCGCCATTTCACTCAACACCATTCGCTTGTGCTCCCTGGGTTGAGTGGGCTCCAACGGTCCGCGCTGTCCGCTGCCCCTGGTGGCCCCGCCTCCCCCTTCCGCTGCCCGGCCACCCTCCCCACCCCGTCGGCGCTCTCCGTGATGGCGATTGGTTCCGCTCGGTGGTTGCTGGACGTGAGGCCTGTGGGAAGCAGGGGGGCGAGCTCAGAGTCTGGGGTCGGAGGTTGAGGTTGGGCAGGGGTGGAGTTCAAACTGGGCTGGTGTTTAGATTAAGAACATAAAATGAGGTGGAACCAGGACTACGGCATGTAACTATAAAAGATGCCATGGAGAGTTAGGGGAGTAGAGGGATGGGTTTCGATGGGAGAGTTAGGGGACGAGAGGGATGGGCTTCGATGGGAGAGTTAGGGGACTGGAGGGATGGGCTTCGATGGGAGAGTTAGGGGACTGGAGGGATGGGCTTCGATGGGAGAGTTAGGGGACGAGAGGGATGGGATTCGATGGGAGAGTTAGGGGACTGGAGGGATGGGCTTCGATGGGAGAGTTAGGGGACGAGAGGGACGGGCTTCGATGGGAGAGTTAGGGGAGTAGAGGGATGGGCTTCCATGGGAGAGTGAGGGGACTGGAGGGATGGGCTTCGATGGGAGAGTTCGGGGACTAGAGGGACGGGCTTCGATGGGGGAGTTAGGGGACGAGAGGGATGGGCTTCGATGGGAGAGTTAGGGGACTGGAGGGATGGGCTTCGATGGGAGAGTTAGGGGACTGGAGGGATGGGCTTCGATGGGAGAGTTAGGGGACGAGAGGGATGGGATTCGATGGGAGAGTTAGGGGACTGGAGGGATGGGCTTCGATGGGAGAGTTAGGGGACGAGAGGGACGGGCTTCGATGGGAGAGTTAGGGGAGTAGAGGGATGGGCTTCCATGGGAGAGTGAGGGGACTGGAGGGATGGGCTTCGATGGGAGAGTTCGGGGACTAGAGGGACGGGCTTCGATGGGAGAGTTAGGGGACTAGAGGGATGGGCTTCGATGGGAGAGTTAGGGGACTGGAGGGATGGGCTTCGATGGGAGAGTTAGGGGAGTAGAGGGATGGGCTTCGATGGGAGAGTTAGGGGACTGGAGGGATGGGCTTCGATGGGAGAGTTCGGGGACTAGAGGGACGGGCTTCGATGGGAGAGTTAGGGGACTAGAGGGACGGGCTTCGATGGGAGAGTTAGGGGAGTAGAGGGATGGGCTTCGATGGGAGAGTTAGGGGACTGGAGGGATGGGCTTCGATGGGAGAGTTCGGGGACTAGAGGGACGGGCTTCGATGGGAGAGTTAGGGGACTAGAGGGACGGGCTTCGATGGGAGAGTTAGGGGAGTAGAGGGATGGGCTTCGATGGGAGAGTTAGGGGACTAGAGGGATGGGCTTCGATGGGAGAGTTAGGGGACTAGAGGGATGGGCTTCGATGGGAGGGTTAGGGGACTGGAGGGATGGGCTTCAATGGGAGAGTTAGGGGACTAGAGGGATGGGCTTCGATGGGAGAGTTAGGGGACTAGAGGGATGGGCTTCGATGGGAGGGTTAGGGGACTAGAGGGATGGGCTTCAATGGGAGAGTTAGGGGACTGGAGGGATGGGCTTCGATGGGAGAGTTAGGGGACTGGAGGGATGGGCTTCAATGGGAGAGTTAGGGGACTAGAGGGATGGGCTTCGATGGGAGGGTTAGGGGACTAGAGGGATGGGCTTCGATGGGAGAGTTAGGGGACTAGAGGGATGGGCTTCGATGGGAGAGTTAGGGGACTAGAGGGATGGGCTTCGATGGGAGAGTTAGGGGACTGGAGGGATGGGCTTCGATGGGAGAGTTAGGGGACTAGAGGGATGGGCTTCGATGGGAGAGTTAGGGGACTAGAGGGATGGGCTTCGATGGGGGAGTTAGGGGACTAGAGGGATGGGCTTCGATTGGAGAGTTAGGGTACTAGAGGGATGGGCTTCGATGGGAGAGTTAGGGGATTAGAGGGATGGGCTTCGATGGGAGAGTTAGGGGACTGGAGGGATGGGCTTCGATGGGGGAGTTAGGGGACTGGAGGGATGGGCTTCGATGGGAGAGTTAGGGGACTGGAGGGATGGGCTTCGATGGGAGAGTTAGGGGACTGCAGGGATGGGCTTCGATGGGAGAGTTAGGGGACTAGAGGGATGGGCTTCGATGGGAGAGTTAGGGGACTAGAGGGATGGGCTTCGATGGGAGAGTTAGGGGACTAGAGGGATGGGCTTCGATGGGAGAGTTAGGGGACTGGAGGGATGGGCTTCGATGGGAGAGTTAGGGTACTAGAGGGATGGGCTTCGATGGGAGAGTTAGGGGACTGGAGGGATGGGCTTCGATGGGAGAGTTAGGGTACTAGAGGGATGGGCTTCGATGGGAGAGTTAGGGGACTGGAGGGATGGGCTTCGATGGGGGAGTTAGGGGACTGGAGGGATGGGCTTCGATGGGAGAGTTAGGGGACTAGAGGGATGGGCTTCGATGGGAGAGTTAGGGGACTAGAGGGATGGGCTTCGATGGGAGAGTTAGGGGACTAGAGGGATGGGCTTCGATGGGAGAGTTAGGGGATTAGAGGGATGGGCTTCGATGGGAGAGTTAGGGGACTAGAGGGATGGGCTTCGATGGGGGAGTTAGGGGACTAGAGGGATGGGCTTCGATGGGAGAGTTAGGGTACTAGAGGGATGGGCTTCGATGGGAGAGTTAGGGGACTGGAGGGATGGGCTTTGATGGGAGAGTTAGGGGTCTAGAGGGATGGGCTTCGATGGGAGAGTTAGGGGACTGGAGGGATGGGCTTCGATGGGAGAGTTAGGGGACTAGAGGGATGGGCTTCGATGGGAGAGTTAGGGGACTGGAGGGATGGGCTTCGATGGGAGAGTTAGGGGATTAGAGGGATGGGCTTCGATGGGAGAGTTAGGGGACTGGAGGGATGGGCTTCGATGGGAGAGTTAGGGGACTGGAGGGATGGGCTTCGATGGGAAGGTTAGGGGACTAGAGGGATGGGCTTCGATGGGAGAGTTAGGGGACTGGAGGGATGGGCTTCGATGGGAAGGTTAGGGGACTAGAGGGATGGGCTTCGATGGGAGAGTTAGGGGACTGGAGGGACGGGCTTCAATGGGAGTGTTAGGGGACTAGAGGGATGGGCTTCGATGGGAGAGTTAGGGGAGTAGAGGGATGGGCTTCGATGGGAGAGTTAGGGGACTAGAGGGATGGGCTTCGATGGGAGAGTTAGGGGACTAGAGGGATGGGCTTCGATGGGAGAGTTAGGGGACTAGAGGGATGGGCTTCGATGGTAGAGTTAGGGGACTAGAGGGATGGGCTTCGATGGGAGAGTTAGGGGACGAGAGGGATGGGCTTCGATGGGAGAGTTAGGGGACGAGAGGGATGGGCTTCGATGGGAAGGTTAGGGGACTAGAGGGATGGGCTTCGATGGGAGAGTTAGGGGACTAGAGGGATGGGCTTCGATGGGAGAGTTTGGGGACTAGAGGGATGGGCGTCGATGGGAGAGTTAGGGGACGAGAGGGATGGGCTTCGATGGGAGAGTTAGGGGACTAGAGGGATGGGCTTCGATGGGAGAGTTAGGGGACTAGAGGGATGGGCTTCGATGGGAGAGTTAGGGGACTAGAGGGATGGGCTTCGATGGGAGAGTTAGGGGACCAGAGGGATGGGCTTCGATGGGAGAGTTAGGGGACTAGAGGGATGGGCTTCGATGGGAGAGTTAGGGGACTAGAGGGATGGGCTTCAATGGGAGAGTTAGGGGACTGGAGGGATGGGCTTCGATGGGAGAGTTAGGGGACTAGAGGGATGGGCGTCGATGGGAGAGTTAGGGGACTAGAGGGATGGGCTTCAATGGGAGAGTTAGGGGACTGGAGGGATGGGCTTCGATGGGAGAGTTAGGGGACTAGAGGGATGGGCGTCGATGGGAGAGTTAGGGGACTAGAGGGACGGGCTTCAATGGGAGAGTTAGGGGACTGGAGGGATGGGCTTCGATGGGAGAGTTAGGGGACTAGAGGGATGGGCTTCGATGGGAGAGTTAGGGGACTGGAGGGATGGGCTTCGATGGGAGAGTTAGGGGACTGGAGGGATGGGCTTCGATGGGAGTGTTAGGGGACTGGAGGGATGGGCTTCGATGGTAGAGTTAGGGGACTAGAGGGATGGGCTTCGATGGGAGAGTTAGGGGACGAGAGGGATGGGCTTCGATGGGAGAGTTAGGGGACTAGAGGGACGGGCTTCGATGGGAGAGTTAGGGGACTAGAGGGACGGGCTTCGATGGGAGAGTTAGGGGACTAGAGGGATGGGCTTCGATGGGAGAGTTCGGGGACTAGAGGGATGGGCTTCGATGGGAGAGTTAGGGGACTAGAGGGATGGGCTTCGATGGGAGAGTTAGGGGACTGGAGGGATGGGCTTCGATGGGAGAGTTAGGGGACTAGAGGGACGGGCTTCGATGGGAGAGTTAGAGGACTGGAGGGATGGGCTTCGATGGGAGAGTTAGGGGACTAGAGGGATGGGCTTCGATGGGAAGGTTCAGGGACTAGAGGGATGGGCTTCGATGGGAGAGTTAGGGGACTGGAGGGATGGGCTTCGATGGGAGAGTTGGGGATTAGAGGGATGGGCTTCGATGGGAGAGTTAGGGGACTGGAGGGATGGGCTTCGATGGGAGAGTTAGGGGACTAGAGAGATGGGCTTCGATGGGAGAGTTAGGGGATGAGAGGGATGGGCTTCAATGGGAGAGTTAGGGGACTGGAGGGATGGGCTTCGATGGGAGAGTTAGGGGACTAGAGGGATGGGCTTCGATGGGAGTGTTAGGGGACTGGAGGGATGGGCTTCGATGGGAGAGTTAGGGGACTAGAGGGATGGGCTTCGATGGGAGAGTTAGGGGACTAGAGGGATGGGCTTCGATGGGAGAGTTAGGGGAGAGAGGGATGGGCTTCGATGGGAGAGTTAGGGGACTGGAGGGATGGGCTTCGATGGGAGAGTTAGGGGACTGGAGGGATGGGCTTCGATGGGAGAGTTAGGGGACTAGAGGGATGGGCTTCGATGGGAGAGTTAGGGGACTAGAGGGATGGGCTTCGATGGGAGAGTTAGGGGACTAGAGGGATGGGCTTCGATGGGAGAGTTAGGGGACTGGAGGGATGGGCTTCGATGGGAGAGTTAGGGGACTAGAGGGATGGGCTTTGATGGGAGAGTTAGGGGACTAGAGGGATGGGCTTTGATGGGAGAGTTAGGGGACTGGAGGGATGGGCTTCGATGGGAAGGTTCGGGGACTAGAGGGATGGGCTTCGATGGGAAGGTTCGGGGACTAGAGGGATGGGCTTCGATGGGAGAGTTAGGGGACTAGAGGGATGGGCTTCGATGGGAGAGTTAGGGGACTGGAGGGATGGGCTTCGATGGGAGAGTTAGGGGACTGGAGGGATGGGCTTCGATGGGAGAGTTAGGGGACTGGAGGGATGGGCTTCGATGGGAGAGTTAGGGGACTGGAGGGATGGGCTTCGATGGGAGAGTTAGGGGACTGGAGGGATGGGCTTCGATGGGAGAGTTAGGGGACTGGAGGGATGGGCTTCGATGGGAGAGTTAGGGGACTGGAGGGATGGGCTTCGATGGGAGAGTTAGGGGACTGGAGGGATGGGCTTCGATGGGAGAGTTCGGGGACTGGAGGGATGGGCTTCGATGGGAGAGTTAGGGGACGAGAGGGATGGGCTTCGATGGGAGAGTTAGGGGACTGGAGGGATGGGCTTCAATGGGAGAGTTAGGGGACTAGAGGGATGGGCTTCGATGGGAGAGTTAGGGGAGTAGAGGGACGGGCTTCGATGGGAGAGTTAGGGATTAGAGGGATGGGCTTCGATGGGGGAGTTAGGGGACGAGAGGGATGGGCTTCGATGGGAGAGTTAGGGGACTGGAGGGATGGGCTTCGATGGGAGAGTTAGGGGACTAGAGGGATGGGCTTCGATGGGAGAGTTAGGGGACTGGAGGGATGGGCTTCGATGGGAGTGTTAGGGGACTGGAGGGATGGGCTTCGATGGGAAGGTTAGGGGACTGGAGGGATGGGCTTCGATGGGAGAGTTAGGGGACTAGAGGGATGGGCTTCGATGGGAAGGTTCGGGGACTAGAGGGATGGGCTTCGATGGGAAGGTTAGGGGACTGGAGGGATGGGCTTCGATGGGAGAGTTAGGGTTCTAGAGGGATGGGCTTCGATGGGAGAGTTAGGGGACTGGAGGGATGGGCTTCGATGGGAGAGTTGGGGGACTGGAGGGATGGGCTTCGATGGGGGAGTTAGGGGACGAGAGGGATGGGCTTCGATGGGAGAGTTAGGGGACTGGAGGGATGGGCTTCGATGGAGAGTTAGGGGACTGCAGGGATGGGCTTCGATGGAGAGTTAGGGGACTGGAGGGATGGGCTTTGATGGGAGAGTTAGGGGACTAGAGGGACGGGCTTCGATGGGAGAGTTAGGGGACTAGAGGGATGGGCTTTGATGGGAGAGTTAGGGGACTAGAGGGATGGGCTTCGATGGGAGAGTTAGGGGACTAGAGGGATGGGCTTCGATGGAGAGTTAGGGGACTAGAGGGATGGGCTTCGATGGGAGAGTTAGGGGATTAGAGGGATGGGCTTCGATGGGAGAGTTAGGGGACTGTAGGGATGGGCTTCGATGGGAGAGTTGGGGATTAGAGGGATGGGCTTCGATGGGAGAGTTAGGGGATTAGAGGGATGGGCTTCAATGGGAGAGTTAGGGGACTAGAGGGATGGGCTTCAATGGGAGAGTTAGGGGACTAGAGGGATGGGCTTCGATGGGAGGGTTAGGGGACTGCAGGGATGGGCTTCGATGGGAGAGTTAGGGGACTGGAGGGATGGGCTTCGATGGGAGAGTTAGGGGACTGGAGGGATGGGCTTCGATGGGAGTGTTAGGGGACTGGAGGGATGGGCTTCGATGGAGAGTTAGGGGACTGGAGGGATGGGCTTCGATGGGAAGGTTAGGGGTCTAGAGGGATGGGCTTCAATGGGAGAGTTAGGGGACTGGAGGGATGGGCTTCGATGGAGAGTTAGGGGACTGCAGGGATGGGCTTCGATGGGAGAGTTAGGGGACTATAGGGATGGGCTTCGATGGAGAGTTAGGGGACTGGAGGGATGGGCTTCGATGGGAAGGTTAGGGGTCTAGAGGGATGGGCTTCGATGGGAGAGTTAGGGGACTGCAGGGATGGGCTTCAATGGGAGAGTTAGGGGACTAGAGGGATGGGCTTCGATGGGAGAGTTAGGGGACTGGAGGGATGGGCTTCGATGGGAGAGTTAGGGGACTGGAGGGATGGGCTTCGATGGGAGAGTTAGGGGACTGGAGGGATGGGCTTCAATGGGAGAGTTAGGGGACTAGAGGGACGGGCTTCGATGGGAGAGTTAGGGGACTGGAGGGATGGGCTTCGATGGGAGAGTTAGGGGACTAGAGGGATGGGCTTCGATGGGAGAGTTAGGGGACTAGAGGGATGGGCTTCGATGGGAGAGTTAGGGGACTAGAGGGATGGGCTTCAATGGGAGAGTTAGGGGACGAGAGGGATGGGCCCCGATTGGGAGAGTTGGGGGACTAGAGGGATGGGCTTCGATGGAGAGTTGGGGGACTGCAGGGATGGGCTTCAATGGGAAGGTTAGGGGACTAGAGAGATGGGCTTCGATGGGAGAGTTAGGGGACTGGAGGGATGGGCTTCGATGGGAGAGTTAGGGGACTGGAGGGATGGGCTTCGATGGGAGAGTTAGGGGACTAGAGGGATGGGCTTCGATGGGAGAGTTAGGGGACTAGAGGGATGGGCTTCGATGGGAGAGTTAGGGGACTAGAGGGATGGGCTTCAATGGGAGAGTTAGGGGACTAGAGGGATGGGCTTCGATGGGAGAGTTACTGGTCTAGAGGGATGGGCTTCGATGGGAGAGTTCGGGGACTAGAGGGATGGGCTTCGATGGGAGAGTTAGGGGACTAGAGGGATGGGCTTCAATGGGAGAGTTAGGGGTCTAGAGGGATGGGCTTCGATGGGAGAGTTAGGGGACTGGAGGGATGGGCTTCGATGGGAGAGTTAGGGGAGAGAGGGATGGGCTTCGATGGGAGAGTTAGGGGACTGGAGGGATGGGCTTCGATGGGAGAGTTAGGGGACGAGAGGGATGGGCTTCGATGGGAGAGTTAGGGGACTGGAGGGATGGGCTTCGATGGGAGAGCTGGGGACGAGAGGGATGGGCTTCGATGGGAGAGTTAGGGTTTTGATAGGAAAGTCTGTTAATCTGCACTTGTGTCTGTTAATTGGTACTGGGGCCTGTTAATGAGCACTGGTGTAAATTAATGGTCTCTGGTGTCTGTTACTGGGTTCTGGTGTAGATTAATGGGTTCTGGTGTCTATTAATGGGTTCTGGTGCAGATTAATGGGTTCTGGTGTCTATTAACGGGTTCTGGTGTCTGTTACTGGGTACTGGTGTCTATTAATGGGTTCTGGTGTCTGTTACTGGGTACTGGTGTCTATTAATGGGTTCTGGTGTCTGTTAATGGGTTCTGGTGTCTGTTACTGGGTACTGGTGTCTATTAATGGCTTCTGGTGTCTGTTAATGGGTTCTGATGTCTGTTACTGGGTACTGGTGTCTGTTAATGGGTACTGGTGTCTATTAATGGGTTCTGGTGTCTGTTACTGGGTACTGGTGTCTATTAATGGGTTCTGGTGTCTGTTAATGTGTTCTGGTGTCTATTAATGGGTTCTGGTGTCTGTTAATGAGTTCTGGTGTCTGTTAATGGGTTCTGGTGTCTGTTAATGGGTTCTGGTGTCTATTAATGGGTTCTGGTGTCTGTTACTGGGTTCTGGTGTCTGTTAATGGGTTCTGGTGTCTATTAATGGGTTCTGGTGTCTGTTAATGGGTTCTGGTGTCTGTTACTGGGTTCTGGTGTCTGTTAATGGGTTCTGGTGTCTATTAATGGGTTCTGGTGTCTGTTAATGGGTTCTGGTGTCTATTAATAAGTTCTGTTGCAGATTAATGGGTTCTGGTGTCTGTTAATAAGTTCTGTTGCAGATTAATGGGTTCTGGTGTCCATTAATAAGTTCTGTTGCAGATTAATGGGTTCTGGGTGTTGATTTTAGGAGGAAATTGCGGGTGCGTTGGGGGCGAGGGGAGCTCCGAAAATTGCAGAAATCCCGTTTGGGTTCGGAAATCGGCTCCAACCCGCCGACCTCCGAGTTTCCCAGGGACCCAACTGTGTGCGCGCGGGCGTCCCGAAAACAGAAGAAGTCCTGCCGGCAATTAAAGCCGGTGGGATGACAGTTAAAGAGCCAAATGTACCTCATTGAGGTACTTAAGGTACTTCACCCGTGACAGATGTAGGGATCAGAACGATTTTGAACTTACCTGGGTGGCTGGCCCACCGCTTCTGATTCAACCCCTCTCAACCCCATCTTCCCCTCCTCCCCCCTCGAACTTCCCCCTCCCCCCTCGATCTTCCGCTCCCCCCCCCCCCCAGCCCCGATTTTCCTGTCCAACGCTGGATGACGTCTCGCTCTCTCTCTTTCTCAATCAGGCTGGCTGCTGGGCACAAAACCCGGAGAGGACATCAATAACCATCAATCAACGTGAGATCGAGTCGGAAATGGTAAGTTTTGTTCATCCGGCTTTGCCACGCGCCCAATCGCACCCCGCCCCCCCGCTGCCAACCCAACTCATTGTAAAATCGAGCCCTTGGTGTCTATTAATGGGCACTGGTGTAGATTAATGGTCTCTGGTGTAGATTAATGGTCTCTGGTGTAGATTAATGGGCACTGGTGTAGATTAATGGGTTCTGGTGTAGATTAATGGTCTCTGGTGTAGATTAATGGTCTCTGGTGTAGATTAATGGGCACTGGTGTAGATTAATGGGCTCTGGTGTAGATTAATGGTCTCTGGTGTAGATTAATGGGCACTGGTGTAGATTAATGGTCTCTGGTGTAGATTAATGGTCTCTGGTGTAGATTAATGGGCACTGGTGTAGATTAATGGGCACTGGTGTAGATTAATGGGCACTGGTGTAGATTAATGGGTTCTGGTGTAGATTAATGGGCACTGGTGTAGATTAATGGGCACTGGTGTAGATTAATGGGTTCTGGTGTAGATTAATGGGCACTGGTGTAGACTAATGGGCACTGGTGTAGATTAATGGGTTCTGATGTAGATTAATGGGCACTGGTGTAGATTAATGGGTTCTGATGTAGATTAATGGGCACTGGTGCAGATTAATGGGCACTGGTGTAGATTAATGGTCTCTGGTGTAGATTAATGGGCACTGGTGTAGATTAATGGTCTCTGGTGTAGATTAATGGTCTCTGGTGTAGATTAATGGTCTCTGGTGTAGATTAATGGTCTCTGGTGTAGATTAATGGGTTCTGGTGAAGATTAATGGGCACTGGTGTAGATTAATGGGCACTGGTGTAGATTAATGGGCACTGGTGTAGATTAATGTGTTCTGGTGTAGATTAATGGTCTCTGGTGTAGATTAATGGGCACTGGTGTAGATTAATGGTCTCTGGTGTAGATTAATGGGCACTGGTGTAGATTAATGGGCACTGGTGTAGATTAATGGGCACTGGTGTAGATTAATGTGTTCTGGTGTAGATTAATGGGCTCTGGTGTAGATTAATGAGCACTGGTGTAGATTAATGGGCACTGGTGTAGATTAATGGGTTGTGGTGTAGATTAATGAGCACTGGTGTAGATTAATGGGCACTGGTGTAGATTAATGGTCTCTGGTGTAGATTAATGGGCACTGGTGTAGACTATTGGGCACTGGTGTAGATTAATGGTCTCTGGTGTAGATTAATGGGTTCTGGTGTAGATTAATGGGTACTGGTGTAGATTAATGGTCTCTGGTGTAGATTAATGGGTTCTGGTGTAGATTAATGGGCACTGGTGTAGATTAATGGGTTCTGGTGTAGATTAATGGGCACTGGTGTAGATTAATGGTCTCTGGTGTAGATTAATGGGCACTGGTGTAGATTAATGGTCTCTGGTGTAGATTAATGGTCTCTGGTGTAGATTAATGGGCACTGGTGTAGATTAATGGGTTCTGGTGTAGATTAATGGGTTCTGGTGCAGATTAGTGGGTTCTGGTGTAGATTAATGGGCACTGGTGTAGACTAATGGGTTCTGGTGTAGATTAATGGATTCTGGTGTAGATTAAGGGGCACTGGTGTAGATTAATGGGTTCTGGTGTGGATTAATGGGTTCTGGTGTAGATTAAGGGGCACTGGTGTAGATTAATGGGTTCTGGTGTAGATTAATGGGCACTGGTGTAGATTAATGAGTTCTGGTGTAGATTAATGGGCACTGGTGTAGATTAATGGTCTCTGGTGTAGATTAATGGGCACTGGTGTAGATTAATGGGTTCTGATGTAGATTAATGGTCTCTGGTGTAGACTAATGGTCTCTGGTGTAGATTAGTGGGTTCTGGTGTAGATTAATGGTCTCTGGTGTAGATTAATGGTCTCTGGTGTAGATTAATGGTCTCTGGTGTAGATTAATGGTCTCTGGTGTAGATTTATGGGTTCTGGTGCAGATTAGTGGGCACTGGTGTAGATTAATGGTCTCTGGTGTAGATTAATGGGCACTGGTGTAGACTAATGGGTTCTGGTGTAGATTAATGGGCACTGGTGTAGATTAATGGGTTCTGGTGTAGATTCATGGGCACTGTTGTAGATTAGTGGGTTCTGGTGTAGATTAATGGGCACTGGTGTAGATTAATGGGCACTGGTGTAGATTAATGGGTACTGGTGTAGATTAATGGGCACTGGTTTAGATTAATGGTCTCTGGTGTAGATTAATGGTCTCTGGTGTAGATTAGTGGGTTCTGGTGTAGATTAATGGTCTGTGGTGTAGATTAATGGGCACTGGTGTAGATTAATGGTCTCTGGTGTAGATTAATGGTCTCTGGTGTAGATTAGTGGGTTCTGGTGTAGATTAATGGTCTCTGGTGTAGATTAATGGGTTCTGGTGTAGATTAATGGGTTCTGGTGTAGATTAATGGGCACTGGTGTAGATTAATGGGTTCTGGTGTAGATTAATGGTCTCTGGTGTAGATTAATGGTCTCTGGTGTAGATTAATGAGCACTGGTGTAGATTAATGGTCACTGGTGTAGATTAATGGGCACTGGTGTAGATTAATGGGCACTGGTGTAGATTAATGGGTTCTGGTGTAGATTAATGGGCACTGGTGTAGATTAATGGGTTGTGGTGTAGATTTATGAGCACTGGTGTAGATTAATGGGCACTGGTGTAGATTAATGAGCACTGGTGGAGATTAATGGTCTCTGGTGTAGATTAATGGGTTCTGGTGTAGATTTATGATCACTGGTGTAGATTAATGGGCACTGGTGTAGATTAATGAGCACTGGTGTAGATTAATGGTCTCTGGTGTAGATTAATGGGCACTGGTGTAGATTAATGGGCACTGGTGTAGATTAATGGGTTCTGGTGTAGATTAATGGGTTCTGGTGTAGATTAGTGGTGACTGGTGTTGATTAATGGGCACTGGTGTAGATTAATGGGCACTTGTGTAGATTAATGGTCTCTGGTGTAGATTAATGGGCACTGGTGTAGATTATTGGGCACTGGTGTAGATTAATGGGTTCTGGTGTAGATTAATGGGCACTGGTGCAGATTAATGGTCTCTGGTGTAGATTAATGGGCACTGGTGTAGATTAATGGTCTCTGGTGTAGATTAATGGGTTCTGGTGTAGATTAATGGGCACTGGTGTAGATTAATGTGTACTGGTGTAGATTAATGGGTTCTGGTGTAGATTAATGGGCACTGGTGTAGATTAATGGGCACTGGTGTAGATTAATGGGCACTGGTTTAGATTGATGGTCTCTGGTGTAGATTAGTGGGATCGAGTGTAGATTAATGGGCTCTGGTGTAGATTAATGGGCACTGGTGTAGATTAATGGTCTCTGGTGTAGATTAATGGTCTCTGGTGTAGATTAGTGGGTTCTGGTGTAGATTAATGGTCTCTGGTGTAGATGAATGGGTTCTGGTGTAGATTAATGGGTTCTGGTGTAGATTCATGGTCTCTGGTTTAGATTAATGTGTTCTGGTGTAGATTAATGGGCACTGGTGTAGATTAATGGGCTCTGGTGTAGATTAATGAGCACTGGTGTAGATTAATGGTCTCTCGTGTAGATTAATGGGCACTGGTGTAGATTAATGGGTTCTGGTGTAGATTAATGGGTTCTGGTGTAGATTAGTGGTCACTGGTGTTGATTAATGGGCACTGGTGTAGATTAATGGGCGCTGGTGTAGATTAATGGGCACTGGTGTAGATTAATGGTCTCTGGTGCAGATTAATGGGCACTGGTGTAGATTATTGAGCACTGGTGTAGATTAATGGGTTCTGGTGTAGATTAATGGGTTCTGGTGTAGATTAGTGGTCACTGGTGTTGATTAATGGGCACTGGTGTCGATTAATGGGCACTGGTGTAGATTAATGGTCTCTGGTGCAGATTAATGGGCACTGGTGTAGATTATTGGGCACTGGTGTAGATTAATGGGTTCTGGTGTAGATTAATGGGCACTGGTGTAGATTCATGGGCACTGGTGCAGATTAATGGGTTCTGGTGTAGATTAATGGTCTCTGGTGTAGATTAATGGGTTCTGGTTTAGATTAATGGGTTCTGGTGTAGATTAATGGTCTCTGGTGCAGATTAATGGTCTCTGGTGTAGATTAATGGGCGCTGGTGTAGATTAATGGGCTCTGATGTAGATTAATGGGTTCTGGTGTAGATTAATGGGTTCTGGTGTAGATTAATGGTCTCTGGTGCAGATTAATGGTCTCTGGTGTAGATTAATGGGCGCTGGTGTAGATTAATGGTCTCTGGTGTAGATTAATGGGCACTGGTGTAGATTAATGGTTTCTGGTGTAGATTAATGGGCGCTGGTGTAGATTAATGGTCTCTGGTGTAGATTAATGGGTTCTGGTGTAGATTAATGGGCACTGGTGTAGATTAATGGTCTCTTGTGTAGATTAATGGGCACTGGTGTAGATTAATGGTCTCTGGTGTGGATTAATGGTCTCTGGTGTAGATTAATGGGCACTGGTGTAGATTAATGGGTTCTGGTGTAGATTAATGGGCACTGGTGTAGATTAATGGGTTCTGGTGTAGATTAGTGGTCACTGGTGTTGATTAATGGGCACTGGTGTAGATTAAAGGGCGCTGGTGTAGATTAATGGGCACTGGTGTAGATTAATGGGTACTGGTGTAGATTAATGGGCACTGGTTTAGATTGATGGTCTCTGGTGTAGATTAATGGTCTCTGGTGTAGATTAGTGGGTTCTAGTGTAGATTAATGGGCTCTGGTGTAGATTAATGGGCACTGGTGTAGATTAATGGTCTCTGGTGTAGATTAATGGTCTCTGGTGTAGATTAGTGGGTTCTGGTGTAGATTAATGGTCTCTGGTGTAGATGAATGGGTTCTGGTGTAGATTAATGGGTTCTGGTGTAGATTCATGGTCTCTGGTTTAGATTAAAGTGTTGTGGTGTAGATTAATGGGCACTGGTGTAGATTAATGGGCTCTGGTGTAGATTAATGAGCACTGGTGTAGATTAATGAGCACTGGTGTAGATTAATGGGCACTGGTGTAGATTAATGGGTTCTGGTGTAGATTAATGGGTTGTGGTGTAGATTTATGAGCACTGGTGTAGATTAATGGTCTCTGGTGTAGATTAATGGGCACTGGTGTAGATTAATGGGTTCTGGTGTAGATTAATGGGTTCTGGTGTAGATTAGTGGTCACTGGTGTTGATTAATGGGCACTGGTGTAGATTAATGGGCGCTGGTGTAGATTAATGGGCACTGGTGTAGATTAATGGTCTCTGGTGCAGATTAATGGGCACTGGTGTAGATTATTGGGCACTGGTGTAGATTAATGGGTTCTGGTGTAGATTAATGGGTTCTGGTTTAGATTAGTGGTCACTGGTGTTGATTAATGGGCACTGGTGTAGATAAATGGGCACTGGTGTAGATTAATGGTCTCTGGTGCAGATTAATGGGCACTGGTGTAGATTATTGGGCACTGGTGTAGATTAATGGGTTCTGGTGTAGATTAATGGGCACTGGTGTAGATTAATGGGCACTGGTGCAGATTAATGGGTTCTGGTGTAGATTAATGGTCTCTGGTGTAGATTAATGGTCTCTGGTGTAGATTAATGGGTTCTGGTTGAGATTAATGGGTTCTGGTGTAGATTAATGGTCTCTGGTGCAGATTAATGGTCTCTGGTGTAGATTAATGGGCGCTGGTGTAGATTAATGGGCTCTGATGTAGATTAATGGGTTCTGGTGTCGATTAATGGGTTCTGGTGTAGATTAATGGTCTCTGGTGCAGATTAATGGTCTCTGGTGTAGATTAATGGGCGCTGGTGTAGATTAATGGTCTCTGGTGTAGATTAATGGGCACTGGTGTAGATTAATGGTTTCTGGTGTAGATTAATGGGCGCTGGTGTAGATTAATGGTCTCTGGTGTAGATTAATGGGTTCTGGTGTAGATTAATGGGCACTGGTGTAGATTAATGGTCTCTTGTGTAGATTAATGGGCACTGGTGTAGATTAATGGTCTCTGGTGTAGATTAATGGTCTCTGGTGTAGATTAATGGGCACTGGTGTAGATTAATGGGTTCTGGTGTAGATTAATGGGCACTGGTGTAGATTAATGGGTTCTGGTGTAGATTAGTGGTCACTGGTGTTGATTAATGGGCACTGGTGTAGATTAAAGGGCGCTGGTGTAGATTAATGGGCACTGGTGCAGATTAATGGTCTCTGGTGTAGATTAATGGGCACTGGTGTAGATTAATGGGTTCTGGTGTAGATTAATGGGCACTGGTGTAGATTAATGGTCTCTGGTGTAGATTAATGGGTTCTGGTGTGGATTAATGGGTTCTGGTGTAGATTAAGGGGCACTGGTGTAGATTAATGGGTTCTGGTGTAGATTAATGGGCACTGATGTAGATTAATGGGTTCTGGTGTAGATTAATGGGCACTGGTGTAGATTAATGGTCTCTGGTGTAGATTAATGGGCACTGGTGTAGATTAATGGGTTCTGATGTAGATTAATGGTCTCTGGTGTAGACTAATGGGCTCTGGTGTAGATTAGTGGGTTCTGGTGTAGCTTAATGGTCTCTGGTGTAGATTAATGGGTTCTGGTGTAGATTAGTGGTCTCTGGTGTAGATGAATGGTCTCTGGTGTAGATTAATGGTCTCTGGTGTAGATTAATGGTCTCTGGTGTAGATTTATGGGTTCTGGTGCAGATTAGTGGGCACTGGTGTAGATTAATGGTCTCTGGTGTAGATTAATGGGCACTGGTGTAGACTAATGGGTTCTGGTGTAGATTAATGGGCACTGGTGTAGATTAATGGGTTCTGGTGTAGATTCATGGGCACTGGTGTAGATTAGTGGGTTCTGGTGTAGATTAATGGGCACTGGTGTAGATTAATGGGCACTGGTGTAGATTAATGGTCTCTGGTGTAGATTAATGGTTTCTGGTGTAGATTAATGGGCACTGGTGTAGATTAATGGTCTCTGGTGTAGATTAATGGTCTCTGGTGTCGATTAGTGGGTTCTGGTGTAGATTAATGGTCTGTGGTGTAGATTAATGGGCACTGGTGTAGATTAATGGTCTCTGGTGTAGATTAATGGTCTCTGGTGTAGATTAGTGGGTTCTGGTGTAGATTAATGGTCTCTGGTGTAGATTAATGGGTTCTGGTGTAGATTAATGGGTTCTGGTGTAGATTAATGTTCTCTGGTGTAGATTAATGGGCACTGGTGTAGATTAATGGGTTCTGGTGTAGATTAATGGTCTCTGGTGTAGATTAATGGTCTCTGGTGTAGATTAATGAGCACTGGTGTAGATTAATGGTCACTGGTGTAGATTAATGGTCTCTGGTGTAGATTTATGGGTTCTGGTGCAGATTAGTGGGCACTGGTGTAGATTAATGGTCTCTGGTGTAGATTAATGGGCACTGGTGTAGACTAATGGGTTCTGGTGTAGATTAATGGGCACTGGTGTAGATTAATGGGTTCTGGTGTAGATTAATGGGTTCTGTTGTAGATTAATGGGTTCTGGTGTAGATTAATGGTCTCTGGTGTAGATTAGTGGGTTCTGGTGTAGATTAATGGTCTCTGGTGTAGATTAATGGGTTCTGGTGTAGATTAATGGTCTCTGGTGTAGATTAATGGTCTCTGGTGTAGATTAATGGTCTCTGGTGTAGATTAATGGGTTCTGGTGCAGATTAGTGGGCACTGGTGTAGATTAATGGTCTCTGGTGTAGATTAATGGGCACTGGTGTAGACTAATGGGTTCTGGTGTAGATTAATGGGCACTGGTGTAGATTAATGGGTTCTGGTGTAGATTCATGGGCACTGTTGTAGATTAGTGGGTTCTGGTGTAGATTAATGGACACTGGTTTAGATTAATGGGCACTGGTGTAGATTAATGGGCACTGGTGTAGATTAATGGTCTCTGGTGTAGATTAATGGGTACTGGTGTAGATTAATGGGCACTGGTTTAGATTAATGGTCTCTGGTGTAGATTAATGGTCTCTGGTGTAGATTAGTGGGTTCTGGTGTAGATTAATGGTCTGTGGTGTAGATTAATGGGCACTGGTGTAGATTAATGGTCTCTGGTGTAGATTAATGGTCTCTGGTGTAGATTAGTGGGTTGTGGTGTAGATTAATGGTCTCTGGTGTAGATTAATGGGTTCTGGTGTAGATTAATGGGTTCTGGTGTAGATTAATGGGCACTGGTGTAGATTAATGGGTTCTGGTGTAGATTAATGGTCTCTGGTGTAGATTAATGGTCTCTGGTGTAGATTAATGAGCACTGGTGTAGATTAATGGGCACTGGTGTAGATTAATGGGCACTGGTGTAGATTAATGGGTTCTGGTGTAGATTAATGGGCACTGGTGTAGATTAATGGGTTGTGGTGTAGATTTATGAGCACTGGTGTAGATTAATGGGCACTGGTGTAGATTAATGAGCACTGGTGGAGATTAATGGTCTCTGGTGTAGATTAATGGGTTCTGGTGTAGATTTATGAGCACTGGTGTAGATTAATGGGCACTGGTGTAGATTAATGAGCACTGGTGTAGATTAATGGTCTCTGGTGTAGATTAATGGGCACTGGTGTAGATTAATGGGCACTGGTGTAGATTAATGGGCACTGGTGTAGATTAATGGGTTCTGGTGTAGATTAGTGGTCACTGGTGTTGATTAATGGGCACTGGTGTAGATTAATGGGCACTTGTGTAGATTAATGGTCTCTGGTGTAGATTAATGGGCACTGGTGTAGATTATTGGGCACTGGTGTAGATTAATGGGTTCTGGTGTAGATTAATGGGCACTGGTGCAGATTAATGGTCTCTGGTGTAGATTAATGGGCACTGGTGTAGATTAATGGTCTCTAGTGTAGATTAATGGGTTCTGGTGTAGATTAATGGGTTCTGGTGTAGATTAATGGGCACTGGTGTAGATTAATGGGTTCTGGTGTAGATTAATGGTCTCTGGTGTAGATTAATGGGCACTGGTGTAGATTAATGTGTACTGGTGTAGATTAATGGGTTCTGGTGTAGATTAATGGGCACTGGTGTAGATTAATGGGCACTGGTGTAGATTAATGGGCACTGGTGTAGATTAATGGGCACTGGTTTAGATTGATGGTCTCTGGTGTAGATTAATGGTCTCTGGTGTAGATTAGTGGGTTCTAGTGTAGATTAATGGGCTCTGGTGTAGATTAATGGGCACTGGTGTAGATTAATGGTCTCTGGTGTAGATTAATGGTCTCTGGTGTAGATTAGTGGGTTCTGGTGTAGATTAATGGTCTCTGGTGTAGATGAATGGGTTCTGGTGTAGATTAATGGGTTCTGGTGTAGATTCATGGTCTCTGGTTTAGATTAATGTGTTCTGGTGTAGATTAATGGGCACTGGTGTAGATTAATGGGCTCTGGTGTAGATTAATGAGCACTGGTGTAGATTAATGAGCACTGGTGTAGATTAATGGGCACTGGTGTGGATTAATGGGTTCTGGTGTAGATTAATGGGTTGTGGTGTAGATTTATGAGCACTGGTGTAGATTAATGGTCTCTGGTGTAGATTAATGGGCACTGGTGTAGATTAATGGGTTCTGGTGTAGATTAATGGGTTCTGGTGTAGATTAGTGGTCACTGGTGTTGATTAATGGGCACTGGTGTAGATTAATGGGCGCTGGTGTAGATTAATGGGCACTGGTGTAGATTAATGGTCTCTGGTGCAGATTAATGGGCACTGGTGTAGATTATTGGGCACTGGTGTAGATTAATGGGTTCTGGTGTAGATTAATGGGCACTGGTGTAGATTAATGGGCACAGGTGCAGATTAATGGGTTCTGGTGTAGATTAATGGTCTCTGGTGTAGATTAATGGTCTCTGGTGTAGATTAATGGGTTCTGGTTTAGATTAATGGGTTCTGGTGTAGATTAATGGTCTCTGGTGCAGATTAATGGTCTCTGGTGTAGATTAATGGGCGCTGGTGTAGATTAATGGGCTCTGATGTAGATTAATGGGTTCTGGTGTAGATTAATGGGTTCTGGTGTAGATTAATGGTCTCTGGTGCAGATTAATGGTCTCTGGTGTAGATTAATGGGCGCTGGTGTAGATTAATGGTCTCTGGTGTAGATTAATGGGCACTGGTGTAGATTAATGGTTTCTGGTGTAGATTAATGGGCGCTGGTGTGGATTAATGGTCTCTGGTGTAGATTAATGGGTTCTGGTGTAGATTAATGGGCACTGGTGTAGATTAATGGTCTCTTGTGTAGATTAATGGGCACTGGTGTAGATTAATGGTCTCTGGTGTAGATTAATGGTCTCTGGTGTAGATTAATGGGCACTGGTGTAGATTAATGGGTTCTGGTGTAGATTAATGGGCACTGGTGTAGATTAATGGGTTCTGGTGTAGATTAGTGGTCACTGGTGTTGATTAATGGGCACTGGTGTAGATTAAAGGGCGCTGGTGTAGATTAATGGGCACTGGTGTAGATTAATGGGTAATGGTGTAGATTAATGGGCACTGGTTTAGATTGATGGTCTCTGGTGTAGATTAATGGTCTCTGGTGTAGATTAGTGGGTTCTAGTGTAGATTAATGGGCTCTGGTGTAGATTAATGGGCACTGGTGTAGATTAATGGTCTTTGGTGTAGATTAATGGTCTCTGGTGTAGATTAGTGGGTTCTGGTGTAGATTAATGGTCTCTGGTGTAGATGAATGGGTTCTGGTGTAGATTAATGGGTTCTGGTGTAGATTCATGGTCTCTGGTTTAGATTAATGTGTTCTGGTGTAGATTAATGGGCACTGGTGTAGATTAATGTGCTCTGGTGTAGATTAATGAGCACTGGTGTAGATTAATGAGCACTGGTGTAGATTAATGGGCACTGGTGTAGATTAATGGGTTCTGGTGTAGATTAATGGGTTGTGGTGTAGATTTATGAGCACTGGTGTAGATTAATGGTCTCTGGTGTAGATTAATGGGCACTGGTGTAGATTAATGGGTTCTGGTGTAGATTAATGGGTTCTGGTGTAGATTAGTGGTCAATGGTGTTGATTAATGGGCACTGGTGTAGATTAATGGGCGCTGGTGTAGATTAATGGGCAGTGGTGTAGATTAATGGTCTCTGGTGCAGATTAATGGGCACTGGTGTAGATTATTGGGCACTGGTGTAGATTAATGGGTTCTGGTGTAGATTAATGGGTTCTGGTGTAGATTAGTGGTCACTGGTGTTGATTAATGGGCACTGGTGTAGATTAATGGGCACTGGTGTAGATTAATGGTCTCTGGTGCAGATTAATGGGCACTGGTGTAGATTATTGGGCACTGGTGTAGATTAATGGGTTCTGGTGTAGATTAATGGGCACTGGTGTAGATTAATGGGCACTGGTGCAGATTAATGGGTTCTGGTGTAGATTATTGGTCTCTGGTGTAGATTAATGGTCTCTGGTGTAGATTAATGGGTTCTGGTTTAGATTAATGGGTTCTGGTGTAGATTAATGGTCTCTGGTGCAGATTAATGGTCTCTGGTGTAGATTAATGGGCGCTGGTGTAGATTAATGGGCTCTGATGTAGATTAATGGGTTCTGGTGTAGATTAATGGGTTCTGGTGTAGATTAATGGTCTCTGGTGCAGATTAATGGTCTCTGGTGTAGATTAATGGGCGCTGGTGTAGATTAATGGGCACTGGTGTAGATTAATGGTTTCTGGTGTAGATTAATGGGCGCTGGTGTAGATTAATGGTCTCTGGTGTAGATTAATGGGTTCTGGTGTAGATTAATGGGCACTGGTGTAGATTAATGGTCTCTTGTGTAGATTAATGGGCACTGGTGTAGATTAATGGTCTCTGGTGTAGATTAATGGTCTCTGGTGTAGATTAATGGGCACTGGTGTAGATTAATGGGTTCTGGTGTAGATTAATGGGCACTGGTGTAGATTAATGGGTTCTGGTGTAGATTAGTGGTCACTGGTGTTGATTAATGGGCACTGGTGTAGATTAAAGCGCGCTGGTGTAGATTAATGGGAACTGGTGTAGATTAATGGTCTCTGGTGTAGATTAATGGGCACTGGTGTAGATTAATGGGTTCTGGTGTAGATTAATGGGCACTGGTGTAGATTAATGGTCTCTGGTGTAGATTAATGGGTTCTGGTGTAGATTAATGGGCACTGGTGTAGATTAATGGATTCTGGTGTAGATTAAGGGGCACTGGTGTAGATTAATGGGTTCTGGTGTGGATTAATGGGTTCTGGTGTAGATTAAGGGGCACTGGTGTAGATTAATGGGTTCTGGTGTAGATTAATGGGCACTGGTGTAGATTAATGGGTTCTGGTGTAGATTAATGGGCACTGGTGTAGATTAATGGTCTCTGGTGTAGATTAATGGGCACTGGTGTAGATTAATGGGTTCTGATGTAGATTAATGGTCTCTGGTGTAGACTAATGGGCTCTGGTGTAGATTAGTGGGTTCTGGTGTAGATTAATGGTCTCTGGTGTAGATTAATGGGTTCTGGTGTAGATTAATGGTCTCTGGTGTAGATTAATGGTCTCTGGTGTAGATTAATGGTCTCTGGTGTAGATTTATGGGTTCTGGTGCAGATTAGTGGGCACTGGTGTAGATTAATGGTCTCTGGTGTAGATTAATGGGCACTGGTGTAGACTAATGGGTTCTGGTGTAGATTAATGGGCACTGGTGTAGATTAATGGGTTCTGGTGTAGATTCATGGGCACTGGTGTAGATTAGTGGGTTCTGGTGTAGATTAATGGGCACTGGTGTAGATTAATGGGCACTGGTGTAGATTAATGGTCTCTGGTGAAGATTAATGGTTTCTGGTGTAGATTAATGGGCACTGGTGTAGATTAATGGTCTCTGGTGTAGATTAATGGTCTCTGGTGTCGATTAGTGGGTTCTGGTGTAGATTAATGGTCTGTGGTGTAGATTAATGGGCACTGGTGTAGATTAATGGTCTCTGGTGTAGATTAATGGTCTCTGGTGTAGATTAGTGGGTTCTGGTGTCGATTAATGGTCTCTGGTGTAGATTAATGGGTTCTGGTGTAGATTAATGGTCTCTGGTGTAGATTAATGGGCACTGGTGTAGATTAATGGGTTCTGGTGTAGATTAATGGTCTCTGGTGTAGATTAATGGTCTCTGGTGTAGATTAATGAGCACTGGTGTAGATTAATGGTCACTGGTGTAGATTAATGGGCACTGGTGTAGATTAATGGGCACTGGTGTAGATTAATGGGTTCTGGTGTAGATTAATGGGCACTGGTGTAGATTAATGGGTTGTGGTGTAGATTTATGAGCACTGGTGTAGATTAATGGGCACTGGTGTAGATTAATGAGCACTGGTGTAGATTAATAGTCTCTGGTGTAGATTAATGGGTTCTGGTGTAGATTTATGAGCACTGGTGTAGATTAATGGGCACTGGTGTAGATTAATGAGCACTGGTGTAGATTAATGGTCTCTGGTGTAGATTAATGGGCACTGGTGTCGATTAATGGGCACTGGTGTAGATTAATGGGTTCTGGTGTAGATTAATGGGCACTGGTGTAGATTAATGGTCTCTGGTGTAGATTAATGGGCACTGGTGTAGATTATTGGGCACTGGTGTAGATTAATGGGTTCTGGTGTAGATTAATGGGCACTGGTGCAGATTAATGGTCTCTGGTGTAGATTAATGGGCACTGGTGTAGATTAATGGTCTCTGGTGTAGATTCATGGGTTCTGGTGTAGATTAATGGGCTCTGGTGTAGATTAATGGGCACTGGTGTAGATTAATGGGTTCTGGTGTAGATTAATGGTCTCTGGTGTAGATTAATGGGCACTGGTGTAGATTAATGTGTACTGGTGTAGATTAATGGTTTCTGGTGTAGATTAATGGGCACTGGTGTAGATTAATGGTCTCTGGTGTAGATTAATGGGCACTGGTGTAGATTAATGGGCACTGGTGTAGATTAATGTGTACTGGTGTAGATTAATGGTTTCTGGTGTAGATTAATGGGCACTGGTGTAGATTAATGGGCACTGGTGTAGAGTAATGGTCTCTGGTGTAGATTAATGGTCTCTGGTGTAGATTAATGGTCTCTGGTGTAGATTAATGGTCTCTGGTGTAGATTAACGGTCTCTGGTGTAGATTAATGGGCACTGGTGTAGACTAATGGGCACTGGTGTAGATTAATGGGTTCTGGTGTCGATTAATGGGCACTGGTGTAGACTAATGGGCACTGGTGTAGATTAATGGTTTCTGGTGTAGATTAATGGGCACTGGTGTAGATTAATGGTCTCTGGTGTAGATTAATGGGTTCTGGTGTAGATTAATGGTCTCTGGTGTAGATTAATGGCTTCTGGTGTAGATTAATGGGCACTGGTGTAGACTAATGGGTTCTGGTGTAGATTAATGGGCGCTGGTGTAGATTAATGGGTTCTGGTGTAGATTAGTGGGTTCTGGTGTCGCTTAATGGGCTCTGGTGTAGATTAATGGGCACTGGTGTAGATTAATGGGTTCTGGTGTAGATTAATGGTCTCTGGTGTAGATTAATGGTCTCTGGTGTAGATTAACGGTCTCTGGTGTAGATTAATGGGCACTGGTGTAGACTAATGGGCACTGGTGTAGATTAATGGGTTCTGGTGTCGATTAATGGGCACTGGTGTAGACTAATGGGCACTGGTGTAGATTAATGGTTTCTGGTGTAGATTAATGGGCACTGGTGTAGATTAATGGTCTCTGGTGTAGATTAATGGGTTCTGGTGTAGATTAATGGTCTCTGGTGTAGATTAATGGCTTCTGGTGTAGATTAATGGGCACTGGTGTAGACTAATGGGTTCTGGTGTAGATTAATGGGCGCTGGTGTAGATTAATGGGTTCTGGTGTAGATTAGTGGGTTCTGGTGTCGCTTAATGGGCTCTGGTGTAGATGAATGGGCACTGGTGTAGATTAATGGGTTCTGGTGTAGATTAATGGTCTCTGGTGTAGATTAATGGCTTCTGGTGTAGATTAATCGGCACTGGTGTAGACTAATGGGTTCTGGTGTAGATTAATGGGCGCTGGTGTAGATTAATGGGTTCTGGTGTAGATTAGTGGGTTCTGGTGTAGATTAATGGGCTCTGGTGTAGATTAATGGGCACTGGTGTAGATTAATGGGTTCTGGTGTAGATTAATGGTCTCTGGTGTAGATTAATGGGCACTGGTGTAGATTAATGGTCTCTGGTGTAGATATAGGTCTCTGGTGTAGATTAATGGGTTCTGGTGTAGATTAATGGGTTCTGGTGCAGATTAGTGGGTTCTGGTGTAGATTAATGGACACTGGTGTAGACTAATGGGCACTGGTGTAGATTAATGGGTTCTGGTGTAGATTAATGGGCACTCGTGTAGATTAATGGGTTCTGGTGTAGATTAATGGTCTCTGGTGTAGATTAATGGGTTCTGGTGTAGATTAATGGGCACTGGTGTAGATTAATGTTCTCTGGTGTAGGTTAATGGGCACTGGTGTAGATTAATGGGTACTGGTGTAGATTAATGGGCACTGGTGTAGATTAATGGTCTCTGGTGTAGATTAATGGGCACTGGTGTAGATTAATGGGTACTGGTGTAGATTAATGGGCACTGCTGTAGATTAATGGTCTCTGGTGTAGATTAATGGGCACTGGTGTAGATTAATGGGCACTGGTGTAGATTAATGGTCTCTGGTGTAGATTAATGGTCTCTGGTGTAGATTAGTGGGTTCTGGTGTAGATTAATGGTCTCTGGTGTAGATTAATGGGTTCTGGTGTAGATTAGTTGTCACTGGTGTTGATTAATGGGCACTGGTGTAGATTAATGGTCTCTGGTGTAGAATAATGGGCACTGGTGTAGATTAATGGTCTCTGGTGTAGATTAATGGGCACTGGTGTAGATTAATGGGTTCTGGTGTAGATTAATGGGCACTGGTGTAGATTAATGGTCTCTGGTGTAGATTAATGGTCTCTGGTGTAGATTAATGGTCTCTGGTGTAGATTAATGGGCACTGGTGTAGATTAATGGTCTCTGGTGTAGATTAATGGTCTCTGGTGTAGATTAATGGGCGCTGGTGTAGATTAATGGTCTCTGGTGTAGATTAATGGTCTCTGGTGTAGATTAATGGGCACTGGTGTAGACTAATGGGTTCTGGTGTAGATTAATGGGCACTGGTGTAGATTAATGGTCTCTGGTGTAGATTAATGGTCTCTGGTGTAGATTAATGGGTTCTGGTGTAGATTAATGGTCTCTGGTGTAGATTAATGGGCACTGGTGTAGATTAATGGTCTCTTGTGTAGATTAATGGGTACTGGTGTTGATTAATGGGTTCTGGTGTAGATTAATGGGCACTGGTGTAGATTAATGGTCTCTGGTGTAGATTACTGGTCTCTGGTGTAGATTAATAGGCACTGGTGTAGGCTAATGGGTTCTGGTGTAGATTAATGGGCACTGGTGTAGATTAATGGTCTCTGGTGTAGATTAATGGTCTCTGGTGTAGATTAATGGGCACTGGCGTAGATTAATGGTCTCTTGTGTAGATTAATGGTCTCTGGTGTAGATTAGTGGGTTCTGGTGTAGATTAATGGTCTCTGGTGTAGATTAATTGGGTTCTGGTGTAGATTAATTGGGTTCTGGTGTAGATTAATGGGCACTGGTGTAGATTAATGGGTTGTGGTGTAGATTAACGGGCACTGGTATAGATTAATGGTCTCTGGTATAGATTAATGGGCGCTGGTGTAGATTAATGGGTTCTGGTGTAGATTAATGGGTTGTGGTGTAGGTTAACGGGCACTGGTATACATTAATGGGCACTGGTGTAGATTAATGGGCGCTGGTGTAGATTAATGGGTACTGGTGTAGATTAATGGGTTCTGGTGTAGATTAATGGGTTCTGGTGTAGATTAATGGGCGCTGGTGTAGATTAATGGGTACTGGTGTAGATTAATGGGCGCTGGTGTAGATTAATGGGCGCTGGTGTAGATTAATGGGCACTGGTGTAGATTAATGTGTTCTGGTGTAGATTAATGCGCACTGGTGTAGATTAATGGTCTCTGGTGTAGATTAATGGGCACTGGTGTAGATTAATGGGCGCTGGTGTAGATTAATGTGTTCTGGTGTAGATTAATGCGCACTGGTGTAGATTAATGGTCTCTGGTGTAGATTAATGGGTTCTGGTGTAGATTAATCGTCTCTGGTGTAGATTAATGGGCACTGGTGTAGATTAATGGGTACTGGTGTAGATTAATTGGTACTGGTGTAGATTAGTGGGTTCTGGTGTAGATTAATGGTCTCTGGTGTAGATTAATGGGCACTGGTGTAGATTAATGGGCACTGGTGTAGATTAATGTGTACTGGTGTGGATTAATGTTCTCTGGTGTAGATTAATGGGCACTGGTGTAGATTAATGGGTACTGGTGTAGATTAGTGGGTTCTGGTGTAGATTAATGGGCACTGGTGTAGATTAATGGGCACTGGTGTAGATTAATGGGTAGTGGTGTAGATTAGTGTGTTCTGGTGTAGATTAATGGTCTCTGGTGTAGATTAATGGGCACTGGTGTAGATTAATGGGTTCTGGTGTAGATTAGTTGTCACTGGTGTTGATTAATGGGCACTGGTGTAGATTAATGGGCGCTGGTTTAGATTAATGGGCACTGGTGTAGATTAATGGTCTCTGGTGTAGATTAATGGGCACTGTTGTAGATTATTGGGCACTGGTGTCGATTAATGGTCACTGGTGTAGATTAATGGGCACTGGTGTAGATTAATGTGTCCTGGTGTAGATTAATGTTCTCTGGTGTAGATTAATGGGCACTGGTGTAGATTAATGGGTACTGGTGTAGATTAATGGGCACTGGTGTAGATTAATGGTCTCTGGTGTAGATTAATGTGCACTGGTGTAGATTAATGGGTACTGGTGTAGATTAATGGGCACTGCTGTAGATTAATGGTCTCTGCTGTAGATTAATGGGCACTGGTGTAGATTAATGGGCACTGGTGTAGATTAATGGTCTCTGGTGTAGATTAATGGTCTCTGGTGTAGATTAGTGGGTTCTGGTGTTGATTAATGGTCTCTGGTGTAGATTAATGGGCACTGGTGTAGATTAATGGGTTCTGGTGTAGATTAGTTGTCACTGGTGTTGATTAATGGGCACTGGTGTAGATTAATGGGCGCTGGTGTAGATTAATGGGCACTGGTGTAGATTAATGGTCTCTGGTGTAGATTAATGGCCACTGGTGTAGATTAATGGGCACTGGTGTAGATTAATGGGTTCTGGTGTAGATTAATGGGCACTGGTGTAGATTAATGGGTTCTGGTGTAGATTAATGGTCTCTGGTGTAGATTAATGGTCTCTGGTGTAGATTAATGGTCTCTGGTGTAGATTAACGGCCACTGGTGTAGATTAATTGTCTCTGGTGTAGATTAATGTTCTCTGGTGTAGATTAATGGTCTCTGGTGTAGATTAATGGGCGCTGGTGTAGATTAATGGGCACTGGTGTAGATTAATTGTCTCTGGTGTAGATTAATGGTCTCTGGTGTAGATTAATGGTCTCTGGTGTAGATTAATGGGCGCTGGTGTAGATTAATGGGTTCTGGTGTAGATTAATGGGTACTTGTGTTGATTAATGGGTTCTGGTGTAGATTAATGGTCTCTGGTGTAGATTAATGGTCTCTGGTGTAGATTAATGGGCACTGGTGTAGACTAATGGTTTCTGGTGTAGATTAATGGGCACTGGTGTAGATTAATGGTCTCTGGTGTAGATTAATGGGTACTGGTGTTGATTAATGGGTTCTGGTGTAGATTAATGGTCTCTGGTGTAGATTAATGGTCTCTGGTGTAGATTAATGGGCACTGGTGTAGACGAATGGGTTCTGGTGTAGATTAATGGGCACTGGTGTAGATTAATGGTCTCTGGTGTAGATTAATGGTCTCTGGTGTAGATTAGTGGGTTCTGGTGTAGATTAATGGTCTCTGGTGTAGATTAATGGGCACTGGTGTAGATTAATGGTCTTTTGTGTAGATTAATGGTCTCTGGTGTAGATTAGTGGGTTCTGGTGTAGATTAATGGTCTCTGGTGTAGATTAATTGGGTTCTGGTGTAGATTAATTGGGTTCTGGTGTAGATTAATGGGCACTGGTGTAGATTAATGGGCACTGGTGTAGATTAATGGGTTGTGGTGTAGCTTAACGGGCACTGGTATAGATTAATGGGCACTGGTGTAGATTAATGGGCGCTGGTGTAGATTAATGGGTACTGGTGTAGATTAATGGGTTCTGGTGTAGATTAATGGGTTCTGGTGTAGATTAATGGGCGCTGGTGTAGATTAATGGGTACTGGTGTAGATTAATGGGTTCTGGTGTCGATTAATGGGTTCTGGTGTAGATTAATGGGTGCTGGTGTAGATTAATGTGTTCTGGTGTAGATTAATGGGCACTGGTGTAGATTAATGGGTTCTGGTGTAGATTAATGGTCTCTGGTGTCGATTAATGGGCACTGCTGTAGATTAATGGTCTCTGGTGTTGATTAATGGGCACTGGTGTAGATTAATGGTCTCTAGTGTAGATTAATGGGCACTGGCGTAGATTAATGGTCTCTTGTGTAGATTAATGGTCTCTGGTGTAGATTAGTGGGTTCTGGTGTAGATTAATGGTCTCTGGTGTAGATTAATTGGGTTCTGGTGTAGATTAATTGGGTTCTGGTGTAGATTAATGGGCACTGGTGTAGATTAATGGGTTGTGGTGTAGATTAACGGGCACTGGTATAGATTAATGGTCTCTGGTATAGATTAATGGGCGCTGGTGTAGATTAATGGGTTCTGGTGTAGATTAATGGGTTGTGGTGTAGGTTAACGGGCACTGGTATACATTAATGGGCACTGGTGTAGATTAATGGGCGCTGGTGTAGATTAATGGGTACTGGTGTAGATTAATGGGTTCTGGTGTAGATTAATGGGTTCTGGTGTAGATTAATGGGCGCTGGTGTAGATTAATGGGTACTGGTGTAGATTAATGGGCGCTGGTGTAGATTAATGGGCGCTGGTGTAGATTAATGGGCACTGGTGTAGATTAATGTGTTCTGGTGTAGATTAATGCGCACTGGTGTAGATTAATGGTCTCTGGTGTAGATTAATGGGGACTGGTGTAGATTAATGGGCGCTGGTGTAGATTAATGTGTTCTGGTGTAGATTAATGCGCACTGGTGTAGATTAATGGTCTCTGGTGTAGATTAATGGGTTCTGGTGTAGATTAATCGTCTCTGGTGTAGATTAATGGGCACTGGTGTAGATTAATGGGTACTGGTGTAGATTAATTGGTACTGGTGTAGATTAGTGGGTTCTGGTGTAGATTAATGGTCTCTGGTGTAGATTAATGGGCACTGGTGTAGATTAATGGGCACTGGTGTAGATTAATGTGTACTGGTGTGGATTAATGTTCTCTGGTGTAGATTAATGGGCACTGGTGTAGATTAATGGGTACTGGTGTAGATTAGTGGGTTCTGGTGTAGATTAATGGGCACTGGTGTAGATTAATGGGCACTGGTGTAGATTAATGGGTAGTGGTGTAGATTAGTGTGTTCTGGTGTAGATTAATGGTCTCTGGTGTAGATTAATGGGCACTGGTGTAGATTAATGGGTTCTGGTGTAGATTAGTTGTCACTGGTGTTGATTAATGGGCACTGGTGTAGATTAATGGGCGCTGGTTTAGATTAATGGGCACTGGTGTAGATTAATGGTCTCTGGTGTAGATTAATGGGCACTGTTGTAGATTATTGGGCACTGGTGTCGATTAATGGTCACTGGTGTAGATTAATGGGCACTGGTGTAGATTAATGTGTCCTGGTGTAGATTAATGTTCTCTGGTGTAGATTAATGGGCACTGGTGTAGATTAATGGGTACTGGTGTAGATTAATGGGCACTGGTGTAGATTAATGGTCTCTGGTGTAGATTAATGTGCACTGGTGTAGATTAATGGGTACTGGTGTAGATTAATGGGCACTGCTGTAGATTAATGGTCTCTGCTGTAGATTAATGGGCACTGGTGTAGATTAATGGGCACTGGTGTAGATTAATGGTCTCTGGTGTAGATTAATGGTCTCTGGTGTAGATTAGTGGGTTCTGGTGTTGATTAATGGTCTCTGGTGTAGATTAATGGGCACTGGTGTAGATTAATGGGTTCTGGTGTAGATTAGTTGTCACTGGTGTTGATTAATGGGCACTGGTGTAGATTAATGGGCGCTGGTGTAGATTAATGGGCACTGGTGTAGATTAATGGTCTCTGGTGTAGATTAATGGCCACTGGTGTAGATTAATGGGCACTGGTGTAGATTAATGGGTTCTGGTGTAGATTAATGGGCACTGGTGTAGATTAATGGGTTCTGGTGTAGATTAATGGTCTCTGGTGTAGATTAATGGTCTCTGGTGTAGATTAATGGTCTCTGGTGTAGATTAACGGCCACTGGTGTAGATTAATTGTCTCTGGTGTAGATTAATGTTCTCTGGTGTAGATTAATGGTCTCTGGTGTAGATTAATGGGCGCTGGTGTAGATTAATGGGCACTGGTGTAGATTAATTGTCTCTGGTGTAGATTAATGGTCTCTGGTGTAGATTAATGGTCTCTGGTGTAGATTAATGGGCGCTGGTGTAGATTAATGGGTTCTGGTGTAGATTAATGGGTACTTGTGTTGATTAATGGGTTCTGGTGTAGATTAATGGTCTCTGGTGTAGATTAATGGTCTCTGGTGTAGATTAATGGGCACTGGTGTAGACTAATGGTTTCTGGTGTAGATTAATGGGCACTGGTGTAGATTAATGGTCTCTGGTGTAGATTAATGGGTACTGGTGTTGATTAATGGGTTCTGGTGTAGATTAATGGTCTCTGGTGTAGATTAATGGTCTCTGGTGTAGATTAATGGGCACTGGTGTAGACGAATGGGTTCTGGTGTAGATTAATGGGCACTGGTGTAGATTAATGGTCTCTGGTGTAGATTAATGGTCTCTGGTGTAGATTAGTGGGTTCTGGTGTAGATTAATGGTCTCTGGTGTAGATTAATGGGCACTGGTGTAGATTAATGGTCTTTTGTGTAGATTAATGGTCTCTGGTGTAGATTAGTGGGTTCTGGTGTAGATTAATGGTCTCTGGTGTAGATTAATTGGGTTCTGGTGTAGATTAATTGGGTTCTGGTGTAGATTAATGGGCACTGGTGTAGATTAATGGGCACTGGTGTAGATTAATGGGTTGTGGTGTAGCTTAACGGGCACTGGTATAGATTAATGGGCACTGGTGTAGATTAATGGGCGCTGGTGTAGATTAATGGGTACTGGTGTAGATTAATGGGTTCTGGTGTAGATTAATGGGTTCTGGTGTAGATTAATGGGCGCTGGTGTAGATTAATGGGTACTGGTGTAGATTAATGGGTTCTGGTGTCGATTAATGGGTTCTGGTGTAGATTAATGGGTGCTGGTGTAGATTAATGTGTTCTGGTGTAGATTAATGGGCACTGGTGTAGATTAATGGGTTCTGGTGTAGATTAATGGTCTCTGGTGTCGATTAATGGGCACTGCTGTAGATTAATGGTCTCTGGTGTTGATTAATGGGCACTGGTGTAGATTAATGGTCTCTAGTGTAGATTAATGGGCACTGGTGTAGATTAATGGTCTCTGTTGTATATTAATGGTCTCTGGTGTAGATTAATGGGCACTGGTGTAGATTAATGGGCACTGGTGTCGATTAATGGTCTCTGTTGTAGATTAATGGTCTCTGGTGTAGATTAATGGGCACTGGTGTAGATGAATGGGCACTGGTGTAGATTAATGGTCTCTGGTGTAGACTAATGGGCACTGGTGTAGATTAATGGTCTCTGGTGTAGATTAATGGGCACTGGTGTAGATTAATGGTCTCTGGTGTAGATTAATGGGCACTAGTGTAGATTAATGGTCTCTGGTGTAGATTAATGGTCTCTGGTGTAGATTAATGGTCACTGGTGTAGATGAATGGGCACTGGTGTAGATTAATGATCTCTGGTGTAGATTAATGGTCTCTGGTGTAGATTAATGGTCTCTGGTGTAGATTAATGGTCTCTGGTGTAGATTAATGGGCACTGGTGTCGATGAATGGGCACTGGTTTAGATTAATGGTCTCTGGTGTAGACTAATGGGCACTGGTGTAGATTAATGGTCTCTGGTGTAGACTAATGGGCACTGGTGTAGATTAATGGGCACTGGTGTAGATTAATGGTCTCTGGTGTAGATTAATGGTCTCTGGTGTAGATTAATGGGCACTGGTGTAGATTAATGGTCTCTGGTGTAGATTAATGGGTTCTGGTGTAGATTAATGGTCTCTGGTGTAGATTAATGGGCTCTGGTGTAGATTAATGGGCACTGGTGTAGATTAATGGGTTCTGGTGTAGATTAATGGTCTCTGGTGTAGATTAATGGGCACTGGTGTAGACTAATGGGCACTGGTGTAGATTAATGGGCACTGGTGTAGATTAATGGGCTCTGGTGTAGATTAATGGGCACTGGTGTAGATTAATGGTCTCTGGTGTAGACTAATGGGCACTGGTGTAGATTAATGGTCTCTGGTGTAGATTAATGGGCACTGGTGTAGATTAATGGTCTCTGGTGTAGATTAATGGGCACTGGTGTAGATTAATGGTCTCTGGTGTAGATTAATGGTCTCTGGTGTAGATTAATGGTCTCTGGTGTAGATTAATGGGCACTGGTGTAGATGAATGGGCACTGGTGTAGATTAATGGTCTCTGGTGTAGACTAATGGGCACTCGTGTAGATTAATGGTCTCTGGTGTAGACTTATGGGCACTGGTGTAGATTAATGGGCACTGGTGTAGATTAATGGTCTCTGGTGTAGATTAATGGTCTCTGGTGTAGATTAATGGGCACTGGTGTAGATTAATGGTCTCTGGTGTAGATTAATGGTTTCTGGTGTAGATTAATGGTCTCTGGTGTAGATTAATGGGTTCTGGTGTAGATTAATGGGCACTGGTGTAGATTAATGGGCACTGGTGTAGATTATTGGGTTCTGGTGTAGATTCATGGGCTCTGGTGTAGATTAATGGGCACTGGTGTAGATTAATGGTCTCTGGTGTAGACTAATGGGCACTGGTGTAGATTAACGGTCTCTGGTGTAGATTAATGGGCACTGGTGTAGATTAATGGTCACTGGTGTAGATGAATGGGCACTGGTGTAGATTAATGGTCTCTGGTGTAGATTAATGGTCTCTGGTGTAGATTAATGGGCACTGGTGTAGATTAATGGTCTCTGGTGTAGATTAATGGTCTCTGGTGTAGATTAATGGGCACTGGTGTAGATGAATGGGCACTGGTTTAGATTAATGGTCTCTGGTGTAGACTAATGGGCACTGGTGTAGATTAATGGTCTCTGGTGTAGATTAATGTTCTCTGGTGTAGATTAATGGTCTCTGGTGTAGATTAATGGGCGCTGGTGTAGATTAATGGGCACTGGTGTAGATTAATTGTCTCTGGTGTAGATTAATGGTCTCTGGTGTAGATTAATGGTCTCTGGTGTAGATTAATGGGCGCTGGTGTAGATTAATGGGTTCTGGTGTAGATTAATGGGTACTTGTGTTGATTAATGGGTTCTGGTGTAGATTAATGGTCTCTGGTGTAGATTAATGGTCTCTGGTGTAGATTAATGGGCACTGGTGTAGACTAATGGTTTCTGGTGTAGATTAATGGGCACTGGTGTAGATTAATGGTCTCTGGTGTAGATTAATGGGTACTGGTGTTGATTAATGGGTTCTGGTGTAGATTAATGGTCTCTGGTGTAGATTAATGGTCTCTGGTGTAGATTAATGGGCACTGGTGTAGACGAATGGGTTCTGGTGTAGATTAATGGGCACTGGTGTAGATTAATGGTCTCTGGTGTAGATTAATGGTCTCTGGTGTAGATTAGTGGGTTCTGGTGTAGATTAATGGTCTCTGGTGTAGATTAATGGGCACTGGTGTAGATTAATGGTCTTTTGTGTAGATTAATGGTCTCTGGTGTAGATTAGTGGGTTCTGGTGTAGATTAATGGTCTCTGGTGTAGATTAATTGGGTTCTGGTGTAGATTAATTGGGTTCTGGTGTAGATTAATGGGCACTGGTGTAGATTAATGGGTTGTGGTGTAGCTTAACGGGCACTGGTATAGATTAATGGGCACTGGTGTAGATTAATGGGCGCTGGTGTAGATTAATGGGTACTGGTGTAGATTAATGGGTTCTGGTGTAGGTTAATGGGTTCTGGTGTAGATTAATGGGCGCTGGTGTAGATTAATGGGTACTGGTGTAGATTAATGGGTTCTGGTGTCGATTAATGGGTTCTGGTGTAGATTAATGGGTGCTGGTGTAGATTAATGTGTTCTGGTGTAGATTAATGGGCACTGGTGTAGATTAATGGGTTCTGGTGTAGATTAATGGTCTCTGGTGTCGATTAATGGGCACTGCTGTAGATTAATGGTCTCTGGTGTTGATTAATGGGCACTGGTGTAGATTAATGGTCTCTAGTGTAGATTAATGGGCACTGGTGTAGATTAATGGTCTCTGTTGTATATTAATGGTCTCTGGTGTAGATTAATGGGCACTGGTGTAGATTAATGGGCACTGGTGTCGATTAATGGTCTCTGTTGTAGATTAATGGTCTCTGGTGTAGATTAATGGGCACTGGTGTAGATGAATGGGCACTGGTGTAGATTAATGGTCTCTGGTGTAGACTAATGGGCACTGGTGTAGATTAATGGTCTCTGGTGTAGATTAATGGGCACTGGTGTAGATTAATGGTCTCTGGTGTAGATTAATGGGCACTAGTGTAGATTAATGGTCTCTGGTGTAGATTAATGGTCTCTGGTGTAGATTAATGGTCACTGGTGTAGATGAATGGGCACTGGTGTAGATTAATGATCTCTGGTGTAGATTAATGGTCTCTGGTGTAGATTAATGGTCTCTGGTGTAGATTAATGGTCTCTGGTGTAGATTAATGGGTACTGGTGTAGATGAATGGGCACTGGTTTAGATTAATGGTCTCTGGTGTAGACTAATGGGCACTGGTGTAGATTAATGGTCTCTGGTGTAGACTAATGGGCACTGGTGTAGATTAATGGGCACTGGTGTAGATTAATGGTCTCTGGTGTAGATTAATGGTCTCTGGTGTAGATTAATGGTCTCTGGTGTAGATTAATGGGTTCTGGTGTAGATTAATGGTCTCTGGTGTAGATTAATGGGTTCTGGTGTAGATTAATGGGCACTGGTGTAGATTAATGGGCACTGGTGTAGATTAATGGGTTCTGGTGTAGATTAATGGTCTCTGGTGTAGATTAATGGGCACTGGTGTAGACTAATGGGCACTGGTGTAGATTAATGGTCTCTGGTGTAGATTAATGGGCACTGGTGTAGATTAATGGGCTCTGGTGTAGATTAATGGGCACTGGTGTAGATTAATGGTCTCTGGTGTAGACTAATGGGCACTGGTGTAGATTAATGGTCTCTGGTGTAGATTAATGGGCACTGGTGTAGATTAATGGTCTCTGGTGTAGATTAATGGGCACTGGTGTAGATTAATGGTCTCTGGTGTAGATTAATGGTCTCTGGTGTAGATTAATGGTCTCTGGTGTAGATTAATGGGCACTGGTGTAGATGAATGGGCACTGGTGTAGATTAATGGTCTCTGGTGTAGACTAATGGGCACTCGTGTAGATTAATGGTCTCTGGTGTAGACTTATGGGCACTGGTGTAGATTAATGGGCACTGGTGTAGATTAATGGTCTCTGGTGTAGATTAATGGTCTCTGGTGTAGATTAATGGGCACTGGTGTAGATTAATGGTCTCTGGTGTAGATTAATGGGCACTGGTGTAGATTAATGGTCTCTGGTGTAGATTAATGGGTTCTGGTGTAGATTAATGGTCTCTGGTGTAGATTAATGGGTTCTGGTGTAGATTAATGGGCACTGGTGTAGATTAATGGGCACTGGTGTAGATTAATGGGTTCTGGTGTAGATTAATGGTCTCTGGTGTAGATTAATGGGCACTGGTGTAGACTAATGGGCACTGGTGTAGATTAATGGTCTCTGGTGTAGATTAATGGGCACTGGTGTAGATTAATGGGCTCTGGTGTAGATTAATGGGCACTGGTGTAGATTAATGGTCTCTGGTGTAGACTAATGGGCACTGGTGTAGATTAATGGTCTCTGGTGTAGATTAATGGGCACTGGTGTAGATTAATGGTCTCTGGTGTAGATTAATGGGCACTGGTGTAGATTAATGGTCTCTGGTGTAGATTAATGGTCTCTGGTGTAGATTAATGGTCTCTGGTGTAGATTAATGGGCACTGGTGTAGATGAATGGGCACTGGTGTAGATTAATGGTCTCTGGTGTAGACTAATGGGCACTCGTGTAGATTAATGGTCTCTGGTGTAGACTTATGGGCACTGGTGTAGATTAATGGGCACTGGTGTAGATTAATGGTCTCTGGTGTAGATTAATGGTCTCTGGTGTAGATTAATGGGCACTGGTGTAGATTAATGGTCTCTGGTGTAGATTAATGGTTTCTGGTGTAGATTAATGGTCTCTGGTGTAGATTAATGGGTTCTGGTGTAGATTAATGGGCACTGGTGTAGATTAATGGGCACTGGTGTAGATTATTGGGTTCTGGTGTAGATTCATGGGCTCTGGTGTAGATTAATGGGCACTGGTGTAGATTAATGGTCTCTGGTGTAGACTAATGGGCACTGGTGTAGATTAACGGTCTCTGGTGTAGATTAATGGGCACTGGTGTAGATTAATAGTCTCTGGTGTAGATTAATGGGCACTGGTGTAGATTAATGGGTTCTGGTGTAGATTAATGGGCACTGGTGTAGATTAATGGTCTCTGGTGTAGATTAATGGGATCTGGTGTAGATTAATGGGTTCTGGTGTAGATTAATGGGCACTGGTGTAGATTAATGGGTTCTGGTGTAGATTAATGGTCTCTGGTGTAGATTAATGGGTACTGGTGTAGATTAATGGGCACTGGTGTAGATTAATGGTCTCTGGTGTAGATTAATGGGCACTGGTGTAGATTAATGGGTTCTGGTGTAGATTAATGGTCTCTGGTGTAGATTAATGGGTTCTGGTGTAGATTAATGGGCACTGGTGTAGATTAATGGTCTCGGTGTAGATTAATGGGCACTGGTGTAGATTAATGGGCACTGGTGTAGATTAATGGGTTCTGGTGTAGATTAATGGTCTCTGGTGTAGATTAATGGTCTCTGGTGTAGATTAATGGGCACTGGTGTAGATTAATGGGTTCTGGTGTAGATGAATGGGTTCTGGTGTAGATTAATGGGCACTGGTGTAGATTAATGGTCTCTGGTGTAGATTAATGGGCACTGGTGTTGATTAATGGGTTCTGGTGTAGATTAATGGGCACTGGTGTAGATTAATGGTCTCTGATGTAGATTAATGGGTTCTGGTGTAGATTAATGGGTTCTGGTGTAGATTAATGGTCTCTGGTGTAGATTAATGTGCACTGGTGTAGATTAATGGTCTCTGGTGTAGATTAATGGGTTCTGGTGTAGATTAATGGTATCTGGTGTAGATTAATGGGTTCTGGTGTAGATTAATGGTCTCTGGTGTAGATTAATGGTCACTGGTGTAGATTAATCGGTACTGGTGTAGATTATTGGGTTCTGGTGTCGATTAATGGTCACTGGTGTAGATTAATGGGCACTGGTGTAGATTAATGGTCTCTGGTGTAGATTAATGGTCTCTGGTGTAGATTAATGGTTTCTGGTGTAGATTAATCGGTACTGGTGTAGAATATTGGGTTCTGGTGTCGATTAATGGTCACTGGTGTAGATTAATGGGCACTGGTGTAGATTAATTGTCTCTGGTGTAGATTAATGGTCACTGGTGTAGATTAATGGGTACTGGTGTAGATTAGTGGGTTCTGGTGTAGATTAATGGTCACTGGTGTAGATTAGTGGGTTCTGGTGTAGATTAATGGTCTCTGGTGTAGATTAATGGGCACTGGTGTAGATTAGTGGGCATTGGTCTATATTAATGAGCCCGGCTGTAGGTTATGTGGCCTTTGCAGTGGGCAGACAATGCACACCCTCCCGCTCCCTCCATCAATCGGGCAGAAGGTTTCAGTGTAACAAGTCTAGACTCTTGGCCGACTGCTCATCCTCCTTCTGGCTTTGTCCAAACTCTTGAGGCTGCACACAGGTGAGTGAATGCTTCACTCGAGATACTGCACTAACATCTGGTTTGACAGACAAGCTCTGGCCTGTCAGTGCGTCTGTCGGAGACAATTTGCAGACAGTTTTGAGGAAATTGAATTCCTGTGGATTTCTTTTTTTGAAACTTGCGGGTTTTTTGGTCTGCAAAGGCATCGCTCTTGTGCATTATGTAACAGTCAGGAAAGACTGAACAGGCTGGGGCTCTTTTCTCTCGAACGGATAAGGTCGAGGAGTGACCTGATAGAGATCCTTTCGATTACGAAAGGGTAGACGTAGAGAAGATGTTTCCACTTGTGGGGGGTGACCAAAACTAGAGGCCATAAATATAAGATCGTCACTAATAAATCCAATAGGGAATTAAGGAGAAATTTCTTTATCCAGAGAGTGGTTAGAATGTGGAACTCACTACAACAAGGAGTAGTTGAGGTGAATAGCATAGATGCATTTAAGGGGAAGCTAGATAAACACATGAGGGAGAAAGTAATAGAAGGTCATGCTGATAGGGTGAGATGAAGAGGGGAGGGAGGAGGCTCGTGTGGAGTATAAACAATTAATGGGGTGTTTATTCGGCATTATACATGTAATGAGGTGTTTTTTCTGGAATGAGCTGCCAGAGGCAGTAGTAGAGGCGGGTACAATTTTGTCTTTTAAAAAGCATTTGGACAGTTACATGGGTAAGATGGGTATAGAGGGATATGGGCCAAGTGCAGGCAATTGGGACTAGCTTAGTGGTATAAACTGGGCGACATGGACATGTTGGGCCGAAGGGCCTGTTCCATGTTGTAAACTTCTATGATTCTATGATTCTATTCTGGATTACACAAGTAATGGTGTGTTTATTCTGCATTACACAAGTAATGGGGTGTTTATTCTGCATTATACAAGTAATGGGGTGTTTATTCTGCATTATACAAGTAATGGGGTGTTTATTCTGCATTATACAAGTAATGGGGTGTTTATTCTGCATTATACAAGTAATAGGGTGTTTATTCGGTATTATACAAGTAATAGGGTGTTTATTCTGCACTATACAATTAATAGGGTGTTTATTCTGCACTATACAAGTAATAGGGTGTTTATTCTGAACTATACAAGTAATGGGGCCTTTATTCTGTATTATACAAGTAATTGGGTGTTTATTCTGCATTACATAATTAATGAGGTATTTATTCTGAACTATGCAAGCAATAGGGTGTTTATTCTGTATTATACAAGTAATAGGGTGTTTATTCTGCACTATACAATTAATAGGGTGTTTATTCTGTATTATACAAGTAATGGGGTGTTTATTCTGTACTATACAAGTAATGGGGCCTTCATTCTGTATTACACATGCAATAGGGTGTTTATTCTGCATTACACAAGTAATGGGGTGATTATTCTGTATTACACAATTAATGAGATGTTTATTCTGCATTACATAATTAATGAGGTATTTATGCTGCATTATACAAGTAATAGGGTATTTATTCTGTATTATACAAGTAATGGGGTGTTTATTCTGTATTACACAAGCAATAGGGTGTTTATTCTGCATTACACAAGTAATAGGGTGTTTATTCTGCATTATACAAGTAATAGGATGTTTATTCTGCATTATACAAGCAATAGGGTGTTTATTCTGCATTATACAAGCAATACAGTGTTTATTCTGTGTTACACAAGCAATAGGGTGTTTATTCTGTATTACACAAGCAATAGGGTGTTTATTCTGCACTATACAAGTAATAGGGTGTTTATTCTGCACTATACAAGTAATAGGGTGTTTATTCTGCACTATACAAGTAATAGGGTGTTTATTCTGCATTATACAAGTAATGGGGTGTTTATTCTGCACTATACAAGTAATGGGGTGTTTATTCTGCACTATACAATTAATTGGGTGTTTATTCTGTATTATACAAGTAATGGGGTGTTTATTATGCACTATACAATTCATAAGGTGTTTATTCTGCATTATACAAGTAATAGGGTGTTTATTCTGCACTATACAAGAAATAGGGTGTTTATTCTGCATTATACAAGCAATAGGGTGTTTATTCTACATTATACAAGTAATAGGGTGTTTATTCTGCACTATACAAGTAATAGGGTGTTTATTCTGCACTATACAAGTAATGGGGTGTTTATTCTGTATTATACAAGTAATAGGGTGTGTATTCTGCACTGTACAAGTAATAGGGTGTTTATTCAGTATTATACAAGTAATAGGGTGTTTATTCTGCATTATACAAGTAATAGGGTGTTTATTCTGCACTATACAAGTAATAGGGTGTTTATTCTGCACTATACAAGAAATACGGTCTTTATTCTGCATTATACAAGCAATAGGGTGTTTATTCTACATTATACAAGTAATAGGGTGTTTATTCTGCACTATACAAGTAATAGGGTGTTTATTCTGCACTATACAAGTAATGGGGTGTTTATTCTGTATTATACAAGTAATAGGGTGTTTATTCTGCACTATACAAGTAATAGGGTGTTTATTCAGTATTATACAAGTAATAGGGTGTTTATTCTGCATTATACAAGTAATAGGGTGTTTATTCTGCACTATACAAGTAATAGGGTGTTTATTCTGCATTATACAAGTAATAGGGTGTTTATTTTGCACTATACAAGTAATGGGGTGTTTATTCTGCACTATACAATTAATTTGGTGTTTATTCTGTATTATACAAGTAATGGGGTGTTTATTCTGCACTATACAATTGATAAGGTGTTTATTCTGCATTATACAAGTAATAGGGTGTTTATTCTGCACTATACAAGTAATGGGGTGTTTATTCTGCATTATACAAGCAATAGGGTGTTTATTCTGCATTATACAAGTAATACGGTGTTTATTCTGCACTATACAAGTAATGGGGTGTTTATTCTGCACTATACAATTAATAGGGTGTTTATTCTGTATTATACAAGTAATGGGGTGTTTATTCTGCACTATACAATTAATACGGTGTTTATTCTGCATTATACTAGTAATAGGGTGTTTATTCTGCACTATACAATTAATAGGGTGTTTATTCTGTATTATGCAAGTAATGGGGTGTTTATTCTGCACTATACAATTAATAAGGTGTTTATTCTGTATTATACAAGTAATGGGGTGTTTATTCTGCACTATACAATTAATAGGGTGTTTATTCTGAATTATACAAGTATCGGGGTGTTTATTCTGTATTACACAAGCAATAGAGTGTTTATTCTGCATTGTACAAGTAATAGAGTGTTTATTCTGCATTACGCAAGTAATAGGGTGTTTATTCTGTATTATACACGTAATGGGGTGTTTATTCTGCACTATACAATTAATGAGGTGTTTATTCTGTATTATACAAGTAATGGGGTGTTTATTCTGTATTACACAAGCAATATGGTGTTTATTCTGCATTATACAAGCAATAGGGTGTTTATTCTGTATTATACACGTAATGTGGTGTTTATTCTGCACTATACAAGTAATAGGGTGTTTATTCTGCATTACACCAGTAATAGGGTATTTATTCTGCATTATACAAGCAATAGAGTGTTTATTCTGCATTATACAAGCAATAGGGTGTTTATTCTGTATTATACACGTAATGGGGTGTTTATTCTGCACTATACAATTAATGGGGTGTTTATTCTGAATTATACAAGTAATGGGGTGTTTATACTGTATTACACAAGCAATAGGGTGTTTATCCTGCATTACACAAGTAATAGGGTGTTTATTCAGTATTATACAAGTAATAGGGTGTTTATTCCATATTATACAAGTAATAGGGTGTTAATTCTGCATTATACATGTAATAGGGTGTTTATTTTGCATTATACAAGTAATAGGGTGTTTATGCTGCACTAAACAAGTAATGAGGCCTTTATTCTGTATTATACAAGTAATAGGGTGTTTATTCTGCACTATACAAGTAATGGGGTGTTTATTCTGCACTATACAAGTCATGGGGTGTTTATTCTGTATTATACAAGTAAAGGAGTGTGTTTTCTGTATTATACAAGTTATGCAATATTTTGTCTGCATTACACAAGTAATGGGGTGTTTGTTCTGTATTACACAAGTAATGGGGTGTTTATTCTGTATTACACAAGCAATAGGGTGTTTATTCTGCATTATACAAGCAATAGAGTGTTTATTCTGCATTACACAAGTAATAGGATGTTTATTCAGTATTATACAAGTAATAGGGTGTTTATTCCATATTATACAAGTAATAGGGTGTTTATTTTGCATTATACAAGTAATAGGGTGTTTATTCTGCACTAAACAAGTAACGAGGCCTTTATTCTGTATTATACAAGTAATGGGGTGTTTATTCTGCACTATACAAGTTAAGGGGTGTTTATTCTGCACTATACAAGTCAAGGGGTGTTTATTCTGCACTATACAAGTAAAGGGGTGTGTTTTTGTATTATACAAGTTATGCAATATTTTGTCTGCATTGCACAAGTAATGGGGTGTTTATTCCGCATTACACAAGTAATGGGATGCTTATTCTGCATTACACTGGTAAAGAAGTGTTTCTGTGTGGGCTTTGCTTCCTTCGTCCTCACTGTAATTACAGTCCACAAGATCTAATCGGAATTAGTATCCGAATGTCTCATTTTCATTGTACCAAAGTGAGTTTTCAGTGTGAAATTTGAAGGTTCTCCTTCCTCCCATGTAACTCTTTGTCGAACCCAAGCAGCAAGTAAGGTTTCATTACTGCAGGGAATTGGTCGGGCAGGCAGGCTGCCTATTGATCAGTCCGACAAGTTTGCCCTGATAAAGCGCACTCAGTAATGCATTGCAGCTTTAGAAGACGAGGTGCTTAATTAAAGAGACAATTGGCCCAGTTTTGAACTCCTTATTAGCGCTTGCTGTCATTGCAACACTGATAGTGAATTGTCGTACTCCAGCGAAGGCATGTTAATTAATCTGTTAATGACAGTTCTCTTGTTCAATCATTTTAATCGGGAACGCCACTTTAATATACAAATTCGAATCCAAGATTGCGCAGTGCTGGCAATCTCAAAAAGATATGACGTAGCTCACCATTTTAAGGCCAGTATCCAGCTGCGAGAGTCATGCTGGGATTCTATCCATTAGCTTCTGTTTTCTCCCCTCCCGTTTGAAATGGTCGTCCTTGTATTCAACTCTCGCCCCTCCTTATCTCTTTTTTTCATTCGTTCATGGGATGTGGGCGTCGCTGGCGAGGCCGGCATTTATTGCCCATCCCTAATTGCCCTCGAGAAGGTGGTGGTGAGCCGCCTTCTTGAACCGCTGCAGTCCGTGTGGTGACGGTTCTCCCACAGTGCTGTTAGGAAGGGAGTTCCAGGATTTTGACCCTGCGACGATGAAGGAACGGCCGATATATTTCCAAGTCGGGATGGCGTGTGACTTGGAGGGGAACGTGCAGGTGGTGTTGTTCCCATGTGCCTGCTGCTCTTGTCCTTCTAGGTGGTAGAGGTCGCGGGTTTGGGAGGTGCTGTCGAAGAAGCCTTGGCGAGTTGCTGCAGTGCATCCTGTGGATGGTACACACTGCAGCCACTGTGCGCCGGTGGTGAAGGGAGTGAATGTTTAGGGTGGTGGATGGGGTGCCAATCAAGTGGGCTGCTTTGTCCTGGATGGTGTCGAGCTTCTTGAGTGTTGTTGGAGCTGCACTCATCCAGGCAAGTGGAGAGTATTCCATCACACTCCTGACTTGTGCCTTGTAGATCTCTGTGACCTCCTACAGCCTCCCCCAAACTCTCTGTTCCTCTGGCTCTTCTGCATCCCCCTACTTCCTTTCACCACCATTGGTGGCCGGCCTTCAGCCGTTCAGACCTTACAATCTGGAATTCCCTCCCTTAAATCTCTCTGCCTCTCCACCTCCGTCTCCTCTTGTAAAACCCACCTCTTCAACCAAGCATATGTTCGCCCTTCCTAATCTCTCCTTCTTTGCCTTGCTGTCGATTTTTGTCTCGATACTGCGTTCAGTTCTGGGCACCGCACCTCAGGAAGGATATATTGGCCTTGGAGGGGGTGCAGCACAGATTCACCAGAGTGATACCGGGGCTGAAAGGGTTAAATTAGCAGGACAGGGTGCATAAAATTGGTTTATAACCCCTTGAGTATGGCAGATTGAGGGGGTGATATAATCGAAGTGTTTAAAATGATGAAAGGATTAGATAGGGGTCGATACGGGGAAACGATTCCCCATGGTGGAGGAATCAAGAACGAGGGGACAGTGTCTTAAAATTAGAGCCAGGCCGTTCAGGAGTGAAATCGGGAAGCACTTCTTCACGTGAAGGGGAGTGGAAATCTGGAACTCTCTCCCCCAAAAGGCTGTGGATGCTGGGGGGGGGTCAATTGAAAGTTTCAAGACTGAGATGGATAAATGTTTGTTGGGTAAGGGATATCAAGGGATACGGAGCGAAGGAGGGTAGATGTGGTTGAGATACAGATCCAACTCAACAGCGGAACAGGCTTGAGAGGCTGAATGGCCTCCTTCTGTTCTTAATATTCCTATGTTCTTCAATGGCGTTAACACACCGTCCAAACTGCTGGCTCGAGTCTGCCAGCCAACCGTGCATTTTACACGGTCGATCCATGAGGCTGCGGCAATCACCAAACAAGCTCAGGTCATCGATGCAGGGTAAAGCTCTCCATGCAACGCCCCATCAAGCACCCCGAGGACAGGTATAACACAACTTAGACCCAGAATCAAACTCCCTCCTCTGTCCCAACAAAGTGGCTTCCATCAAACTACGGTAGGTTAAAGCAATAGTTGGCATTGCCCCATGATCTTTTTGAGTGAGAATGCCAATCAGTACCGCATTCTGGGCAGCTTTATATCACGGGCCAGGGCCTGGATTGAAGTCAGGAGTTTTCTAAGAACAGATCATTTCCTCCCATCACTCTGGACTCAATAGATTGTAGATTCAATTAGTGAAAGGGGAACATTCTAATTAACACTACATTAAGGTGAGGGTTAGTGTTAGGGTTATGGCTAGGACTAAGGCTAGGGTTAGGGTTAGTGTTAGGGTTATGGCTAGGACTAAGACTAGGGTTAGGGTTAGTGTTAGGGTTATGGCTAGGACTAAGACTAGGGTTAGGGTTAGTGTTAGGGTTATGGCTAGGACTAAGGCCAGGGTTAGGGTTAGTGTTAGGGTTATGGCTAGGACTAAGACTAGGGTTAGGGTTAGTGTTAGGGTTATGGCTAGGACTAAGACTAGGGTTAGGGTTAGTGTTAGGGTTACGGCTAGGACTAAGACTAGGGTTAGGGTTAGTGTTATGGCTAGGACTAAGACTAGGGTTAGGGTTAGTGTTATGGCTAGGACTAAGGCTAGGGTTAGGGTTAGTGTTAGGGTTATGGCTAGGACTAAGACTAGGGTTAGGGTTAGTGTTAGGGTTATGGCTAGGACTAAGACTAGGGTTAGGGTTAGTGTTAGGGTTATGGCTAGGACTAAGGCCAGGGTTAGGGTTAGTGTTAGGGTTATGGCTAGGACTAAGACTAGGGTTAGGGTTAGTGTTAGGGTTATGGCTAGGACTAAGACTAGGGTTAGGGTTAGTGTTAGGGTTATGGCTAGGACTAAGACTAGGGTTAGGGTTAGTGTTATGGCTAGGACTAAGGCTAGGGTTAGGGTTAGGGTTAGTATTCGGGTTATGGCTGGGACTAAGGGTGGGGTTAGGGTTAGGGTTAGGGTTAGTATTCGGGTTATGGCTTGGACTAAGGCTCGGGTTAGGGTTAGGGTTAGTATCAGGATTATTGCTAGGACTAAGGCGAGGGTTAGTATTAGGGTTATGGCCAGGACTAAGGCTCAGGTCAGGGTTAGGGTTATGGCTTAGACGAAGGCTAGGGTTCGGGTTAAGGTTAGGATTAGGATTTATTTAGGAAGGGCTAGGGTTATAGTTAGTGTTAAATTTAATTTAGCATTGGCATTAAGGTTAAGGTTAGGGCTAAAACCAGGGTTAAGGTTAGAATTAGTGTTCGGGATAGGGTTAGTCTTAAGGTTAGGGTAAGATTTAGATTGGGGTTAGTGTTAGGTTTAAGATTATGGTTACAGTTGAGATTAGGGTTAGAGTTGTAATTAAGGTTAGCGTTAGGGCTAAGGTTAGGATTAGGATTTGGGTTAGGATGAAGATTATGATTAAGGTTAGGGTTAAGTTTGGTTAGGTTTCGGGTTAAGGTTAGGATTAAGGTTAGGGTTGGAGTTGGGGTTATGGTTAAATGCATTAGGGTTAGTGTTAGGGTTAGGGTTAGGGTTAGAGTTGGGGTTATGGTTAAGTGTTCGCGCTATGGTTGAGGTTAGAGTTAGGGTTAGGGTTAGGATTAGGGTTAGTATTAGGGTTAGGGTTAGGGTTAGGGTTAGGGTTGGGATTAGGGTTAGGGTTAGGGTTGGGGTTAGGGTTAGAGTTGGGGTTATGGTTAAGTGTTAGCGCTATGGTTGAGGTTAGGGTTAGGGTTAGGGTTGGGGTTAGAGTTGCATTAGGGTTATGGTTAGGGTTAGGGTTAGGGTTAGGGTTAGGGTTAGGGTTGCATTAGGGTTATGGTTAGGATTAGGGTTAGGATTAGGGTTGGGATTAGGGTTAGGGTTAGGGTTGGGGTTAGGGTTGCATTAGGGTTATGGTTAGGATTAGGGTTAGGATTAGGGTTAGGACTAGGATTAATCACTGCCATCGTGGAGTCATTAAAAACCTCCCTGCACTATCATTGGGTGAATATTAACTCCACAAGATCTATATGTTAGGGTTTACCGTTGCCGCTTGAGTTAAACGGGGACATCTGCAAACCTATGTTTACATTCAAAAATCCATATTTACTTCAAGAAATTAATCCCTCGAAGGAAAACATGAGACCGATTGAAAACAGGAAGGTGCAAGGTTCATTCTGGAACGCTGTCTTAACTGGCTCGTTTGTGACAGCGAGAGGTATAACACGGCTTTAAATTACCATTTAATAAAAGAAATTCAGGCCTCCAAACAATCGCAATGTTGAATCATACTTCTCCTGCAGTCCATTACTGCCACACATAATCATTTAGAGAGACAGTGCTATAAATTCAGTGCCCATCTTTGAGCCATAAAGTTTAATTAGGCACAATTTATTTCACTTGTAATAAAAGCTGCCAAAATGAGAAGTGATAATAAGGACTACACAGATGATGTGTGTGTAAGTGTTGGCTTGGGGACACATAGATTAATTCTAGCTTTCATAAAATCGTGAAACTTCCATTGCAGCATGGATTTGCTTAACTCATCCCTTTTTTTGAGGGGTTTGGGAATTTAAGTAGATTACATCGAATTTACAGCACAGGAACAGGCCATTCGGCCCAACTGGTCTATACCGGTGTTTATGCTCCACTCGAGCCTCCTCCCACCCCTCTTCATCTCACCTTATCAGCATAACCTTCTATTCCTTTCTCCCTCGTGTGTTTATCCGGCTTCCCCTTAAATGCATCTCTGCTGTTCGCCTCAACTACTCCTTGTGGGAGCGAGGTCCACATTCTCGTCATTGCTGAGGTGATCGTAAAGTGGGAAGTGGGAGTGTTGTTTCGTTTATCACGGTCGCACTGGCCAGCATTTCTGTGGGCTGCGTGCATCATTTCACCAGAAACAGTCACCGGAGGAATTCTTCACAGACTCATTTGCAATGTCCGCTACCCAATTAAGGCAAGTCCTTTCCTCGTCATTAGCCATTCAAAGTTCTTCAATAAAGAAAGAACTTGCATTTATATAGCGCCTTTCACGACCTCAGGACGTCCCAAAGCGCTTTACAGCCAATGAAGTACTTTAGAAGTTCAGTCACCGTTGTAATGTCGGAAATGCGGCAGCCAATTTGCGCACAGCAAGATCCCTCAAACAGCAGTCTGATAAATGACCAGGTAATCTGTTTTTAGTGATGTTGGTTGAGGGATAAATATTGGCCAGGACACCGGAGTAAACTCCCCTGCTCTTCTTCGAAACTGTGCTGTGGGATCTTTTACGTCCACAGAGAAGGCCTCGGTTTAACGTCTCGTCCAAAAGACGGCACCTCCGACAGTGCAGCACTCCCTCTGCACAACACTGGGAGTGTCGGCCTGGGTGATGTGCTCAAGTCTCTGGAGTGAGACTTAAACCCATAAACTTTCTGCTTTAGAGGTAAGAGTGCTGCCCACTGAGCCACAGCAAACTTACTCTTAAGATATTAAGGGGAACAGATAGGGTGGATAGAGAGAAACTATTTCCACTGGTTGGGGATTCTAGGAGTAGGGGGCACAGTCTAAAAATTAGAGCCAGACCTTTCAGGAGCGAGATTAGAAAACATTTCTACACACAAAGGGTGGTAGAAGTTTGGAACTCTCGTCCGCAAACGGCAATTGATACTAGCTCAATTGCTAAATTTAAATCTGAGATAGATAGCTTTTTGGCAACCAAAGGTATTAAGGGATATGGGCCAAAGGCAGGTATATGGAGTTAGATCACAGATCAGCCATGATCTTATCAAATGGCAGAGCAGGCACGAGGGGCTGAATGGCCTACTCCTGTTCCTATGCAATATTAAAGACTATTTAAGGAGGTGGGTGATGGACTGGATGGTGCAGTGGATCAGACATTCGTCTTTCACCACTGTAAACCTGGGTTGTAATCTAGCCGTAGATCGAGTGATTCATTCTCGTGGCTGTTGCTGGTAAGGCCGGCATTTATTGCCCATCCCTCGTCACCCTGAGAAGTGGTGGTGAGCCTTCTTCTTGAGCTGTTGATTCTTGTTATTGTTTGAGTGTCTTGCGGGGCCACTTCATTATGAGCCAACCATCTTGGTGTGGGACTGGAGTCACATATAGGCCCAGACCAGGTAAGGACGGCAAGTTTCCTTCCCCTAAAGGGCATCAGTGAACCAATTTGGGCTTCTACGCCAATCTGATAACTTCACGGTCACTTTTACAGATACCAGCTTTTTACTTCCAGATTTTTTTACAAACTGAAGTCAAATTCTCAACTGGTGGGGATTCAGAATGGAACTCACGTCCTAAATGGAATTTTCAGTCCAGGCCTCTGGATTACTCGTCCAGTATCATAACCGCTACACTAGCGTACCCCATCGGTTGATGTAATGATGCTGCGTGGAATGAGTTTGGCCAGTCATGGCCCTGGTGGGTGGGGAGAACAAACATAGGAACACAGGAACAGGAGTAGGCCATTCAGCCCCTCGTGCCTGCTCCGCCATTTGGTAAGATCATGGCTGATCTGTGATCTAACTCCATTGGCCCATATCCCTTAATACCTTTGGTTGCCAAAAAGCTATCTATCTCAGATTTAAATTTAGCAATTGAGCTAGTATCAATTGCCCTTTGCAGAAGAGAGTTCCAAACTTCTACCACCCTTTGTGTAACAAAGAGGTTACACGGAGGGGGGAGGGCTTAAAAGTCACACTGATGCAGTACGGGATGTTCTGAGCTGGGGTTGGAACAGAAGCTTTGTTTGGGTCTACCTGACCTGGGAGTGCTTGTCTCTGGGTACCTAAAGGGGAAAGTGTTCCATCACCAATACCAACATCCCTCATTCTGATCGTCACAAAAAAGTCACTGAAAGTTATCACCAATGATGGAAGAAGTTTCCTTTTGGATGTACACAACAACAACTTGCATTTATATAGCGCCTTTAAAGTCACAAAAAGTCCCAAGGTGCTTCAGAGGAGCGTAATCAGACAGAATTTGACACCGAGCCACATGAGGAGATATTAGGACAGGTGCTTGGTCAAAGAGGCAGGTTTTAAGGAGCGGCTTAAAGGAGGAGAGGGAGGCGGAGAGGCGGAGAGGTTCAGGGAGGGAATTCCAGAGTTTAGGGCCCAGGCCGCCAATGGCGGAGCGATTAAAATCTCTTTTGGCATTGCTCACTGTTCTATTCCCACAATGTATTATTCTGCTGCTAAGGGAAGGCTCCGTGTAACCGGCCTGTTCCTTTAAGATCACAAGAGCTAATTATTATAATATCCGAAGGTCAGTTAGAGGCTAATTGCGACCTTGAAATACAATAACTCCTGAGGCGAATCAGACAGTATTTTGTGTTGCTGGGGAGAGGAGTCTCTGCACAACAGAAATTATTGGCTTTCTTTCCCATTTCTTCATTACTTTATTTAAAGTGTGTCAGAAACAACTCAAAACTTTTTAAATGATACCAGACAATCTCACACGGCAAGTGAACACTCAGGGCAGTCTTCAGATGAAAGCAGGTCAAGGGGCAGGCTGATAATTGACCTTGAGTACTGGGTCCAGTTCTGGTCCCACCAGTTCTGGTGCAGATACAATTCAATCGTACATTTTAAAATCCTACATTTGACAAAACTTTGGGCAATTTGGGAAGCTGAGAGGTGGAGTTGATTGGAGCGTAGGACCTCTGGAGTATGGGCTGAGCATCTGGAGGGGCAAAACTGAGGTGTCATAGTGCCACCTCTGGTAGGAGGGCGTAATCACAGTGTGACATGTTTACATAGGCAGCTCCCAGTCTAAATGTGGACACGGGGATTTACAATGGCAAAAGTTGACAGGAAGTGCGTACATTTGCAAGATTGTTTATATAAATATTTAAGGACGCACTTGCATTTATATAGCGCCTTTTACAACCTCAGGACGCCCCAAAGCACTTTACAACCAATAAAGTATTTTTGAAGTGCGGCCACTGTTGTAATGTAGGAAACGCGGCAGCCAATTTGCGCACAGCAAGATCCCACAAACAGCAATGTGATAATGACCAGATCATCTGTTTTTTAGTGATGTTGGTTGAGGGATAAATATTGGCCCCAGGACACCCGGGGAGAACTCCCCCTGCTCTTCTTCCAGCAGTGTTGTGGGGTTTTACCCGAGAGGGCCTCGGTTTAACGTCTCATCGGAAAGACGGCACCTCCGACAGTGCAGCACTCCCTCAGCGCTGGCGCTGGGAGTGACGGCCCTGGATTATGGGCTGAAGTCGCTGGAGCTGGTGGGGGGGGGCCGGATTCATCCCGCGACCTTACGACTAAGAGGCACCGTGCCGCGTGCAATTTTTGGCCCCCCCGCGGATGTGCGGACGCGCCTCGCACAGAGAAACGGACCTCGGGAGTGAGGTGAAGCTTTCTCTCCGGCAAAATGAGGGAGCGCTTTCACTGACATTGCCCAGTGCTGCTTAGGAATGCACATCATGGCACACCTGTAATTTTTTTGTCAACAGTTTTTTAGTCTCCCATTAGCCAGCTGTCTGAGCTGAATCACTTTCTTTATGACCTGTGAATTTGTGGCTGTTATGGTGATTTAAAAAACAAACTATCGGAAGCTGACAGATAATTAGATGCAGTGGGACAAATTATATTTCATTCCAGCGTCTCTGAAACACAGCGAGTCTGAACGCACTCCGTTTGAAGAGTGTTTTGTGTTCCTCAGCAATACTGATATGAGGTGGCCATAAAAGAAATCAAATAGCTTTAATAAATTGCCCTCTCTGTACTACAACTCCACAATATTTCCTTGTAACGATGACATTTCAGCAATTTAGAAAACTGCATGTCAACATGACTGATACCCGTTCTTTCCCCTGTTTGCCTGCCTGATCTGGTGATAGGCTGTGTGAACCTCTCTCAGGGTAGGCACCGTACATCCGCAGTTTACAAGGCAGGAAACCGAGCTCCAGTCTGACCAGAACTGGAGCCAGTACTCAAGGTGGGGTCTGACCAGAACTGGACCCAGCACTCAAGGTGGGGTCTGACCAGAACTGGAGCCAGTACTCAAGGTGCAGTCTGACCAGAACTGGAGCCAGTTACTCAAGGTGGGGTCTGACCAGAACTGGACCCAGCACTCAAGGTGGGGTCTGACCAGAACTGGACCCAGTACTCAAGGTGGGGTCTGACCAGAACTGGACCCAGTACTCAAGGTGGGGTCTGACCAGAACTGGACCCAGTACCCAAGGTGGGGTCTGACCAGAACTGGACCCAGTACTCAAGGTAGGGTCTGACCAGAACTGGACCCAGTACTCAAGGTGGGGTCTGACCAGAACTGGACCCAGTACTCAAGGTGGGGTCTGACCAGAACTGGACCCAGTTACTCAAGGTGCGGTCTGACCAGAACTGGACCCAGTACTCAAGGTGTGGTCTGACCAGAACTGGACCCAGTACTCAACATGTAGACTGACCAGTGTCCTGTAGAGTTTCATCACTCCCTCCTCATTTTGTATTCTCCTGTTTTGAATACATAATTCAACATACTATTGGTTTTGCTGCACTGCATTGGCTGGGCATGGTGAGTGTTTAGTCTAAAACACCTGGATATCTTTCAACGTCATCCAAGATGGCCGAAGGCTGAGCAGAATCCACATTAAGAGCAGGGGGGTATGGTCTTTAATAACTGGCCTTGCTCAAAGGCACGTTGCACGTTCTTGCCACATCTTGTCCAGCCCACGCGGCCTGCCCTCTCTCCAGGGAGTGCTTGATATTTGAAGCAGCCGGCTGCCTCTCCTCCATCCATTCACTGAGGACGATCCCGCAGTAAAATGCAAACCTTCCCTAGCAACAGGCCGCTGTCAATGAGACCAAAACCGACCAACTGGAATGAGCACTGCCGCCAAGCCGTGGCAACCAGAGACAGAACCAATGTTTCTATTGCTTTGAAGAGGCATCAAACCAACTCTGGTGTAATGGCGACTGGTGTCATGGCGACTCTGGTGTCATGACGACCGGTGTCAAGGCGACTCTGGTGTCACGGTGACCGGTGTCATGGCGACTCTGGTGCCAAGGCGACCGGCGTCATGGCGGCTCTGGTGTCATGACGACCGGTGTCAAGGCGACTCTGGTGTCACGGCGACCGGCGTCATGGCGGCTCTGGTGTCATGATGACTGGTGTCAAGGCGACTCTGGTGTCACGGCGACCGGTGTCATGGCGACTCTGGTGCCATGGCGACCGGCGTCATGGCGGCTCTGGTATCATGGCAATGCTGGGAGATGGTAGAGCCTGCACCTGAAGGAGCCCTAAAAATGAGGCCTAGGGAAGCCTTGCCGGTTTCCTGCCTCATTTTCCAAGAGCGTCAATCGCTGGGGTACCCCAGCACGAGGAAACACGCCAATGTGGCCTGGGGGTCCCTCCAGCCCCTGGAATCCCTGCCGAACCCGGTCCCGGAATACAGGTATGATTAAACAATAACCGTTAAGCATTGCCCCCCCCCCCTCCCAGGATGTTGCAGTCAGCACTCCAGCTGACCTTCAAGGCCTGAGGCCTAACGCGCAGCCGTAGGCCTGAGAGGCCTAGATTGCTGCCCTGCTCCCCCGCTCTTTCCTCTGGCGCTAGTCCCCTGGCTTGGACAGGAAATCCTGGGGCCTTCAGGGCCCAGACAATGCCGAGTGCAAGAGTACAAGGGCAGGAAAGTCTTCTTAAATCAATGCAAGTCATTCTAAATCAGGCCCAGGCTTCCAATTAATGTCTGGTGACAACTTGAAGAATGTTGGGAAGATTTGCAAATTAATATTTAAGCTGCAAATTGATTCCGGCTGTGCTGCTGCATTAAATGAATCGTGAGAGCCACTTCTTGGCTGTCACCCTTCATGCAGAGGCCAGGCGAAGCTCGAGGAGCTTACGAGTGTGTTCTAAACCTCCACAGCACGCTCCCCAGGCCGTTCTCGTTCTTCCCGTGCTGTGCGGTGGCCCTGTCGGTTTCCGTGGCTCAGCTTTTCTGACCGGGGTCGGGGTGGGGTGGGGGTGGCCCGTCGCCCTGGCAACGGGGCCTAGGCGCTCCCACGTTGCGCTCGGCCACCCGCGGGGCCCATTCTGTAGGGAGAGGAGGGGCGGGAAAGGTTGGGGAGGCGAGTTGGAAACGTGTAGGCCAGGAACCAGCAGCCCAGGGTCGCCAACCCTCCAGGATTGTGCTGGAGCCTCCTGGATTGTGATGGAACGTACGGACATACGAATTAAGAGCAGGAGTAGGCCATTCGGCCCCTCGAGCCTGGCTCTGCCATTTGATAAGGTCGTGGCTGATCTGATTGCGACCTCAATCCTACTCTCCCGTCTACCTACAATAATTCCCTTGTTAATCAGGAATCTATCTAACTCGGCCTTAAAAATAGTCAATGACCCTGCCCCCACCGCTCTCCGGGGAAGGGAGTTCCACAGACTCACGACCCTCTGAGAGAAAAAATTTCTCCTCATCTCCGTCTTAAATGTGAGACCCCTTATTTTTAAACTGAGGCCCCTAGTTCTAGTCTCTCCCACAAGGGGAAACATCCTCTCAGCATCAACCCCTTCTAGTCCCCTCAGGATCTTATATGTTTCAGTAAGATCACCTCTCATTCTTCTAAACTCCAGTGTACACAGGCCCAACTTGTCCAACCTTTCCTCATAAGATAACCCCCTCATCCCAGGAATCAGTCGAGTGAACCTTCTCTGAACCACCTCTAAAGCAATTATATCCTTTCTTAAATAAGGAGACCAAAACTGCACACAGAATTCTAGATGTGGTCTCACCAATGTCCTGTACAACTGTAACAAAACATCTCTACTTTTATATTCCATTCCCCTTGCAATAAATGACAACATGCCATTTGCCTTCTTAATCACTTGCTGTACCTGCATACTAACTTTTTGTGATTCATGTACTAGGACATCCAGATCCCTCTGTACCTCAGAGTTCTGCAATCTCTCTCCATTTAAATAATATACTGCTTTTCTATTCTTCCTGCCAAAGTGGACAAGTTCACATTTTCCCACATTACGCTCCATCTGCCAAATTTTTGCCCACTCACTTAACCTATCTATATCCCCTTTGCAGACTCCTTATGTCCTCTTCACAACTTACTTTCCTATCTACCTTTGTGTCATCAGCAAATTTAGCAACCACACATTCAGTCCCTTCATCCAAGTCATTGATGTATATTGTAAATAGTTGAGGCCCCAGCACTGATCCCTGTGGCACTCCACTTGTTACATCTTGCCAACCTGAAAATGACCCATTTATGCCTACTCTCTGCTTCCTGTTAGCTAACCAATCCTTTATCCGTGCTAATATGTCACCCCCTACACCATGAGCTCTTATTTTGTGCAGTAGCCTTTGATGTGACACCTTGTCAAAAGCCTTCTGGAAATCCAAGTACACCACATCCATAGGGACCCCTTTATCCATGTTGCTTGTTACTTCCTCAAAGAACTCTAATAAATTAGTCAAACACGATTTCCCTTTCACAAAGCCGTGTTGACTCTGCCTGATTGCATTGAGATTTTCTAAGTGCCCTGCTATAACCTCCTTAATAATAGATTCTAGCATTTTCCCTATGACAGATGTGAAGATAACTGGCCTGGAATTTCCTGCTTTCTGTCTCCCTCCTTTCTTGAATAGAGGAGTTACATTTGCTATTTTCCAATCTGATGGGACCCTTGCAGAATCTAGGGAATTTTGGAAAATTAATACCAATGCATCTACTATCTCTGCAGCCACTTCTTTTAAGACCCCAGGATGAAGTCTGTCAGGGCCTGGGGACTTGTCAGCTTTTAGTTCTAATATTTTTTCAGAACCCTTTCCCTGGTGATTGTAAATGTTTTAAGTTCCTCCCTCCCTTTCACCTCTTGATTCACAATTATTTCTGGCATGTTATTTGTGTCCTCTACAGTGAAGATGGATACAAAATATCTGTTCAGTTCATCCGCCATTTCCTTATTCATTAATTCCCCAGACTCTCACTCTCTAGAGGACCAACACTCACTTTACTTACTCTGTTCCTTTTTAAATACCTGTCGAAACTTTTACTGTCTTTTTATATTTCTAGCTCGCTTTCTCTCGTACTCTGATTTCTCCCTCATTATTATTCTTTTAGTCATTCTTTGCTGTTTTTTATATTCTGTCCAATCTTCTGACCTGCCACTAATCTTTGCGGAATTGTATGCTTTCTCTTTCAATTTGATACTATCTTTAACTTCCTTAGCTAGCCACGGACGGTACGTCCTTCCCCTAGAGTCTTTCTTTCTCACCGGAATGTATCTTTGCTGAGTGTTATGAAATATCTCATTAAATGTCTGCCACTGCATCTCTACTGACCTATCCCTTAACCTAATTTCCCAGTTCACTTTAGCCAGCTCTGTCTTCATGCCCTCATAATTGCCCTTATTTAAGTTTAAAACACTTACTCTTCTCCCCCTCAAACTGAATGCGAAATTCAATCATATTGTGATCACTGCTGCCTAGAGGCTCCTTTACAATGAGGTCATTGATTAATCCTGTCTCATTACACATTACCAGATCTCGAAGAGCCTGCTCTCTGGTTGGATCTGGAACCTGCTGCTCTAAGAAACTGTCCCGAAAGCACTCTATGAACTCATCTTCCAGGCTACCTTTGCCAATCAGATTCCTCCAATCTATGGATTCACCGGGATTGTACTAGAGTCTCCAGGATTGTGTTGGAGTCTCTGGGATTGTGCTGGAGTTTCCAGGATTGGCCAGGAGTCTCCAGGATTGTGCTAGATTGTCCTGGATTGTGGTGGAGTCTCTGGGATTCTGCTGGAATCTCTTGGATTGTGCTGGAGTCTCCAGGATTGTGCTGGAGTCTCCGCGATTGTGGTGGAGTCTCTGGGATTGTGCTGGAGTCTCTGGGATTGTGCTGGAATCTCTAGGATTGTGCTGGAGTCTCTAGGATTGTGCTGGAATCTCTAGGATTGTGCTGGAATCTCTGGGATTGTACTGGAGTCTCTTGGATTGTGCTGGAATCTCTGGGATTGTGCTGGAATCTCTAGGATTGTGCTGGAATCTCTAGGATTGTGCTGGAATCTCTGGGATTGTACTGGAGTCTCTTGGATTGTGCTGGAGTCTCTGGGATTGTGCTGGAGTCTCTTGGATTGTGCTGGAGTCTCTGGGATTGTGCTGGAGTCTCTTGGATTGTGCTGGAATCTCTAGGATTGTGCTGGAATCTCTGGGATTGTACTGGAGTCTCTTGGATTGTACTGGAGTCTCTGGGATTGTGCTGGAGTCTCTTGGATTGTACTGGAGTCTCTGGGATTGTGCTGGAGTCTCTTGGATTGTGCTGGAATCTCTAGGATTGTGCTGGAATCTCTGGGATTGTACTGGAGTCTCTTGGATTGTGCTGGAATCTCTGGGATTGTACTGGAGTCTCTTGGATTGTGCTGGAGTCTCTGGGATTGTGCTGGAGTCTCTTGGATTGTGCTGGAGTCTCTAGGATTGTGCTGGAATCTCTAGGATTGTGCTGGAGTCTCTGGGATTGTGCTGGAGTCTCTGGGATTGTGCTGGAGTCTCTTGGATTGTGCTGGAATCTCTAGGATTGTGCTGGAGTCTCTTGGATTGTGCTGGAGTCTCTGGGATTGTGCTGGAGTCTCTGGGATTGTGCTGGAGTCTCTGGGATTGTGCTGGAGTCTCTAGGATTGTGCTGGAGTCTCTAGGATTGTGCTGGAATCTCTAGGATTGTGCTGGAGTCTCTTGGATTGTGCTGGAGTCTCTTAGATTGTGCTGGAGTCTTTAGGATTGTGCTGGAGTCTCTGGGATTGTGCTGGAGTCTCTGGGATTGTGCTGGAGTCTCCTGGATTGTGCTGGAGTCTCTGGGATTGTGCTGGAGTCTCCTGGATTGTGCTGGAGTCTCTTGGATTGTGCTGGAATCTCTAGGATTGTGCTGGAATCTCTAGGATTGTGCTGGAGTCTCTTAGATTGTGCTGGAGTCTTTAGGATTGTGCTGGAGTCTCTGGGATTGTGCTGGAGTCTCTGGGATTGTGCTGGAGTCTCCTGGATTGTGCTGGAGTCTCTGGGATTGTGCTGGAGTCTCCTGGATTGTGCTGGAGTCTCTGGGATTGTGCTGGAGTCTCCTGGATTGTGCTGGAGTCTCCGCGATTGTGCTGGAGTCTCTGGGATTGTGCTGGAGTCTCCTGGATTGTGCTGGAGTCTCTGGGATTGTGCTGGAGTCTCCTGGATTGTGCTGGAGTCTCTGGGATTGTGCTGGAGTCTCCTGGATTGTGCTGGAGTCTCCTGGATTGTGCTGGAGTCTCTGGGATTGTGCTGGAGTCTCCTGGATTGTGCTGGAGTCTCTTGGATTGTGCTGGAGTCTCTGGGATTGTGCTGGAGTCTCTGGGATTGTGCTGGAGTCTCCTGGATTGTGCTGGAGTCTCTGGGATTGTGCTGGAGTCTCCTGGATTGTGCTGGAGTCTCTGGGATTGTGCTGGAGTCTCCTGGATTGTGCTGGAGTCTCTGGGATTGTGCTGGAGTCTCTGGGATTGTGCTGGAGTCTCCTGGATTGTGCTGGAGTCTCTGGGATTGTGCTGGAGTCTCTGGGATTGTGCTGGAGTCTCCTGGATTGTGCTGGAGTCTCTGGGATTGTGCTGGAGTCTCCTGGATTGTGCTGGAGTCTCTGGGATTGTGCTGGAGTCTCCTGGATTGTGCTGGAGTCTCTGGGATTGTGCTGGAGTCTCCTGGATTGTGCTGGAGTCTCTGGGATTGTGCTGCAGTCTCCTGGATTGTGCTGGAGTCTCTGGGATTGTGCTGGAGTCTCTGGGATTGTGCTGGAGTCTCCTGGATTGTGCTGGAGTCTCTGGGATTGTGCTGCAGTCTCCTGGATTGTGCTGGAGTCTCTGGGATTGTGCTGGAGTCTCCTGGATTGTGCTGGAGTCTCCTGGATTGTGCTGGAGTCTCTGGGATTGTGCTGGAGTCTCCTGGATTGTGCTGGAGTCTCTGGGATTGTACTGGAGTCTCCTGGATTGTGCTGGAGTCTCTGGGATTGTGCTGGAGTCTCTGGGATTGTGCTGGAGTCTCTGGGATTGTGCTGCAGTCTCCTGGATTGTGCTGGAGTCTCCTGGATTGTGCTGGAGTCGTCAGGAATTGAAGATTAATCTCCAGGACACTCCTGCGAGCAAAACCCGAGAGAAAAATCATCGGGGCATTAATATATTGTGGGCTTTGTTTATTTTCTTCGAGCGCTTTTGTTTATTAGTGATAAAAGTATTGGAGATGAGGGTAAAAAAGGCCTGTTTGACTGACAGTCAAGAAACATCCAATTGGGCAACAAAGAGTTTATTGGATTTACACGCTCTTCAGAGGTGTGAGGGACAGGGCAGGGAGGAGACCCCCCACCACCTTCTCAAGGTGGGTGGGCATTGAATGCCTCCCACCTCCCACCCTCCATAAACTTCAGCTCATCCAAAACTCTGCTGCCCCGTATTCTAACTCGCACCAAGTCCCGTTCACCCATCACCCCCTGTGCTCGCTGACCGACATTGGCTCCCGGTCCGGGAACACCTCGATTTTAAAAGTCTCATCCTCATGTTCAAATCCATCCATGGCCTCCGGGGGCAGTATCCTGGAGATTAATCTTCATTTCCTGGCGACTCCTGGCCAATTCCGGAGACTCCAGCACAATCCAGGAGACTCCAGCACAATCCCAGAGACTCCAGCACAATCCAGGAGACTCCAGCACAATCCCAGAGACTCCAGCACAATCCTAGAGACTCCAGCACAATCCCAGAGACTCCAGTACAATCCAAGAGACTCCAGCACAATCCCAGAGACTCCAGCACAATCCCAGAGACTCCAGTACAATCCAAGAGACTCCAGCACAATCCCAGAGACTCCAGTACAATCCAAGAGACTCCAGCACAATCCCAGAGACTCCAGCACAATCCCAGAGACTCCAGTACAATCCAAGAGACTCCAGCACAATCCCAGAGACTCCAGTACAATCCAAGAGACTCCAGCACAATCCCAGAGACTCCAGTACAATCCAAGAGACTCCAGCACAATCCCAGAGACTCCAGTACAATCCAAGAGACTCCAGCACAATCCCAGAGACTCCAGTACAATCCAAGAGACTCCAGCACAATCCAAGAGACTCCAGCACAATCCCAGAGACTCCAGCACAATCCCAGAGACTCCAGTACAATCTAAGAGACTCCAGCACAATCCCAGAGACTCCAGCACAATCCAAGAGACTCCAGCACAATCCCAGAGACTCCAGCACAATCCCAGAGACTCCAGTACAATCCAAGAGACTCCAGCACAATCCCAGAGACTCCAGTACAATCCAAGAGACTCCAGTACAATCTAAGAGACTCCAGTACAATCCAAGAGACTCCAGCACAATCCCAGAGACTCCAGTACAATCCAGGAGACTCCAGCACAATCCCAGAGACTCCAGCACAATCCAAGAGACTCCAGCACAATCCCAGAGACTCCAGCACAATCCCAGAGACTCCAGCACAATCCAAGAGACTCCAGCACAATCCCAGAGACTCCAGCACAATCCCAGAGACTCCAGCACAATCTCAGAGACTCCAGTACAATCCAAGAGACTCCAGCACAATCCCAGAGACTCCAGTACAATCCAGGAGACTCCAGCACAATCCCAGAGACTCCAGCACAATCCAAGAGACTCCAGCACAATCTAAGAGACTCCAGCACAATCCCAGAGACTCCAGTACAATCTAAGAGACTCCAGCACAATCCCAGAGACTCCAGCACAATCCAAGAGACTCCAGTACAATCCCAGAGACTCCAGCACAATCCCAGAGACTCCAGTACAATCCAAGAGACTCCAGCACAATCCCAGAGACTCCAGTACAATCCAAGAGACTCCAGTACAATCTAAGAGACTCCAGTACAATCCAAGAGACTCCAGCACAATCCCAGAGACTCCAGTACAATCCAGGAGACTCCAGCACAATCCCAGAGACTCCAGCACAATCCAAGAGACTCCAGCACAATCCCAGAGACTCCAGCACAATCCCAGAGACTCCAGCACAATCCAAGAGACTCCAGCACAATCCCAGAGACTCCAGCACAATCCCAGAGACTCCAGCACAATCCCAGAGACTCCAGCACAATCCCAGAGACTCCAGTACAATCCAAGAGACTCCAGCACAATCCCAGAGACTCCAGTACAATCCAGGAGACTCCAGCACAATCCCAGAGACTCCAGCACAATCCAAGAGACTCCAGCACAATCTAAGAGACTCCAGCACAATCCCAGAGACTCCAGCACAATCCAAGAGACTCCAGCACAATCCCAGAGACTCCAGCACAATCCCAGAGACTCCAGTACAATCCAAGAGACTCCAGCACAATCCCAGAGACTCCAGTACAATCCAAGAGACTCCAGCACAATCCAAGAGACTCCAGTACAATCCCAGAGACTCCAGCACAATCCCTATCTCTGTAACCTCTTCCAGCCCTACAAACCTTCCAGATCTCTGCCCTCCTCCAATTCTGGCGCCGAGCCACATATGGAGATGTTAGGACAGGTGACCAAAAGCTTGGTCAAGGAGGCCTCACCCCTCATTATCTCTGTAACCTCCTCCAGCCCTACAACCCTCCGAGATCTCTGCGCTCCTCCAGCTCTGGCCTCTTGCGCATCCCCGATTTTAATCGCTCCACCATTGGCGGCCGTGCCTTCAGCTGTCTAGGCCCTAAGCTCTGGAATTCCCTCCCTCAACCTCTCCGCCTCTCTCTCCTCCTTTAAGACGCTCCTTAAAACCTACCTCTTTGACCAAGCTTTTGGTCACCTGTCCTAATATCTCCTTCTGTGGCTCGGTGTCAAATTTTGTTCGATAATCGCTCCTGTGAAGCGCCTCGGGATGTTTTACTACGTTAAGGCGCTATATAAATGCAAGTTGTTGTTGTCATTGTGGACAATTTCCCATTTTCGTTTTGTTTTCTTTTGCCGGCCGAATCTCCCCCCCGTCCCTGATCCCCGTGACTGTCAGGTCTTGCCGTTGAGAGTAGACACCAGTCGACATAAAGTGCAAAGGCACACCAATTCATAACATGCCTGATCAATCGATCCAACACCCCCCACCCGCGACCCTTAACCTTTGACACCCCGTTTCCCGAGGAGCCAAGGTCACCCTCCGGCCTAGTTGGCATCGAGCAGGAATGGGGAACTGCGCTCGTCATATTGCCGGGTTCGAGGGGACGCGGAGGTTGGATATGTAATAAGCTGTAGGTACAGCATCTCCTGTCGGTGATTTATGGGCCCTGTCTCGAACCACAAGCAATTTGCTCACTGTAGCGCGGAGGATGAATGCTTTGCTGTCAGCCGGCTCGGCCTGCCTCTCGGCTCTGCAACACAACCGCCCCCACCGCCTCCCCCCCTCCTCTTCCCATTTCAGGCCACTGCACATAAACAATCTTTCAGAGGGCTGACACATTCTCATATTTGTTGGTTCAGTAACATAAAAGCAGAGATGGATGGGCCCAGTTCGCCTTAACCAATTTCCTGTGCGACTTAATAACATCTCAGGGAGCTGGCTGGCCCTGAGATTGATTCGTCACTGTTCCGCATTTCAATATTGCATGAAACAAAAGACGCCGTGCTTACAAGGTTTGGCAAATTAAGTGTATTGTAAGCTGTCAGGTAATAAAACGCTGTAACGCAGGGGCCTAGATTTAGCTATGATTTACTTAAATTAGAGCAGAGATAGCCCGCACGAGCCCTCGTGAGTGTTTTATTTTGGTTTAGTGTCTTCCCCTGAGCATCTTTCATTCAGAAGACAAAGAGGGGGAACTGCTTCCTTGTCGTCAGTCCGAGACCAGGCCTACAAATCTAGGCCGGAGAGCCGGGAGGGTGGGGGAGCATTTTCTCGCTCGCACCTTTCTGGGGTAAGCGGGGGGGGCAATGGATCCCACGTACGAGCGAGGGGAGGAATCATCGAGACGTAGAAGAGAGTATTCGGACAGTTTCAGCCCTTCCATGCAGTACTCCACTTCTCCCGTCCAAGAGACACTTTCAATGTCCCTGATGTTTTTTCTGCATCGAACTCCGCCCTGCCCCATCTAGCAGATAATTCCAAACATTTCGCAATTGTTGTCCGACATTATTATTTCTAAATTTAATTTTCGCTCATGGGAATTTATCTCCTCGTTCCCTTTCCTCAGCTTCCTTTGACAATCCATTGATGAAAGACCTTGCATTTATATAGCGCCTTTCACGACCGCAGGACGTCCCAAAGTGCTTCACAGCCAATGAAGTGTTGTCACTGTTGTAATGCAGGAAACGCAGCAGACAATTTGCGCACAGCAAGATCCCGCAAACAGCGATGAGATAAACGACCAGCTCATCTGTTTTGAGGTGTTGGTTGAGGGATAAATGTTGGCCCAGGACACCATGGAGAACTCTGCTTGCTCTTCTATTGAAATGTGCCATGGCGATCTTTTACATCCACCAAAGAGGGCAGATGTCTCATCCAAGAGATGGTACCTCCGACAGTGCAGCACTCCCTCAGTGCTGGGAGTGTCGGCCTAGAATATGGGCGCAAGTCTCTAGAGTGGGGTTTGAACGCACAACCTTCTGAATCAGAGGTAAGAGTGCTAACCACTGAGCCACAGCTAAGCTCTGGGCCTAGCCAACTACTAATCCTCTCAAACTCTTCAGCTACTTTTCCATGGTGAAGTACAGAACACATACCCATGGTTATCTCTCTCCTTGCAATAACTCCGTGACTTGCTACATTTCATCAGAAACATAAGGACCAGGAGCAGGAGTAGGCCGTACGGCCCCTCGAGCCTGCTCCGCCGTTCAATGAGATCATGGCTGACCTTCGACCTCTACTCCACTTTCCCGCCCGATCCCCGCATCCCTTGATTTCCCCTTCCCCTGGAGCAGTAGTGCTAAGTTCTGCTTTATCTCCCCCCCACATTTCGTAGAATCATAGAAAGTTACGGCGCAGAGGGAGGCCGTTCGGCCCATCGAGTCCATGCCAGCCGAAAAAGAGCTCTCCAGCTTAATCCCACTTGGCCCGTAGCCCTGTAGGTTACGGGCACTTCAGGTGCACATCCAAGTACTTTTTAAATGAGTTGAGGGTTTCTGCCTCTCCCGCCCTTTCAGGCAGTGAGTTCCAGACCCCCACCACCCTCTGGGTGAAAAAATTTCTCCTCAGCTCCCCTCTAATCCTTCTACCAATTATTTTAAATCTATGTCCCCTGGTTATTGACCCCTCTGCTAAGGGAAATAGGTCCTCCCTATCCACTCTATCTAGTCCCCTCATAATTTTATACACCTCAATTAAATCTCCCCTCAGCCTCCTCTGTTCCAATGAAAATAACCCCAGCCTATCCAATCTTTCCTCATAGCTAAAATTCTCCAGCCCTGAAAACATCCTTGTAAATCTCCTCTGTACCCTCTCTAGTGCAATCACATCTTTCCTGTGATGTGGTGACCAGAACTGTATGCAGTACTCAAGCTATGGCCTAACTAGTGTTTTAGACAGTTCTAGCATAACCTCCCTGCTCGTTTTGTCCGCATCGGCCGACTTTGGCCCACTTAAACACGGTGTGACGGTCTAAGCTGAGGCAAATCAGGAACGACACCTTCAGTGGGAACACTTAACAAAACCTGCTTCACCAACTCCTTCCCCAACAAGTCCCGAACGACAAAGAAAACTGCAGACGCCTGAATAAATTTAGCCCGACTGCATTAATCGAAGTCATCGCACAGCAGTCTGAAGCCTCTCCCAGGATCTGGTATGAGCAGGGTCGCCAGCCCGCCAGGATTACCCTGGAGTCTCCAGGAATTAAAGAATAATCTCCGGGACGCAGCTGCGAGCAAGACCCAGGAGAAAAATCATAATACTGGTGCAGGCGGCCTAGATTACGTGCTGAAGCCCCTGGTGGGAGTCTTGAACCTCTGACCTTCTAGACTCAGAGGGCAAAAAGTGCTATCCGCTGAGCTACAGGCCAGGTTCAACTTTTTCTTTTAGTAATGACTGGGATGGATGGTGGATCACTCGGTGACCACGCTCTCCAGCAACCCACCAGCGATCGATCTTCTTTAAATAAAAAAGGATTTAAAATCGACTGAAGCCGGTGGAAAAATAAATTAGATTTTCGTTAGGATTGATGCAGTGCTCGAAGAAGGAGATGATTTAATTGTGAAGCAAGGCAGCACCGCCAGTACTAAACTGTCTCTTGTCGTCGCGATATCTTTAATTTCTGATTTCAATGCATAACTGGTGTGAGCTGAATTTAATCTCCCTCAATTGTTTTATGTTTGGCCGTTAATATTTTCAGTTCCCAAAGCGAACAATTTTCAGAGGCAATAACAACTGATCACAGATCATACCTCCGCAAGCAGTGATAGAAATTTGAATTTAATTGACTGTTTTATATCACATAGAATTTACAGCACAGAAACAGGCCATTCGGCCCAACTGGTCCATGCTGGTGTTTATGCTCCACATGAGCCTCCTCCCGCCCCCCCTCTTCATCTAACCCGAACTTTCTACCTCTTTCTCCCTCATGTACTTATCTGGGCTTCCCCTTAAATGCATCTATGCTGTTCCCCCTCAACTACTCCTTGTGATAGCGAGTTCCACATTCTCACCACTCTCTGGGTAAAGAGGCTTCTCTTATTGGATTTATTGGTGACTATTTATGGCCCCTACTTTTGGATTCCCCCCACAAGCAGAAACATCGGGGGAAAAAAAAAAATTGGATCGGGCCTGTTATTGGGCGCGGGTAGCGCGATCCGCTATTACCCCGCGTCCAATGGACGAGACTTTCGTCGCGCCTGAGGGCTTACCGACAATCCGCGTTGGAAATCAGCGTTGAACGAGGACTCAATGCAACTCGTACTTTCCACCAGCAGGGGGAGCTCCAATCTCTTAAAGGCAGGCTGTCTGTTCGAAATCTCTTGAAGGTAGCTGGTACCTGTTATTTGCTGAAAATAACAGTCTGCTGTCTGCACGGAGTCTGAACGAAGATCAGACATCGCACACGTAAAGCACAGATGCAGGTCCCATAACACTGATGAGTTATGTTAAAACATTGAATAAAGGTTGCGCACCACTAAATCCCACATCCACTAATCTGCGCTCCAGACCTCACCAATCTGCCGATCTGAGTTTGTACCAGGCCTGCGAGAGAGCATGCACCAAAGTTCTCTGCTGATGCACCAGGGGCCTTGGTGCAAGAGGTGGACAGAAGGAGGGACATCCTATATCCTCAGTGGGAGGGGGAGGGGCAAGAGGCCCTCCAGACATATACTCAAAAGGCAGTGGGAGGCAGCGGGGGATGAAGTCAATGCCAGGCGCACAGCATCATGAACATGGATGCAGTGCAGGAAGAAGTTCAATGATTTGACATGAGTGGTCAAGGTGAGTGAGGTCAACTGTCAAGTGGCGTCTCCTACCAACTGCACCACGCACTAAACCCCCCATCCCCCACATACCAACAAACTCTTTCCATCAGCACTCAACTCCAATCAGATGCTTCCTCTCACCCTCACACATTAGCACTGTTTCAAGCCTTTTGGTTATATGTCTGGAGGGCCTCTTGCCCCCTCCCCCTCCCACTGCGGATATAGGATGTCCCTCTTTCTGTCCACCTCTTGCACCAAGGCCTCTGGTGCATCAGCAGGCCTGGTACCAACTCAGATCGGCAGATTGGTGAGGTCTGGTGTGCAGATTGGAGGATGTGGGATTTAGTGGTGTGCAACTTTTATTCAATGTTTTGACATAACTCATCGGTGTGTAAACACAGGGACGGGAACTGCATCTGTGTTTCGCATGTGCGATGTCCGATCTCCATTCAACTCACAGGCCACACACACACACTGGTAGCTATTCAACCATGACAGGCACGTCACCCGGACACGTCCCGCTTTCTTGCAGGAGAAGGTGGCGCATATCAGGAGGCAGCAAGTGGCAGTGGCATTTAGCCCCTCGAGCCTGTTCTGCCATTCGATGAGATCATGGTGGACCTGTGACCTAACTCCATATACCCGCCTTAGCCCCATATCCCTTAATACCCTTGGTTCACAGAAATCTATCAATCTCAGATTTAGAATTCACAAATGAGCTAGCATCAATTGCCGTTTACAGAAGAGCCAAACGTCTCCCATCCTTTGCGTGTAGAAGCATTTTCTAACTTTACTCCTGCACGTCCTGGCTCTAAATGTTAGGCTATGTCCCCACGTCCTAGTATTCAAGTCTAGGAGACCTCCAAAAACAGTTACAAATGTCTCGGCAGCAAGAAGCAATAATCCAGCCACTAACCTGTAAATCCTGCATGGTCCCTTTAAATAGCGCTGGTGGGGGGTCCTCCAGGCACTCTAAGACACGTTCAGATGGTCGGGGTTAAGACTGTGCATTGAGTTGAGCGTTAAGTCCCAAAATGGTGTCTATCACTTTAAATCAGCGTTGTACACTGATTGAAGCCATTTTCTCCTTACTTTATATGATTCCAGCGTTCGTTATCTGCACCTGCGCTAACTCCTATACCAAGATGGCGTCTGGCGCACGCTGGAAACGTGCGTGCGCATCCAAGACGCCATCTTGGCACTTCGCGAGGCCGCATAGCTCACGGTTGCAACATGGACCAATTTAGGACCCACTTTCTCTACGGCCTCTTGCATCTTGATGCATTCTTCCTTTCTATTAACCACACCCCCCAATTTGATGTCATCCGCAACTTTTGAAATTGTCCCTCCGATTCCCGAGTCTAAATCATTAATGTAAATAGTGAACAACGGTGGTTTCTCCAATTTGCTGACGTCAATCTCCAGTCTCCTCTCTTTTTTTTTCATTCCTTCATGGGATGTGGGCGTCGCTGGCGAGGCCGGCATTTATTGCCCATCCCTAATTGCCCCTTGAGAAGGTGGTGGTGAGCCGCCGCCTTGAACCGCTGCAGTCCGTGTGGTGAAGGTTCTCCCACAGTGCTGTTAGGAAGGGAGTTCCAGGATTTTGACCCAGCGACGATGAAGGAACGGCCGATATATTTCCAAATCGGGATGGTGTGTGACTTGGAGGGGAACGTGCAGGTGGTGTTGTTCCCATGTGCCTGCTGCCCTTGTCCTTCTCGGTGGTAGAGGTCGGGGGTTTGGGAGGTGCTGTCGAAGAAGCCTTGGCAAATTGTTGCAGTGCATCCTGTGGATGGTGCACACTGCAGCCACTGTGCGCCGGTGGTGAAGGGAGTGAATGTTTAGGGTGGTGGATGGGGTGCCAATCAAGCGGGCTGCTTTGTCCTGGATGGTGTCGAGCTTCTTGAGTGTTGTTGGAGCTGCACTCATCCAGGCAAGTGGAGAGTATTCCATCACACTCCTGACTCGTGCCTTGTAGATGGTGGAAAGGCTTTGGGGAGTCAGGAGGTGAGTCACTCGCCACAGAATACCCAGCCTCTGACCTGCTCTTGTAGCCATAGTATATATATATGGCTGGTCCAGTTAAGTTTCTGGTCAATGGTGACCCCCAGGATGTTGATGGTGGGGAATTTGGCGATGGTAATGCCGTTGAATGTCAAGGGGAGGTGGTTAGACTCTCCCTGGGCTTGTTCAATCTCCCTTTTTAACTATAGGAATCACATTAGCTGTCCACCAGTCCTCTGGCACTGTTCCCTTTTCTAGTGAGTTTTTCTATATATATGTAATAGTTCCTCTGATATCTCTTCCTTAACTTCTTTTAATATTTGCAGATGCAATCCATCTGGACCGGGGGTTTATTCTCCCTAAGTTTGATCAATTATCTCCCCCCTTTCTATCTTAAATGTTTTAATATCTTCTTCGGCCTCTTCTTCTAATGCCCTGCCCACCTTGTTCGTCTCCCTGGTAAATACAGAAGCAAAGTAACTATTTAATATTTCTGCCAGCGGGCCCCATCCCTGTCCTGATATTTCTTTTGTTATTTATGTTTCTATGGAATACTCTACAATTTCTTTTGATATTCCTCAATAATTTAATCCTTTTTGCTTTCCGAATTGTTTTTTGACTTCTTTCCAAATCTCTTCATATTCCTTTATTGTCCATGTACTTAGTGTCTGCCTTTCAATGTTACCCTTATCTCCTTATTCATCCACGGTGTTTCATTATTGACTAGTTTGTTCTTGCTCTTTAGAGGAATGTCTCCTGAACTCTATCGATCACCATTTTAAATATTACCCACTGCGTTCTATCTCTTTGTCTGTCAGAATGTTTTTCCTGATTACCTGCCCGAGTTCCATTCTCATCCCTTCAAAATTAGCTTTTCTCCAATCTATTACTTTGGTCTTTGTCTTACTTCTGTCTTTCCCAATCATTATTTCAAACCTAATAATATTATGATCGCTATTGCCTAGATATTGAACCCATTCGGAATTTTAATAAGAACACAAGAAATAGGAGCAGGAGTAGGCCAATCGGCCCCTCGAGCCTGCTCCGCCATTCAATAAGATCATGGCTGATCTGATCCTAACCTCAAATCTAAATTCATGTCCAATTTCCTGCCCGCTCCCCGTAACCCCTAATTCACTTTACTTCTAGGAAACTGTCGATTTCTGTTTTAAATTTATTTGATGATGTAGCTTCCACAGCTTCCTGGGGCAGCAAATTCCACAGACCTACTACCCTCTGAGTGAAGAAGTTTCTCCTCATCTCAGTTTTGAAAGAGCAGCCCCTTATTCTAAGATTATGCCCCCTAGTTCTAGTTTCACCCATCCTTGGGAACATCCTTACCGCATCCACCCGATCAAGCCCCTTCACAATCTTATATGTTTCAATAAGATCGCCTCTCATTCTTCTGAACTCCAATGAGTAGAGTCCCAATCTACTCAACCTCTCCTCATATGTCCACCCCCTCATCCCCGGGATTAACCGAGTGAACCTTCTTTGTACTGCCTCGAGAGCAAGTATGTCTTTTCTTAAGTATGGACACCAAAACTGTATGCAGTATTCCAGGTGCGGTCTCACCAATACCTTATATAACTGCAGCAATACCTCCCTGTTTTTATATTCTATCCCCCTAGCAATAAAAGCCAACATTCCATTGGCCTTCTTGATCACCTGCTGCACCTGCATACTAACTTTTTGATTTTCTTGCACTAGGACCCCCAGATCCCTTTGTACTGCAGCACTTTCCAGTTTCTCGCCATTAAGATAATAACTTGCTCTCTGATTTTACTATTAAGTCACCCCTCAGCCTTTTCTTCTCTAGAGAACAGAGCCTCAGTCTGCTTAGTCTTTTCTGCTTGTTGTACCTTCTCAGTTCTGGTATCATCCTTGTAAATCTTTTTTGCACTTTCTCCAGTGCCTCTATATCCTTTTTGTAACGCGGAGACCAGAACTGTGCACAGTACGCTAAATGTGGTCTAACCAAGGTTCTGTATTAGTTTATATCGTGGTTGCACTCTCGTCTCTGAGTCAGAAGATCGTGGGTTCAAGTCCCACTCCAGAGACTTGAGCACAAAATCTAGGCTGACACTCCCCGTGCATTACTGAGGGAGTGCTGCACTGTCGGAGATGCCGTCTTTTGGATGAGACGTTAAACTGAGGCCCCGTCTGCCCTCCCAGGTGGATGTAAAAGAGCCCACAGCACTATTGGAAGAAGAGGGGGGGAGTTCTCTCTGGTGTCCTGACCCAATATTTATATCTCAACCAACATCACTAAAACAGATGATCTGGTCATTATCATATTGCTGTTTGTGGGATCTTGCTGTGCGCAATTTGGCTGCCTCATTTCCTACATTGCAGCAGTGACTACACTTCAAAAGTACTTAATTGGCTGTAAGCTCTGTGGGACGTCCTGAGGTTGTGAAAGGTGCTATATAAATGCAAGTTCTTCTTTTTAACTATTTGCATCTCTCGTGAGTTTGGAGGTTGAGATTTATGTGTTGGGGGGCGGGGGGCGGGGGGCAGGGGTGGTGAGAGGGGAGGAGGTGCAGGTGATGTTGACGTCTCAGCAACACCTGACCTTGGACAATGAGGTCAAGTTTGTGGGCTGTCGGTGGCTGGACGCTGAGCTGACTGGGCACGGCAGCTTCAGTTACAAAGGCCGGCCTCGGGCAATGGAAGGTGTGGGCCAGTGAACCCAGAGCCCCAACACTGGCCGAGAGCTCGGGAATAACCACTGCTAATGGCCCTGGAAATCGCAGCATTGTAGCTGGTGTACGTACAGTGATGTCCTCTGATCTCCTGCTCTCCGTTATTAGAACCCAGTTATCTTTCGCTCTCTCTATCTCCAGCTGTCTCTCTCTATCTATCTCCAGCTATCACTCTCTCTCTATCTATCTCCAGCTCTCCCTCTATCTATCTCCAGCTGTCTTTCTCTCTATCTATCTCCAGCTATCTCTCTCTCTATCTATCTCCAGCTAACTTTCCCTCTAACTATCTCCAGCTATCTTTCTCTCTATCTATCTCCAGTTATCTTTCTCCCTCTATCTATCTCCAGTTTTTGTTCCCTCCATCTATCTCCAGCTATCTTTCTATCTCTGTCTATCTCCGGCTATCTTTCTCTCTATCTATCTCCAGCTATCTTTCTCTCTATCTATCTCCAGCTATCTTTCTCTCCACCTATCTCCAGCTATCTTTCTATCTATCTATCTCGAGCTATCTTTCTCAATCTCTATCTATCTCCAGCTATCTTTCTCTCTGTTTATCTCCAGCTCTCTTTCTCTCTATCTATCTCCAGCTATCTTTCTCTCTATCTATCTCCAGCTATCTTTCTCTATCTATCTCCAGCTATCACTCTCTCTCTATCTATCTCCAGCTCTCCCTCTATCTATCTCCAGCTGTCTTTCTCTCTATCTATCTCCAGCTATCTCTCTCTCTATCTATCTCCAGCTAACTTTCCCTCTAACTATCTCCAGCTATCTTTCTCTCTATCTATCTCCAGTTATTTTTCTCCCTCTATCTATCTCCAGTTTTCGTTCCCTCTATCTATCTCCAGCTATCTTTCTATCTATCTATCTCGAGCTATCTTTCTCAATCTCTATCTGTCTCCAGCTATCTTTCTCTCTGTTTATCTCCAGCTCTCTTTCTCTCTATCTATCTCCAGCTATCTTTCTCTCTATCTATCTCCAGCTATCTTTCTCTCTACCTATCTCCAGCTATCTTTCTATCTATCTATCTCGAGCTATCTTTCTCAATCTCTATCTATCTCCAGCTATCTTTCTCTCTGTTTATCTCCAGCTCTCTTTCTCTCTATCTATCTCCAGCTATCTTTCTCTCTATCTATCTCCAGCTATCTTTCTCTCTACCTATCTCCAGCTATCTTTCTATCTATCTATCTCGAGCTATCTTTCTCAATCTCTATCTATCTCCAGCTATCTTTCTCTCTGTTTATCTCCAGCTCTCTTTCTCTCTATCTATCTCCAGCTATCTTTCTCTCTACCTATCTCCAGCTCTCTTTCTCTCTATCTATCGCCAGCTATCTTTCTCTCCAACTATCTCCAGCTATCTCTCTCTCTATCTATCTCCAGCTCTCTTTCCCTCTATCTATCTCCAGCTATCTCTCTCTCTATCTATCTCCAGCTCTCTTTCTCTCTATCCATCTCCAGCTAGCTCTCTCTCTATCTATCTCAAGCTATCTCTCTCTCTATCTATCTCCAGCTACCTTTCTCTCTATCTATCTCCAGCTAGCTTTCTCTCTATCTATCTCCAGCTTTCTTTCTCTCTATCTACCTCCAGCTATCTTTCTCTCTATCCAACTCCAATTAACTTTCTCTCTCTATCTATCTCCAGCTATCATTCTCTCTATCTATCTTCCGCTATCTTTCTCTCTATATATCTACAGCTCTCTTTCTCTCTATCTATCTACAGCTATCTTTCTCTCGGTCTATCTACAGCTATCTTTCTCTCGGTCTGTCTCCAGTTATCTCTCTCTATCTATCTCCAGCAATCTTTCTCGATATCTATCTCCAGCTATCTTTCTCTCCATCTATCTCCAGCTATCTCTCTCTATCTATCTCCAGCAATCTTTCTCTCTATCTATCTCCAGCTACGTTTCTCAATCTCTATCTATCTCCAGCTTGCTCTTCCTCTATCGATCTCAAGTTGTCTCTCTATCTATCCCCAGCTATCTTTCTCTTTATCGATCCCCAGCTACCTTTCTAAATCTCTATCTCCGGCTATCTTTCTCTCCATCTATCTCCAGCTATCTTTCTCTCTATCTATCTCCAGCTATCTTTCTCTCTGTTTATCTCCAGCTCTCTTTCTCTCTATCTATCTCCAGCTATCTTTCTCTCTATCTATCTCCAGCTATCTTTCTCTATCTATCTCCAGCTATCACTCTCTCTCTATCTATCTCCAGCTCTCCCTCTATCTATCTCCAGCTGTCTTTCTCTCTATCTATCTCCAGCTATCTCTCTCTCTATCTATCTCCAGCTAACTTTCCCTCTAACTATCTCCAGCTATCTTTCTCTCTATCTATCTCCAGTTATTTTTCTCCCTCTATCTATCTCCAGTTTTCGTTCCCTCTATCTATCTCCAGCTATCTTTCTATCTATCTATCTATCTCGAGCTATCTTTCTCAATCTCTATCTGTCTCCAGCTATCTTTCTCTCTGTTTATCTCCAGCTCTCTTTCTCTCTATCTATCTCCAGCTATCTTTCTCTCTATCTATCTCCAGCTCTCTTTCTCTCTATCTATCGCCAGCTATCTTTCTCTCCAACTATCTCCAGCTATCTCTCTCTCTATCTATCTCCAGCTCTCTTTCCCTCTATCTATCTCCAGCTATCTCTCTCTCTATCTATCTCCAGCTCTCTTTCTCTCTATCCATCTCCAGCTAGCTCTCTCTCTATCTATCTCAAGCTATCTCTCTCTCTATCTATCTCCAGCTACCTTTCTCTCTATCTATCTCCAGCTAGCTTTCTCTCTATCTATCTCCAGCTTTCTTTCTCTCTATCTACCTCCAGCTATCTTTCTCTCTATCCAACTCCAATTAACTTTCTCTCTCTATCTATCTCCAGCTATCATTCTCTCTATCTATCTTCCGCTATCTTTCTCTCTATATATCTACAGCTCTCTTTCTCTCTATCTATCTACAGCTATCTTTCTCTCGGTCTATCTACAGCTATCTTTCTCTCGGTCTGTCTCCAGTTATCTCTCTCTATCTATCTCCAGCAATCTTTCTCGATATCTATCTCCAGCTATCTTTCTCTCCATCTATCTCCAGCTATCTCTCTCTATCTATCTCCAGCAATCTTTCTCTCTATCTATCTCCAGCTACATTTCTCAATCTCTATCTATCTCCAGCTTGCTCTTCCTCTATCGATCTCAAGTTGTCTCTCTATCTATCCCCAGCTATCTTTCTCTTTATCGATCCCCAGCTACCTTTCTAAATCTCTATCTCCGGCTATCTTTCTCTCCATCTATCTCCAGCTATCTTTCTCTCTATCTATCTCCAGCTATCTTTCTCTCTGTTTATCTCCAGCTCTCTTTCTCTCTATCTATCTCCAGCTATCTTTCTCTCTATCTATCTCCAGCTATCTTTCTCTATCTATCTCCAGCTATCACTCTCTCTCTATCTATCTCCAGCTCTCCCTCTATCTATCTCCAGCTGTCTTTCTCTCTATCTATCTCCAGCTATCTCTCTCTCTATCTATCTCCAGCTAACTTTCCCTCTAACTATCTCCAGCTATCTTTCTCTCTATCTATCTCCAGTTATTTTTCTCCCTCTATCTATCTCCAGTTTTCGTTCCCTCTATCTATCTCCAGCTATCTTTCTATCTATCTATCTATCTCGAGCTATCTTTCTCAATCTCTATCTGTCTCCAGCTATCTTTCTCTCTGTTTATCTCCAGCTCTCTTTCTCTCTATCTATCTCCAGCTATCTTTCTCTCTATCTATCTCCAGCTATCTTTCTCTCTACCTATCTCCAGCTATCTTTCTATCTATCTATCTCGAGCTATCTTTCTCAATCTCTATCTATCTCCAGCTATCTTTCTCTCTGTTTATCTCCAGCTCTCTTTCTCTCTATCTATCTCCAGCTATCTTTCTCTCTACCTATCTCCAGCTCTCTTTCTCTCTATCTATCGCCAGCTATCTTTCTCTCCAACTATCTCCAGCTATCTCTCTCTCTATCTATCTCCAGCTCTCTTTCCCTCTATCTATCTCCAGCTATCTCTCTCTCTATCTATCTCCAGCTCTCTTTCTCTCTATCCATCTCCAGCTAGCTCTCTCTCTATCTATCTCAAGCTATCTCTCTCTCTATCTATCTCCAGCTACCTTTCTCTCTATCTATCTCCAGCTAGCTTTCTCTCTATCTATCTCCAGCTTTCTTTCTCTCTATCTACCTCCAGCTATCTTTCTCTCTATCCAACTCCAATTAACTTTCTCTCTCTATCTATCTCCAGCTATCATTCTCTCTATCTATCTTCCGCTATCTTTCTCTCTATATATCTACAGCTATCTTTCTCTCTATCTATCTACAGCTATCTTTCTCTCTATCTATCTACAGCTATCTTTCTCTCGGTCTATCTACAGCTATCTTTCTCTCGGTCTGTCTCCAGTTATCTCTCTCTATCTATCTCCAGCAATCTTTCTCTATATCTATCTCCAGCTATCTTTCTCTCCATCTATCTCCAGCTATCTCTCTCTATCTATCTCCAGCAATCTTTCTCTCTATCTATCTCCAGCTACGTTTCTCAATCTCTATCTATCTCCAGCTTGCTCTTCCTCTATCGATCTCAAGTTGTCTCTCTATCTATCCCCAGCTATCTTTCTCTTTATCGATCCCCAGCTACCTTTCTAAATCTCTATCTCCGGCTATCTTTCTCTCCATCTATCTCCAGCTATCTTTCTCTCTATCTATCTACAGCAATCTTTCTCTCTATCTACCTCCAGCTATCTTTCTCTCGGTCTATCTCCAGCTATCTCTCTCAGTCTATCTCCAACAATCTTTCTCTCTATCCATCTCCAGTTACCTTTCTCAATCTCTATCTCCGGCTATCTTTCTCTCTATCTATCTCCAGCTATCTTTCTCTCTATCTATCTCCAGCTATCTTTCTCTCTATCTATCTACAGCTATCTTTCTCTCTATCTATTTCCAGCTATCTTTCTCTCGGTCGATCTACAGCTATCTTTCTCTCTATCTATCTCCAGCTATCTCTCTCTCAGTCTATCTCCAGCAATCTTTCTCTATATCTATCTACAGCTATCTTTCTCTCTATCTATCTACAGCTATCATTCTCTCTATCTATTTCCAGCTATCTTTCTCTCCATCTATCTCCAGCTATCTTTCTCTCTATCTATCTCCAGCTATCTCTCTCTCAGTCTATCTCCAGCAATCTTTCTCTATATCTATCTACAGCTATCTTTCTCTCTATCTATCTACAGCTATCTTTCTCTCGATCTATCTACAGCTATCTTTCTCTCGGTCTGTCTCCAGCTATCTCTCTCAGTCTATCTCCAGCAATCTTTCTCTCTATCGATCTCCAGCTATCTTTCGCTCAGTCTATCTCCAGCTATCTTTCTCTCTCTGTCTATCTTCAGCTATCTTTCTCTCCATTTATCTCCAGCTATCTTTCCCTACCTATATTTATCCATCTCTAACTAGCTTTCTCTGTATATCTCCTCCATCTTCTATCTCTATCTAGTCACCTGTCTATCTTGTATCCATCTCTCTATCCATCTCTCTATCCTTTATCTCTCTTTTTGTCTCTCTATCTATCTGTTTATCTTACAATCCATCTATCTATCTCTCTATCTATCTCTATCCAGCCCTCTATCTCCATCTGTTTAACTCCCTCTATCTTTAGTGATCAATCAATTTATCTGTTTAACTCTCTATCTCTCGATTTGTTTACCTCTTTCTAACTAACTCTATTCGTCGCTCTCCACAAATTTATCTCTTTTTCTCTTTACCTCTAATTTTTTGTTTATCTCTATCTATCTCTCTCAATATCACTATCTGTTGGTCTCTGTTTCTACTTCTATCTATCTCTGTTTATCTCCATTTATCTCTCTCTCTGACTATACCTCTGTCTATCCAGCTGTTTCTCTCTCCCTCTCTGTCTATACCTTTATCTATCCAGCTGTTTCTCCCTCTCTCTGTCTATACCTTTATCTATCCAGCTGTTTTTCCCGCGCTCTCTGTCTATACATTTATCTATCCAGCTGTTTCTCTCTCCCTCTTTGCCTATCCCTTTATCTATCCAGGTGTTTCTCGCTCCCTTTCTGTCCATATCTATCTATCCAGCTGTTTCTCTCTCCCTATCTGTCGAAACCTTTATCTATCCAGCTGTTTCTCTCTCCCTCTCTGTCAATACCTTTATCTATCCAGCTGTTTCCCTCTCCCTCTGTCTATACCTTTATCGATCCAGCTGTTTCCCTCTCACACTCTGTCTATACCTTTATCTATCAAGCCCTTTCTCCCTCTCTCTCTCTGTCCATACCTTTATCTATCCAGCTGTTTCCCTCTCCCTCTCTGTCTATACCTTTATCTATCCAGCTGTTTCCCTCTCCCTATCTGTCTATACCTTTATCTATCCAGCTGTTTCTCTCTCCCTCTCTGTCTATACATTTATCTATCCAGCTGTTTCTCCCTCTCTGACTATACCTTTATCTATCCAGCTGTTTCTCCCTCCCTCTCTGTCCATACCTCTATCAACCCAGCTGTGTATCTCTCTCTCTATCCATCTCTCTTGATTGATCCATCTGTCCATCTCTTTCTTGGATGAAGTTGACTGACGTGTGTTTCGAACTCTTCTGGGTTTTCTTCCAATTCCCCGGCATTTGAAGTTTCAAAAAAATTATTTACCTCGCTGCGAACTTAAATGAAGCGAATTCTTTACGGAGCAAGCAAATTAGATTGGGCCAATCCAAATCGCTCATTTGGTTTGTAATTCAGAGCATCGCTTATCGGAGCTGCTTTCAGCTAGGAACATAGGAACAGGAGTAGGCCATTCAGCCCCTCGTGCCTGCTCCGCCATTTGATAAGATCATGGCTGATCTGTGATCTAACTCCATATACCTGCCTTTGGCCCATATCCCTCAATACCTTTGATTGCCAAAAAGCTATCTATCTCAGATTTAAATTTAGCAATTGAGCTAGTATCAATTGCCGTTTGCGGAAGAGAGTTCCAAACTTCTATCACCATTTTCCCCACCCACCCTGATCTTCCCCTCTCCCCCCGATCTTCCCCAATCTCCCCCGATCTTCCCCTCATCCACCCTGATCTTCCCCTCTCCCCCCCGATCTTCCCTTCTCCCGCCCCATCTTCCGCTCTCCCTCCCGATCTTCCCCTCTCTCCCCCGATCTTGCCCTCCCCCCATCTTCTCCTCTCCCTCCCGATCTTCCCCTCTCTCCTCCGATCTTGCCCTCCCCCCCATCTTCTCCTCTCCCCCCGATCTACCCCTCCCCCCCGATCTTTCCCTCTCCCCCCGATCTTCTCCTCTCTCCCCAATCTCCCCCTCTCCCCCCTGATCTTCCCCTCTCCCCTCTGATCTTCCCCTCTCCCCCCGATCTTGCCCTCCCCCCAATCTTCCCCTCTCCCCTCTGATCTTTCCCTCTCCCCCCGATCTCCCCCTTCCCCCCATCTTTCCCTCTCCCCCGATCTTCTCCTCTCTCCCCAATCTCCCCCTCTCACCCCCAATCTTCCCCTCTCCCCCACAATCTTCCCCTCTCTCTGATCTTCCCCACTACCCTCCCATCTTCCCCTCTCACCCGATCTTCCCCTCTCCCCCCCGATCTTCCCCTCTCCCCCGATCTTCTCCTCTCCTCCCCCGATCTTCCCCTCTCCCCCCCGATCTTCCCCTCTCTCCTCCGATCTTCTCCTCTCCTCCCCCGATCTTCCCCTCTCCTCCGATCTTCCCCTCTTCCCCCGATCTTCCCCTCTCCCCCCCGATCTTCCCCTCTCCCCCCCGATCTTCTCCTCTCCTCCCCCGATCTTCCCCTCTTCCCCCGATCTTCCCCTCTCCCCCCCGATCTTCCCCTCTCCCCCCCGATCTTCTCCTCTCCTCCCCCGATCTTCCCCTCTCCCCCCGATCTTCCCCTCTCCCCCCGATCTTCCCCTCTCCCCCCCGATCTTCCCCTCTCCGCCCGATCTTCCCCTCTCCGCCCGATCTTCCCCTCTCCCCCCGATCTTCCCCTCTCCCCCCGATCTTCCCCTCTCCGCCCGATCTTCCCCGCTCCGCCCGATCTTCCCCTCTCCCCCCGATCTTCTCCTCTCCGCCCGATCTTCCCCTCTCCCCCCGATCTTCCCCTCTCCCCCCCGATCTTCCCCTCTCCCCCCGATCTTCTCCTCTCCTCCCCCGATCTTCCCCTCTCCCCCGATCTTCCCCTCTCCCCCCCGATCTTCCCCTCTCCCCCCGATCTTCTCCTCTCCTCCCCCGATCTTCCCCTCTCCCCCGATCTTCCCCTCTCCCCCCCGATCTTCCCCTCTCCCCCGATCTTCTCCTCTCCTCCCCCGATCTTCCCCTCTCCCCCGATCTTCTCCTCTCCTCCCCCGATCTTCCCCTCTCCCCCGATCTTCCCCTCTCCCCCGATCTTCCCCTCTCCCCCGATCTTCCCCTCTCCCCCGATCTTCCCCTCTCCCCCCGATCTTCCCCTCTCCCCCCGATCTTCTCCTCTCCCCCCGATCTTCCCCTCTCCCCCCGATCTTCTCCTCTCCCCCCGATCTTCCCCTCTCCCCCGATCTTCTCCTCTCCTCCCCCGATCTTCCCCTCTCCCCCGATCTTCTCCTCTCCTCCCCCGATCTTCCCCTCTCCCCCGATCTTCCCCTCTCCCCCGATCTTCCCCTCTCCCCCCGATCTTCCCCTCTCCCCCCGATCTTCTCCTCTCCCCCCGATCTTCCCCTCTCCCCCCGATCTTCCCCTCTCCCCCCGATCTTCTCCTCTCCCCCGATCTTCCCCTCTCCCCCCGATCTTCCCCTCTCCCCCCGATCTTCTCCTCTCCTCCCCCGATCTTCCCCTCTCCCCCGATCTTCCCCTCTCCCCCGATCTTCCCCTCTCCCCCCGATCTTCCCCTCTCCCCGCGATCTTCTCCTCTCCCCCCGATCTTCTCCTCTCCTCCCCCGATCTTCCCCTCTCCCCCGATCTTCTCCTCTCCTCCCCCGATCTTCCACTCTCCCCCGATCTTCCCCTCTCCCCCCGATCTTCCCCTCTCCCCCGATCTTCTCCTCTCCTCCCCCGATCTTCCCCTCTCCCCTCCGATCTTCCCCTCTCCCACCTGATCTTCCCCTCTCCGCCCGATCTTCTCCTCTCCTCCGATCTTCCCCTCTCTCCCCCCCGATCTTCCCCTCTCCCCCCCAATCTTCCCCTCTCTCCCCCCCGATCTTCCCCTCTCCTCCGATCTTCCCCTCTCCCCCCGATCTTCCCCTCTCCCCCGATCTTCCCCTCTCCCCCGATCTTCCCCTCTCCCCCCGATCTTCCCCTCTCCCCCGATCTTCCCCTCTCCCCCCCGATCTTCCCCTCTCCCCCCGATCTTCCCCTCTTCCCCGATCTTCCCCTCTCCCCCCGATCTTCCCCTCTCCCCCCGATCTTCCCCTCTCCCCCCGATCTTCCCCTCTCCCCCCGATCTTCCCCTCTCCCCCCGATCTTCTCCTCTCCCCCCCGATCTTCTCCTCTCCCCCCGATCTTCCCCTCTCCCCCGATCTTCTCCTCTCCCTCCCGATCTTCCACTCTCCCCCCCCGATCCTCCCCTCTCCCCCCGATCTTCCCCTCTCCCCCGATCTTCCCCTCTCCCCCCGATCTTCTCCTCTCCCCCCCGATCTTCTCCTCTCCCCCCGATCTTCCCCTCTCCCCCCGATCTTCCCCTCTCCCCCCGATCTTCCCCTCTCCCCCCGATCTTCTCCTCTCCCCCCCGATCTTCTCCTCTCTCCCCCGATCTTCCCCTCTCCCCCGATCTTCTCCTCTCCCTCCCGATCTTCCACTCTCCCCCACCGATCTTCCCTTCTCCCCTCCCGATCTTCCCCTCTCCCCCGATCTTCCCCTCTCCCCCCGATCTCCCCCATTCCCCCCGATCTTCCCCTGTCACCCTGATCTCCCCCATTCCCCCCGATCTTCCCCTCACTTCTCCGATCTTCCCCTCACCTCTCCGATCTTCCCCTCTCCCCCCCCCGATCTTCACCTCTCCTCTCCGATCTTCCCCATCCCCCGATCTTCTCCTCTCCCCTCCGATCTTCCCCTCTCCTCTCCAATCGCCCCCTCACCCCCCGTTCTTCCCCTCTCCCCCCGATCTTCCCCTCTCCCCCCGATCTTCCCCTCTCCCCCGATCTTCCCCTCTCACTCCCCGATCTTCCCCTCTCCCCCGATCTTCTCCTCTCCCTCCCCGATCCTCCCCTCTCACTCCCCGATCTTCCCCTCTCCCCTACAATCTTCCCCTCTCTCCTCCCGATATTCCCCTCTCTACCCCGATCTTCCCCTCTCCCCCACGATCTTCCCCTCTCCCCCCCGATCTTCCCCTCTCCCCCCCAATCTTCCCCTCTCCTGCCTGATCTTCCCCTCTCCCCTCCGATCTTCCCCTCTCCCTCCCGATATTCCCCTCTCCCCCCCAATCTTCCCCTCTCTCCTCCTGATCTTCCCCTCTCCCCCCCCACCGATCTTCCACTCTCCCCCCCCACCCCGATCTTCCGTTCCAACGCCGGATGACGCCTCTCTGTCTCTCTCTTTCTCACCCCCCACCCTGCGTTGCAGCTCCTGATGGCAGCCAGCCTATCAATCAGGCTAGCTGCTGGTGCGAAACCCGGAGAGGACATTAATCATCATCAATCAACGTGCGATCGCGTCGGAAACGGTAAGTTTGGTTCATGCGGGTTTGCCACGCACCCAATCGCGCCCCCCCCCACCGCTGCCATCCTGCCTCCCCGCTAAGATCGAAGCCATTGTCTTCAGTCCTCACCACAAACTCTGTTCCCGAGCCACCGCCTCCATCCCTCTCCCCGGCCACTCTCTGAGTCTGAACCAGACCATTTGCCACCTTGGCGTCCCATTTGACCCTGAGATGACCTTCCGATCTCATATCCGCTCCATCACCAAGACCGCCTACTTCCACCTCCGTAACGTCGCCCAACTCCGCCCCTGCCTCAGATCATCTGCTGCTGGAACCCTCACCCATGCCTTTGTTACCTCCAGATTGGACTATTGCAATGCTCTCCTCTCCGGCCTCCCATCTTCCACCCTCCATAAACTTGAGCTCATCCAAAACTCTGCTGCCCCGTATCCTAACTCGCACCAAGTCCCGTTCACCCATCACCCCCTGTGCTCGCTGACCCACATTGGCTCCCGGTCCGGGAACGCCTCGATTTTAAAATTCTCATCCTTGTGTTCAAATCCCTCCATGGCCTCGCCCCTCCCTATCTCTGTAACCTCCTCCAGCCCTACAACCCTCCGAGATCTCTGCGCTCCTCCAATTCTGGCCTCTTGCGCATCCCCGATTTTAATCGCTCCACCATTGGCGGCCGTGCCTTCAGCTGCCTAGGCCCTAAGCTCTGGAATTCCCTCCCTAAACCTCTCTGCCTCTCTCTCCTCCTTCGAGACGCTCCTGAAAACCGACCTCTTTGACCAAGCTTTTGGTCACCTTTTCTAATATCTCCTTCTGTGGCTCGGTGTCAATCCCGTGAAGCGCCTTGGGACGTTTTACCATGTTAAAGGCGCTATATAAATGCAAGTTGTTGTTGTTGAGAATGTAAAGGTATGAAAACAATAACAATGCCACCCTGTCAGACTATTAATCAGCCTGCCAGTCCTTGTGTTTCTTCACGCCATTCCCCAAGGCGAGTGCGCAAAGCTACAAAAAAGAACAACATTTAATCAGTTCTGTTCCGTAATTTATGAAATCTTCCAGAAACAATGCGTCTAGTTAAATTGAGAACGGACGTAAAGGGAATTAACACACGAGCTAACCTTAATTTACAGCCTAATTTCCTCCTTGAATTTGAAACAGGCTAAGAGAAAGTTATGCCATCTGCCGCCTTGCTAAGAAGGTTTATAGTAGCAATAACTAGAGAGCCAGCATTTCACACTACCTGAGAGGACATATTGGTGACTGCAAAGAATTCATTAGCATTTGTGTCAGCTAAGATTGCTTTCCTGTGCTGCATTGAACTACTAAATTGTAAACTCCTTTGAGCTCTGGAATCCACTGCTCTACGGCCGACTGATGGAAGCCAGAGGTCCTCGGAACAATTTGTGCGTTACCCCCTTAACGGGTCGATTTACCTGTGGCAATTTAAAACCAAATGGACCTCTGTCTTGCATTGCCAATTGGCTACCAAGATGCAACCATCAACCAGCTCCCCCGTCCAACCATCAACATCCTGGGGGTCACCATTGACCAGAAACTCAATTGGCTACCAAGATGCAATCATCAACCAGCTGCCCCGTCCAACCATCAACATCCTGGGGTCACCATTGACCAGAAACTCAATTGGCTACCAAGATGCAACCATCAACCAGCTCCCCCGTCCAACCATCAACATCCTGGGGTCACCATTGACCAGAAACTCAATTGGCTACCAAGATGCAATCATCAACCAGCTGCCCCGTCCAACCATCAACATCCTGGGGTCACCATTGACCAGAAACTCAATTGGCTACCAAGATGCAACCATCAACCAGCTCCCCCGTCCAACCATCAACATCCTGGGGGTCACCATTGACCAGAAACTCAACTGCGTCAGCCTCCGAAATGCTTTGTCCACAAGAGCAGGTCAGAGGCTGGGTATTCTGCGGCGAGTGCATCCAGGCTTGGGCTCATAGGTGGCAAGTAACATTCGCACCAGGCAATGACCATCTCCAACAAGAGAGAGTGTAACCACCTCCCCTTGACATTCAATGGCATTACCATCGCCGAATCCCCCACCATCAACATCCTGGGGGTCACCACTGACCAGAAATTTAACTGGACCAACCATATAAATACTGTGGCTACAAGAGCAGGTCAGAGGCTGGGTATTCTGTGGCGAGTGACTCACCTCCTGACTCCCCAAAGCCTTTCCACCATCTACAAGGCACAAGTCAGGAGTGTGATGGAATACTCTCCACTTGCCTGGATGAGTGCAGCTCCAACAACACTCAAGAAGCTCAACACCATCCAGGACAAAGCAGCCCGCTTGATTGGCACCCCATCCACCACCCTAAACATGCACTCCCTTCACCACGGGCGCACTGTGGCTGCAGTGTGTACCTTCCACAGGATGCACTGCAGCAACTCGCCAAGGCTTCTTCGACAGCGCCTCCCAAACCCACAACCTCTACCACCTAGAAGGACAAGGGCAGCAGGCACATGGGAACAACACCACCTGCACGTTCCCCTCCAAGTCACACACCATCCCGACTTGGAAATATATCGGCCGTTCCTTCATCGTCGCTGGGTCAAAATCCTGGAACTCCCTTCCTAACAGCGCTGTGGGAGAACCTTCACCACACGGACTGCAGCGGTTCAAGAAGGCGGCTCACCACCACCTTCTCAAGGGGCAATTAGGGATGGGCAATAAATGCCGGCCTTGCCAGCGACGCCCACATCTCAAGAATGAAAAAAACCCAATAAATTGTTTTTGTAACTGGAGTGAGCCAATAACAGCTTATCTGTTGTTTTACTGTCGCTCGCCCCCAGTGAACGAAATTGCGATCTCAGCAACGGCACATTGATTTCCCGCGATTAATTATGGGGAGAGAGAGAGAGAAAAGCACAGGCTGAAATCTTGTGCAAAGACTGGTCTTGCTCGCCCAAGGGCAGAAGGGAGACAGGATTCCTTGACGATAAGGAGGTCTCGGTAAGTGACTGCAAGTTATCTGTCGATAGCCAGCTTGCCCTCAATTAATCACACAGTGTGCATATCGGCATTACAGACTGCACTGGGAGGCAGCATCAGGGCTGACTGGCCCTAGCTCTGAATGAAACCCGTACAAATTAATAAACAGTCCTCAGTCTACAAGGGTGCAATAGCCTAGTGTTTATGAAACGGGCTAGTAATCCTAGGGCCTAATAATCCCAGTTAGAACGTGAAACAAAGAAACATAGAAAATAGGAGCAGGAGTAGGCCATTCGGCCCTTCGAGCCTGCTCCGCCATTCAATGTGATCATGGCTGATACTTTATCTCAATACCACATTCCCGCTCTCTCCCCACACCCCTTGATGCCTTTTGTGTCTAGAAATCTATCCAGCTCCTTCTTAAATATATTCAGTGACTTGGCCTCCACAGCCTTCTGTGGTAGAGAATTCCACAGGTTCACCACCCTCTGAGTGAAGAAATTTCTCCTCATCTCAGTCCTAAATGTCCTACCCCGTATCCTGAGACTGTGACCCCTCGTTCTGGACCCCCCCCCAGCCTGGGGAAACATCCTCCCTGCATCCAGTCTGTCCAACCCTGTCAGAATTTTATATGTTTCAATGAGATCTCTCATTCTTCTAAACTCGAGTGAATACAGGCCGAGTCGACCCAATCTCTCCTCATACGACAGTCCTGCCATCCCAGGAATCAGTCTGGTGAACCTTCGCTGCACTCCCTCCATGGCAAGTATATTCTTTCTTGGGTAAGGAGACCAAAACTGTACACAATACTCCAGATGAGGTCCTGTATTTTTTTTATTCGTTCATGGGATGTGGGCGTCGCTGGCGAGGCCGGCATTTATTGCCCATCCCTAATTGCCCTTGAGAAGGTGGTGGTGAGCCGCCTTCTTGAACCGCTGCAGTCCGTGTGGTGAAGGTTCTCCCACAGTGCTGTTAGGAAGGGAGTTCCAGGATTTTGACCCAGCGACGATGAAGGAACGGCCGATATATTTCCAAGTCGGGATGGTGTGTGACTTGGAGGGGAACGTGCAGGTGGTGTTGTTCCCATGTGCCTGCTGCCCTTGTCCTTCTAGGTGGTAGAGGTCGCGGGTTTGGGAGGTGCTGTCGAAGAAGCCTTGGCGAGTTGCTGCAGTGCATCCTGTGGATGGTACACACTGCAGCCACAGTGCGCTGGTGGTGAAGGGAGTGAATGTTTAGGGTGGTGGATGGGGTGCCAATCAAGCGGGCTGCTTTGTCCTGGATGGTGTCGAGCTTCTTGAGTGTTGTTGGAGCTGCACTCATCCAGGCAAGTGGAGAGTATTCCATCACACTCCTGACTTGTGTCTTGTAGATGATGGAAAGGCTTTGGGGAGTCAGGAGGTGAGTCACTCACAGCAGAATACCCAGCCTCTGACCTGCTCTTGTAGCCACAGTATTTATATGGCTGGTCCAGTTAAGTTTCTGGTCAATGGTGACCCCCTGGATGTTGATGGTGGGGGATTCGGCGATGGTAATGCCATTGAATGTCAAGGGGAGGTGGTTAGACTCTCTTTTGTTAGAGATGGTCATTGCCTGGCACTTGTCTGGTGCGAATGTTACTTGCCACTTATCAGCCCAAGCCTGGATGTTGTCCAGGTCTTGCTGCATGCAGGCATGGACTGCTTCATTATCTGAGGGGTTGCGAATGGAACTGAACACTATGCAATCATCAGTGAACATCCCCATTTCTGACCTTATGATGGAGGGAAGGTCATTGATGAAGCAGCTGAAGATGGTTGGGCCTAGGACACTGCCCTGCTATAACTGCAGTGAGACATCCTTGCTCCTGTACTCAAATCCTCTTGCAATGAAGGCCAACATACCATCTGCCTTGTTAACTGCTTGCTGCACCTGCATATTTGCTTTCAGTGACTGGTGTACAAGGACACCCAGGTCCCTTTGTACATCAACATTTCCCAATCTATCACCATTTAAATAATACTCTGCCTTTCTGTTTTTCCTTCCGAAGGGGATAACTTCACATTTATCCACGTTATGCTGCATCTGCCATGTATTTGCCCACTCACTCAACTTGTCTAAATCGCCTTGAAGCCTCTTTGCATCCTCCTCACAACTCACGATCCCACCTAGTTTTGTGTCGTCAGCAAACTTGGAAATATTACATTCGGTTCCCTCATCCAAATCATTGATATATATTGTGAATAGCCGGGGCCCAAGCACTGATCCCTGCGGTACCCCACTAGTCACTGCCTGCCATCCGGAAAAAGACCTGTTTATTCCCACTCTCTGTTTCCTGTCTGTCAACCAATTCTCAATCCATGCCAGTATATTGCCCCCAATCCCATGTGAGTTCAAATACAGTTTGAGAATTTGAATAGTCTTAAAAAAACTGAGATGTCGTATCAAAAATGACCGTAAAGCTGTTGGATTGTTGTAAAAACCCAACTGGGTTCACATGTCCCATTGGAAAGGAGATCGACTATCCTTATCCAGGGACTCCAGTCCCACACCAACGTGGTTGATTCCTAGCTGCCCTCTGAAGTGACCTAGCAAGCCACCCAGTTGTATCAACCCATCTACTCAGGGCACCTAGGGGTGGGCAATAAATGCCAGCCTTGCCAGTGATGCTTACGTCCTGAATTTCAGGCCAACAATGTCATGACGGTCCACCTCGAGTGTAGCGCAACCCTAAGATATAAGGGCGAGAAGTCGCAGTGCAAGCAAATTAGATTGGCTCAGGGAGGTATTGCTGCAGTTATATAAGGTATTGGTGAGACCGCACCTGGAATACTGCATACAGTTTTGGCGTCCATACTTAAGAAAAGACATACTTGCTCTCGAGGCAGTACAAAGAAGGTTCACTCGGTTAATCCCGGGGATGAGGGGGCGGACATATGAGGAGAGGTTGAGTAGATTGGGACTCTACTCATTGGAGTTCAGAAGAATGAGAGGCGATCTTATTGAAACATAGAAGATTGTGAAGGGGCTTGATCGGGTGGATGCGGTAAGGATGTTCCCAAGGATGGGTGAAACTAGAACTAGGGGGCATAATCTTAGAATAAGGGGCTGCTCTTTCAAAACTGAGATGAGGAGAAACTTCTTCACTCAGAGGGTAGTAGGTCTGTGGAATTTGCTGCCCCAGGAAGCTGTGGAAGCTACATCATTAAATAAATTTAAAACAGAAATAGACAGTTTCCTAGAAGTAAAGGGAATTAGGGGTTACGGGGAGCGGGCAGGAAATTGGACATGAATTTAGATTTGAGGTTCGGATCAGATCAGCCATGATCTTATTGAATGGCGGAGCAGGCTCGAGGGGCCGATTGGCCTACTCCTGCTCCTGTTTCTTATGTTCTTATGTTCTTATGTTCAATCCAACTCTCTCATTTGGGTTTTGGAGGGAATGCTCTGTCTGTGGGATCATCGCACAGCAACTGTATCCCTCGAGGGGAAGGAGTGATACCGAAATGCTTTCTCATCCCATAAGGTGGGCAATTCCCCCTTGAGCCCCATTAATTCATCTTGCGTTGATGAACCTCTGGGCGGCTATGATTGAGGGCCCTTTAACAGTGTGCATTGCCTTAGGCACTAGACAGTAAAGAGCACACAAGAACAGGGAGAAGACTCTTTGCATTGGGTTACGTGAGACCACACGGTGTGTGAAAGGTTGAATAGAACAAAGCAGCTCCTTAGCTTTGTATCGAACCTTGGTAAGACCACACTTGGAGCACTGTGCACAGTTCTGGTCTCCGTATACCTTGTTTAGACCACACTTGGAGCACTGTGCACAGTTCTGGTCTCCATATACCTTGGTTAGACCACACTTGGAGTACTGTGCACAGTTCTGGTCTCCATATACCTTGGTTAGACCACACTTGGAGTACTGTGCACAGTTCTGGTCTCCATATACCTTGGTTAGACCACACTTGGAGTACTGTGCACAGTTCTGGTCTCCATATACCTTGGTTAGGCCATACTTGGAGCACTGTGCACAGTTCTGGTCTCCATGCACCTTGGTTAGACCACACTTGGAGTACTGTGCACTATTCTGGTCTCCATATACCTTGGTTAGACCACACTTGGAGCACTGTGCACAGTTCTGGTCTCCATATACCTTGGTTAGACCACACGTGGAGTACTGTGCACAGTTCTGGTCTCTATGTACCTTGTTTAGACCACACTTGGAGTACTGTGCACAGTTCTGGTCTCCATATACCTTGGTTAGACCACACTTGGAGCACTGTGCACAGTTCTGATCTCCATATACCTTGTTTAGACCACACTTGGAGTACTGTGCACAGTTCTGGTCTCCATATACCTTGGTTAGACCACACTTGGAGTACTGTGCACAGTTCTGGTCTCCATATACCTTGGTTAGACCACACTTGGAGTACTGTGCACAGTTCTGGACTCCATATTATAAAAGGGATATAGAGGCATTGGAGAAGGTGCAAAAAAGATTCACAAGGATGATACCAGAACTGAGAGGTTATACTTATCAGGAAAGATTGAACAGGCTGGGGCTCTTTTCTCTATGGAGGAAAAGGCTGAGGGGCGACCTGATAGAAGTCTTTAAAATTATGAAAGAGTTTGACAGGGTAGACGTAGACAAGATGTTTCCACTTGTGGGGGAGACCAAAACTAGGGGCCATCAATATAAGATGGTGACCAATAAATCCAATAGGAAATTCAGGAGAAACTTCTTTACCCAGAGAGTGGTGAGAATGTGGAACTCGCTCCCACAAGGAGTAGTTGAGGTGAACAGCAGAGATGCATTTAAGGGGAAGCTCGATAAACACATGAGGGAGAAAGGAATAGAAGGATATGGTGATTGGGTTAGATGAAGAGGGGAGGGAGGAGGCTCCTTGGAGGGGAACTGGGAGGCGGTGGTGTCCCCAAGGACCTGCTGCCCTCACCCTTCTAGGTGGCGGAGGTCACGGGTTTGAAAGTTCAGGTATAAATGCCCTGCACCCCCTCCAAGGCCAACATGCCCCTTCCTGAGGCCCGGCGCCCAGAACTGAACGCCGTACTCCAAGAGGAGGGTCTGGCCACGGCTCTGTACAACTGTAGCTTTGCTTCCTTAAAGAGTTTCCGGGAAACAGCACAGGACAAGGCAGCAGTGATTTACAGCCTTGTATCGGACTTGCTGAATCCATAATTGGGAAACGTTGCAACTTTAAGGCATGTTCAGCCTCAGCAGAGACTGTCACCAGCAAGGACTGACCCTGAAGTGATTTGTGAGGTTAATTATTCCACAGCCAGATTACAGTAGGCAGAGGCAGTGCCTGGTTCAGCACAGCAGTGTCCCTCACCTCCCGACCGACACAATGTCCGTCAAATCAGCACATTTTCAGCATCGTGAGACGATAATTAGCGACACTGAAGCGAGTCTCTCTTTCCTTCAGACCAGTTCCTTAGCGACGGGACCTTTGACGGAGAAGGACCCGCGACCTCCGACCTCCAATTTGCGTGCTTTCCAACCACCCCCCCATCCTCCCGCCATCTTGGCGCCTGCCCCCCCCCCCCCCCAACTCCCGCCTCTTTGTTGGTAAGACTGGCTCCAGGAGAAAGGAAATTAATTCTATTCCACCTCATGATCAGAGCGTGAAGTTAACACGCAGACGACTGCTTATCGGGGAGCGGGCCGGAAATTGGACATGAATTTAGATTTGAGGTTCGGATCAGATCAGCCACGACCTGATTAAATGGCGGAGCAGGACTCGAGGGGCCGATTGGCCTACTCCTGCTCCTATTTCTTATGTTCTCATGTTCTATGACTTCACCGTGTCACTGCAATGAGAAACACTCCTCCCTGTACTTCGAAGGTCGAGGAATCAGACAAGATGTTTGCTGCTTTTGACATTCGGGGAAATTACCTTTTCCCGAACTGGGAAGAACGATGGTATTTAAAAAATAACGGTCGCCTTCAGTAACCGCATTTTGGTCGTGACAGGACACTTTGATTTATGAGTCCAATTCCCAAACACAGATACTCGGGCAAGTCATAAAAGTATGATTTTTTTCCCCCCTTTATGTAGCTTTTATCTCAACTGCGGATGATGAAGTGATTGATGATCTGGCCGCCGTCAGACTTGTATTTTTAAATTTAATCCTGCAGCGACACGAGAGCCGACTGCACCTTATAAAGTGGATGTTCATCGGACAGAAACTCTAATCTGCTTCCTTTTGACTGATCTATAGCCCTGACCGATCCCAGGCAGTTATGAATGACTGTATAGTGCTCGCTGAATTTCTGATGCTTCGTTTCAGAATGCCAGGCCCGACCCTGCCGACGCTGCTCCCGGTCAACGGGTCACCAGGAAGGATCGTCGCATCTTGGAGCCACTCGGCCCATCGTGCCTGTGCCGGCTCTTTGGAAGGACTACGTAGGAAGGATAGACTTGCCTTAGAGGCGGTGCAACGAAGGTTTCACTAGATTGATTCCTGGGATGAGAGGGTTGTCCTATGAGGAGAGATTGAGTAGAATGAACATAAGAACATAAGAAATAGGAGCAGGAGTAGGCCAATCGGCCCCTCGAGCCTGCTCCGCCATTCAATAAGATCATGGCTGATCTGATCCTAGCCTCAAATCGAAATTCATGTCCAATTTCCTGCCCGCTCCCCGTAACCCCTAATTCCCTTTACTTCTAGGGAACTGTCTATTTCTGTTTTCAATTTTAATGGGCCTATATTCTCTGGAGTTTAGAAGAATGAGAGGTGATCTCATTGAAATATATAAAATTCTTAGAGGGCTTGACCGGGTAGATGCTGAGAGGCTGTTTCCCCTGGCTGGAGAGTCTAGAACTAGGGGGCATAGTCTCAGGATAAGGGGTCGGCCATTTAGGACTGAGATGAGGAGAAATTTCTTCACTCAGAGGGTTGTGGATCTCTGGAATTCTCCACCCCAGAGTGATGTGGATGCTCAGTCATTGGGTACATTCAAGGCTGAGATCGATGGATATTTGGACTCTAGGGGAATCAAGGGGTATGGGGATCGGGCGGGAAAGTGGAGTTGAGGTCAAAGATCAGCCATGATCTCATTGAATGGCGGAGCAGGCTCGAGTGGCCGTATGGCCTACTCCTGCTCCTATTTCTTAAGTTCTTATGTTCTTATAGGAGCTGGAGGAGGCCATTCAGCCCCCTCGAGCCTGCTCCGCCATTTAATTAGATCCTGGCTGATCTGTACCTCAACCCCTTTCACCCGTCTTTGCTCCACTTCCCTTGATACCCTAACCCAACAAAAATCTAGCGATCTCAGTCTTGAATCATTTCAATCAAACCCACCCTTGCTTTTTGTGGGGGGGGTAGGGAGAGAGTTCCAGATTCCCACAGTGGGTTATCACCCATGAGCTGACAAGGCCTCATCCACCGTTCTACCTTGCTGCACCTAGCTTTTGCTCCTGCTCTTGCCTCCCCTTCGTCTTTTGACCCTTCAAGGTCTCCGATCGACAGTTCCCCTCCGCCCTGTTCAAGTGGGGATGTTCTGTGAGCAATAAGTCAATTCAGCGAGCATGGCATGGTAAATTTAGCGTGGGCCCGCAGCCATGGGCCTTGCAACGCCAACCAGCGTAGCCCAGAGGTGCGGGAGGCTAAACATGCGACTGCCTCACTGGAATGGGGCTGTCCCCGTCATCGCCATTGCTTTCTCAACAGCAACTACTTGCATTTATATAGCGCCTTTAACGTAGTAAAACGTCCCAAGTCGCTTCACAGGAGCGTAATCAGACAAAATTTGTCACTAGACCACACAGCGAGATATTAGGACCATTACCATCATTACCATCGCCGAATCCCCCACCATCAACATCCTGGGGGTCACCATTGACCAGAAACTTAACTGGACCAGCCATATAAATACTGTGGCTACAAGGGCAGGTCAGAGGCAGGGTATTCTGCGGCGAGTGACTCACCTCCTGACTCCCCAAAGCCTTTCCACCATCTACAAGGCACAAGTCAGGAGTGTGATGGAATACTCTCCACTTGCCTGGATGAGTGCAGCTCCAACAACACTCGAGAAGCTCGACACCATCCAGGACAAAGCAGCCCGCTTGATTGGCACCCCATCCACCACCCTAAACATTCACTCCCTTCACCACCGGCGCACAGTGGCTGCAGTGTGTACCATCCACAGGATGCACTGCAGCAACTCACCAAGGCTTCTTCGACAGCACCTCCCAAACCCGCGACCTCTACCACCTAGAAGGACAAGAGCAGCAGGCACATGGGAACAACACCAACTGCACGTTCCCCTCCAAGTCACACACCATCCCGACTTGGAAATATATCGGCCGTTCCTTCATCGTCGCTGGGTCAAAATCCTGGAACTCCCTTCCTAACAGCACTGTGGGAGAACCTTCACCACACGGACTGCAGCGGTTCAAGAAGGCGGCTCACCACCACCTTCTCAAGGGCAATTAGGGATGGGCAATAAATGCCGGCCTCGCCAGCGACGCCCACATCCCATGAACGAATAATAAAAAAAGTGAGCTGGAAACACGTCAGGACGTATTTGGAAAGCTGGCAGCGCTGTCGCTTGTTTTGTTTAGCACGTCACGGGCTGAGAATTCTGCTCGTTGAACACCGGGTGGGTAGGCTGCTGCGCACGGTGATAGCGCTAGAGAAAAACCCGTGGCATTGCTCACAGGTGGTCTGCGATCCACATGTGGCTCAGTGGGTAGCACTCTCACCTCTGAGTCTACTAGCTCATGGGCTCGAATCCCCCTCCCCTGCCTCAGAGACTTGAGCCCCCTCCCAATGCAGCACTGAGAGAGTGCAACATTGTCGGAGGTTCCGCCTTTCGGATGAGACGTTAAACCGAGGCACAGTCTGCCCTTGCAAGTGGATGTAAAAGATCCCATGGCATTATTTCGAAGAAGAGTGGGGGAGTTCTCCCCGGTGTCCTGGCCAATATTTATTCGTCAACCAACATCACTAAAACAGATGATCTGGTCATTTATCTCATCGCTGTTTGTGGGATCTTGCTGTGCGCAAATTAACTGCTGCATTTCCTACATCACAACAGTGACTGCACTTCAAAACTATTAAGTGCTTTGGGACGTCCTGGGGTAAAAGGAGCTATAGCAATGCCAGTTTGCTTTTCAATGCAGTTGTCATGTTGAACTGCTAACCTGGCCTGTCCCTTTAAGACTACTGCTCAGGTCCTCCCTGCAGAGAGGTCGGCACATCCAGATAAACTTGTAAACTCAGGAGGTCAATCAGGGGGCAAATGTAAACTGTAAATTTCAGGCAGCGGATCAATGCCTGGTTTTCTGTCTCTTTCTTTAAAGATCGATCGGGCATCTATAACAACGTGTGACCTTTGAAGTGTGGTGTTTGGAGTGTGAGCAGCACAAGGCAGATGCAAACACTTCAGAGCTGAACTGGAAAATCTCCCCCAGGGCTGTCCACACGATCCGAGGCTTTGCTATTTTATAAGGTCAGGAAAATTGCGCCAAGTACAACATAATGGGGTCTAAATTTAACATCGTCTTGTCCGTTTTACGGGCCTGAAATAGGGGCAGCGATAACCAATTTAGCAGGGCCGAGGCCCCCGCTCCATCTACACGGGCGTCCGGTCAATTGGTCGGGGCCTTTATTTAGGAGGCCCTGGCTGCTGCCTGAAGTGGGTGCAGGCCTCATTTCAATATTGGCGGGCTCAAGTCTCTGGAGTGGGACTAGACCCCACGAACATATACAAAACCCTGGTTAGACCGCACCTGGAGTACTGTGAGCAGTTCTGGGCACCGCACCTTCGGAAGGACATATTGGCCTTGGAGGGAGTGCAGCAGCGTAGGTTTACTAGAATGATACCCGGACTTCAAGGGTTAAGTTTCGAGGAGAGATTACACAAATTGGGATTGTGTTCTCTAGAGTTTAGAATGTTAAGGGGTGATCTGATCGAAGTTTATAAGATATTAAGGGGAACGGATAGGGTGGATAGAGAGAAACTATTTCCGCTGGTTGGGGATTCTAGGAGTAGGGGGCACAGTCTAAAAATTAGAGCCAGACCTTTCAGGAGTGAGATTAGAAAACATTTCTACACACAAAGGGTGGTAGAAGTTTGGAACTCTCTTCCGCAAACGGCAATTGATACTAGCTCAATTGCTAAATTTAAATCTGAGAGAGATAGCTTTTTGGCAACCAAAAGTATTAAGGGATATGGGCCAAAGGCAGGTATATGGAGTTAGATCACAGGTCAGCCATGATCTTCTCAAATGGCAGAGCAGGCACGAGGGGCTGAATGGCCTACTCCTGTTCCTATGTTCCTATGTTCCGATGAACCTTTGACTCAGCAGGGAGAGTGTGACCAACTGTGCCAAGGCCGACACTTTGCTTTTGAGGGCCCGACAATGTGTCAGAAATGTGTGTTAGACAGTGTATGACATCTGTACTGTGACGGTGAGGAAGTGCTCACTTAGATACTGGTCATTTTACCACTACCCGCCCGGTTAGGTTAATCAGATGGGGGCTGACCGTTTTACATCCCGCATGAATTGACTTGTCATTTTTTATAAAAATTCATTCTCGGGATGTGGGCGTCGCTGGCGAGGCCGGCATTTATTGCCCGCCTCTCGTTGCCCCTTGAGAAGGTGGTGGTGGGCCTCCTTCTTCTTGAAGCACTGCAGTCCGTGGAGTGACGGTTCTCCCGTTCGGTCGGGAGGGCCAGGATTTTGATGGCGCGTGACGTCACCGAAAACAGATGTTCTGACCATTATCGCATGCTTCTCCCCGGGTGTCCTGGGGCCAATATTTATCCCTCAACCAACATCACTAAAAAAACAGATGATCTGGTCATGTACGTGGATTATTTGGAAGCAACTTAGCAAAGTCTTTGTATTAGATTGCGGTTTGTGGGATCTTGCTGTGCGCAAATTGGCTCTGCCTGTTACCAATACAAAGACTTTGCTAAGTTGCTTCTAAATAATCCACGTACAAGCCATCGCAATGCTAAATTCAGCTTTTTGGTAGTGATTCAGTTCAGTCGCACACAGAGGTGAGAACCGCTGCATTGTATCACTGGACTTCGGACTTGCTCGCTCTCTCAGCACTATCCCAGGATAATTACTGCTGACAGACGGTCGTTGTGCTATTGATAGCAAGTTCATCATTGATTCTTTTTTGAAAATGCTGCGTTTACCCGAAGTTGTCCGCTTGAATCGGAATTTTCCTGCTTCATAACTCTGTCACTTTAAATTTAGATCCAGACGGCAGTTTGTGTAGTGTAGATTCAGCAAGACATGAAAGCCATGATGTCGGACACAGAGACTATGCCACTACACACAAGGACCAAACTGTAACATGCAAGGGTCATGCCATTTCACGCAAGGGCCTTACCATTACACGCAAGGGTCATGCCATTACACGCAAGGGCCATACCGTTGCATGCAAGGGCCATGCCATTTCACGCAAGGGCCACACCATTACGCGCAAGGGTCATGCCACTACATGCAAGGACCTTGCCATTACATACAAGGGCCATATCGTTACGCACAAGGGTCATGCCATTACACACAAGAGCTATACCATTACACACAAGGGTCATGCCATTACATGCAAGGACCATGCCATTACATGCAAGGACCATGCCTTCACACACAAGGGCATGCCATTATATGCAAGAGTCATGTGATTACACTCAAGGGCCATGCCATTACATGTGAGAGTCATGTGATTACACTCAAGGGCCATGCCATTACATGCAAGGGCCATGCTTTTACACACAAGGGCATGCCGTTACACACAAGGACCATACTATTATACACAAGGGTCATGCCATTACATGGTAGAGCCATGGCATTACACACAAGGGTCATGCCATTACACACAAGGGCCATGAAGTGAGTTTTTTGAGGATGTAACTAGCGGGGTAGATAAAGGGGAACCAGTGGATGTAGTATATTTGGATTTTCAAAAGGCATTCGATAAGGTGCCACACAAGAGGTTGTTACACAAGATAAGGGCTCATGGGGTTGGGGGTAATATATTAGCACGGGTGGAGGATTGATTAACGGACAGAAAACAGAGAGTAGGAATAAACGGGTCATTTTCAGGTTGGCAGGCTGTAACTAGTGGGGTGCCGCAGGGATCAGTGCTTGGGCCTCAGCTATTTACAATATATATCAATGACTTAGATGAAGGGACCGAGTGTAATGTATCAAAGTTTGCTGATGATACAAAGCTAGGTGGGAAAGTAAGCAATGAGGGGGACACAAAGAGTCTGCAAAGAGATATAGACAGGTTAAGTGAGTGGGCAAGATGGTGACAGATGGAGTATAATGTGGGGAAATGTGAGGTTATTCACTTTGGTAGGAAGAATATAAAAACAGAATATTTTTTAAATGGTGAGAAACTATTAAATGTTGGTGCTCAGAGAGATTTGTGTGTCCTGGTACAAGAAACACAAAAAGTTAGCATGCAGGTACAGCAGGCAATTCGGAAGGCAAATGGCACATTGGCCTTTATTGCAAAGGGGGTTGGAGTACAAGAGTAAGGAAGTCTTGCTGCAATTGTACAGGGCTCTGGTGAGAACACACTTGGAGTACCGTGTATAGTTTTGGTCTCCTTACCTAAGGAAGGATATACCTGCCTTAGAAGCGGTGCCATGTAGGTTCATTAGATTAATTCCTGGGATGAGAGGGTTGTCCTATGAGGAGAGATTGAATAGAATGGGCCTATACTCTCTGGAGTTTCGAAGAATGAGAGGTGATCTCATTGAAACATATAAGATTCTGAGGGGGTAGATGCTGAGAGGATGTTTCCCCTGGCTGGAGAGTCATGGGGTCGGCTATTTAGGACTGAGATGAGGAGGCATTTCTTCACTCAGAGGGTTGTGAATCTTTGGAATTCTCTACCCCAGAGGGCTGTGGATGCTCAGTCCTTGAGTATATTCAAGGCTGAGATGGATAGATTTTTGGAGTCTAGGGGAATCAAGGGATATGGGGATCGGGCGGGAAAGTGGAGTTGAGGTCGAAGGTCAGCCATGATCTTATTGAATGGCGGAGCAGGCTCAAGGGGCCGAATGGCCTACTCCTGCTCCTATCTCTTATGTTCTTATGTTCTAGCAAGTCACTCAGTCCTTATCAAACCACGACCAGCGGTTCACCATGATCTTCTCAGGACAACTGAGGCCCAATAAACCAGCACCCATCCTCCTCCACCGCCACCCCCCCCCCCTCCGCCTGGCTGAACTTGTTCTTACGTTGAACAACTTCTCCTTTGACTCCAAATAAAAGGTGTTGCTATGGGAACCCGTATGGGTCCCAGCTACGCCTGCCTTTTTGTGGGATACGTGGGACATTCCTTGTTCCAGTCCTACTCAGGTCCCCTCCCTCACCTCTTTTTCCGGTACATTGATGATTGTATCGGTGTCGTTTCCTGCTCTCGCCCCGAACTGGAAAATGTTGTCAACTTTACTTCCAAATTTCTACCCTTCCCTCGCCTTCACACGGTCCATCTCTGACTCTTCCCTTCCCTTCCTCGACTTCTCTATCTCCATTTCTGGGGATAGGCTGTCAACCAATATCTACTATAAGCCCACCCACTCCCACAGCTACCTTGACTACACTTCCTCCCATCCTGCTTCCTGGAAGGACTCTATTCCCTTCTCCCAGTTTCTCCGTCTCCGTCACATCTGTTCTGACGATGCCACTTTCCACACCAGTGCTTCCAATAAGTCTTCCTTTTTCCTCAATCGAGGATTCCCCTCCACCGTAGTTGACAAGACCCTCGACTGTGTCCGTCCCATTTCCTGCACTTCTGCCCTCGCACCTTCCCCTCCCTCCCAGAACCACGATAGGGTCCCCCTTGTCCTCACCTTCCACCCCACCAGCCTCCACGTTCAACGTATCATCCTCTGCCATTTCCACCACCTCCAGCGCGATCCCACCACCAAAAACATCTTCTCCTCCCCGTTCAGCATTCCGAAGGGACCGCTCCCTCCGCAACACCAGGGCCCACTCTTCCATCACCCCCAACACCTGCTCTCCTCCCCACGGCCCCTTCCCGTGCGAGCGCAGGAGATGCAACACCTGCCCCTTTCACCTCCTCCCTTCCCACCGTCCAGGGCCCCAAACACTCCTTCCAGGTGAAACAGCGATTTACTGGTACTTCTTTCAATGGTAGGGCGTTGGGGAGAGTTATAGAACAAAGAGATCTAGGAGTACAGGTTCATAGCTCCTTGAAAGTGGAGTCACAGGTGGATAGGGTGGTGAAGAAGGCATTCAGCATGCTTGGTTTCATTGGTCAGAACATTGAATACAGGAGTTGGGATGTCTTGTTGAAGTTGTACAAGACATTAGTAAGGCCACACTTGGAATACTGTGTCCAGTTCTGGTCACCCTATTATAGAAAGGATATTATTAAACTAGAAAGAGTGCAGAAAAGATTTACTAGGATGCTACCGGGACTTGGTCAGAGAACAATACCTAGTGATTACAGATAATCTTTCCAACTGCCTGTTGTCAAGGCAATCAAAGTGTTCAGACAGAGAAGTGTTACCTACAGGACCACCGAATACACAAACGGCCAGAACACAAGACAGAGAGAGAGAGAGAGAAACATCCGAAAGGAAGAGAAAGACAGAGAATGACCCGTTGTATTAAAAACTGATAACCTTTATTCGCTGGTGGGGTTACGTGTAGCGTGACATGAACCCAAGATCCCGGTTGAGGCCGTCCTCATGGGTGCGGAACTTGGCTATCAATTTCTGCTCGACGATTTTGCGTTGTCGAGTGTCTCGAAGGCCGCCTTGGATTCTTTACACTAGTGAATATAGGCCTAGTTGACCCAATCTCTCCTCGTACGTCAGTCCTGCTCATCCCAGGAATCAGTCTGAAGGAATCAAAGCTCCCTGTACATCAGACGTACAAAGCTCCCTAACCTTTGCAAATTTGCAATAAATCCATCGGGTTACAATCACCGATTTAATTTACGGCATTATTACAAGCTGAGGATTTACTCGAAGGGAGCGAGGCCGGGTTTGTGGCCGACTGAGGTTTTTCTGTAACTGTCGCACTTTTAGATTCAGCACCTGCAATATACGACGTCCAGGGTAGCAGCTTAAAACCACATCCACCGTTTCGTTCGATAAATGAATCTTCGCTCGATCGTCGCCTTTCATCTGCTTTGGTCTCAGCTGTAAAATGCTTTGGGACATCCTGAGGCCGTGAAAGGCACTGTATGAAAGGCAAGTCCTTTTCTTTAAAACCCTCTCTTCCGGCAGAGGGAGATATTTGTAAATTCTGGTTCCCGCTGAGGGATAAATCTTGGCCCCAGGACACCGGGGAGAACTCCCCCTGCCCACCTTCGAAATAAGGCCGTGGGATCTTTTGCGTCCGGCCGAGAGGGCAGACGGTTTGACGTCTCGTCCGAAAGACGGCACCTCCAACAGTGCGGCGCTCCCTCAGTGCTGGGACCGCTGGGAAATGGTACTATTTTGAAGCGGGGTTCTCCCCGTTTCCTGGGGCCAATATTCATCCCTCAACCAACATCGCTAAAAACAGCTCATCTGGTCATTATCACATTGCGGTATGTGGGATCTTGCTGTGCGCAAATTGGTTGCCGTGTTTCCTGCATTACAACAGTGACGACACTTCAAAATTATTTCATTGGCTGGAAAATGCTTTGGGACATCCTGAGGCCATAAGAAGGCGCTGTATGAAAAGCAAGTCCTATTCTTGTAAAGATGATAGGACCTTTAGTCGAAGGTGATATCAGCGTCTTTGCTTTCTTTAGATTGTCAGCCATTTGCTTTACGTGAATATTAATGACAACTAATTCGCCCATAAGAACATAAGAATGGTCCAGTGGGCCGATGAATGGCAGATGGAGTTTAATTTAGATAAATGTGAGGTGATGCATTTTGGTAGATCGAATCGGGCCAGGACCTACTCCGTTAATGGTAGGGCGTTGGGGAGAGTTATAGAACAAAGAGATCTAGGAATACAGGTTCATAGCTCCTTGAAAGTGGAGTCACAGGTGGATAGGGTGGTGAAGAAGGCATTCGGCATGCTTGGTTTCATTGGTCAGAACATTGAATACAGGAGTTGGGATGTCTTGTTGAAGTTGTACAAGACATTAGTAAGGCCACACTTGGAATACTGTGTACAGTTCTGGTCACCCTATTATAGAAAGGATATTATTAAACTAGAAAGAGTGCAGAAAAGATTTACTAGGATGCTACCGGGACTTGATGGTTTGACTTATAGGGAGAGGTTAGACAGACTGGGACTTTTTTCCCTGGAGAGTAGGAGGTTTAGGGGTGATCTTATAGAAGTCTATAAAATAATGAGGGGCATAGATAAGGTAGATAGTCAAAATCTTTTCCCAAAGGTAGGGGAGTCTATAACGAGGAGGCATAGATTTAAGGTGAGAGGGGAGAGATACAAAAGGGTCTAGAGGGGCAATTTTTTCACTCAAAGGGTGGTGAGTGTCTGGAACGAGCTGCCAGAGGCAGTAGTAGAGGCGGGTACAATTTTGTCTTTTAAAAAGCATTTGGACAGTTGGTAAGATGGGTATAGAGGGATATGGGCCAAGTGCAGGCAATTGGGACGAGCTTAGTGGTATAAACTGGGCGACATGGACATGTTGGGCCGAAGGGCCTGTTTCCATGTTGTAAACTTCTATGATTCTATGATTCTATGATAAGAACATAAGAAATAGGAGCAGGAGTAGGCCAATCGGCCCCTCGAGCCTGCTCCGCCATTCAATAAGGTCATGGCTGATCTGATCCCAGCCTCAAATCGAAATTCATGTCCAATTTCCTGCCCGCTCCCCGTAACCCATCTTAAAGGAAGGACTCAGGTGAAGAGTGGGGATGAGCGTACGCAGGCGGGAATCGACGATGAAGCCTTGGAGGCCCGGGCCTCAAAGGCCGAGAAATAACCTTTGACCCTCTTCCAATCACAGGCTTCAGGGTCGCTGTGCTCACGAGCGACATCAGCAGGCTTCAAGGGGAGGAGGTGCAAACGAAGACTTCAACAGAAAGGCCTAATGTTTGCGCTGGGCAAATTTACATTCCCCCCCCCCGCGCAGGAGGCCTGTCACTTTAAGTCTCCGTTCGCTTGGCCTTGGCAGGTGCGATTTGTGCTGCACATTGAAATCTGCTTATCTGTCGGGCCTGGTCTCCGCGGCTGGCTCCCCCGCTCCTTGACAACGAGGCCCTGACGTAATTACTTGCTCGGTTGGACATGAATTCAGATTTGAGGTTCGGATCAGATCAGCCATGATCTTATTGAATGGCGGAGCAGGCTCGAGGGGCCGATTGGCCTACTCCTGCTCCTATTTCTTATGTTCTTATTTGAATATATGCAGCACCGAGCCCCGACGATTGAGACCGAGAGGCAGAGGGGTAAACAGGGGCAGGGGTGCACCGAGGCAGGAGAGAAACTGCCTTCAGTCAGCCTCACAAACATAAAATCTATGGTTAACTCGAAGTGATTTGCAGCTAAACAGGCCCAAAAGTACAGTATGAGAAATGATTTACTAAGAAAGTAGGAGTTGTATTTATAGCGCCTTTCATGACCGCAGGACGTCCCAAAGTGCTTCACTGCCAATTACAACTTCTGAAGTGTCGTCACTGTAGGAAACACAGCAGCCAGTTTGCGCACAGCAAGATCCCACAAACAGCAATGTGATAATGAGCAGATCATAAGAACATAAGAAATAGGAGCAGGAGTAGGCCAATCGGCCCCTCGAGCCTGCTCCGCCATTCAATAAGATCATGGCTGATCTGATCCTAACCTCGAATCTAAATTCATGTCCAATTTCCTGCCCGCTCCCCGTAACCCCTAATTCCCTTTACTTCTAGGAAACTGTCGATTTCTGTTTTCAATTTATTTAATGATGTAGCTTCCACAGCTTCCTGGGGCAGCAAATTCCACAGACCTACTACCCTCTGAGTGAAGAAGTTTCTCCTCATCTCAGTTTTGAAAGAGCAGCCCCTTATTCTAAGATTATGCCCCCTAGTTCTAGTTTCACCCATCCTTGGGAACATCCTTACCGCATCCACCCGATCAAGCCCCTTCACAATCTTATATGTTTCAATAAGATCGCCTCTCATTCTTCAGAACTCCAATGAGTAGAGTCCCAATCTATTCAACCTCTCCTCATATGTCCGCCCCCTCATCCCCGGGATTAACCGAGTGAACCTTCTTTGTACTGCCTCGAGAGCAAGTATGTCTTTTCTTAAGTATGGAGACCAAAACTGTATGCAGTATTCCAGGTGCGGTCTCACCAATACCTTATATAACTGCAGCAATACCTCCCTGTTTTTATATTCTATCCCCCGAGCAATAAAAGCCAACATTCCGTTGGCCTTCTTGATCACCTGCTGCACCTGCATACTAACTTTTTGATTTTCTTGCATTAGGACCCCCAGATCCCTTTGTACTGCAGTACTTTCCAGTCTCTCGCCATTAAGATAATAACTTGCTCTCTGATTTTTCCTGCCAAAGTGCATAACCTCACATTTTCCAATATTGTATTGCATCTGCCAAATCTCCGCCCACTCACCCAGCCTATCGATATCCCCTTGTAGGTTTTTTATGCCCTCCTCACTCTCTACTTTCCCTCCCATCTTTGTATCATCGGCAAACTTTGATATGTTACACTCGGTCCCCTCCTCCAAATCGTTAATATAGATTGTAAAGAGTTGGGGACCCAGCACCGACCCCTGCGGAACACCACTGGCTACTGGTTGCCAGTCCGAGAATGAACCATTTATCCCAACTCTCTGCTTCTTGTTAGACAACCAATCCTCCACCCATGCCAGAATATTACCCCCAATCCAGTGATCATCTGTTTAATGATGTTGCTTGAGGGATGAACGTTGGCCCAGGACCCCAGGGAGAACTCCCCCTGCTCTTCTTCTCAATAGTGGCCGCTGGATCTTTCACATCCCCCTGAGAGGGCGGGCGGGCGGGGCCCTCCGTTTAACATCTCATCCGAAAGACGGCACCTCCGACAAATGCAGCACTCCCTCAGTAGTGTCGGCCTGGACTTTGTGCTCAAGTCTCTGGAGTGGGGGTGGGCTTTCTGACTCAGAGGCGAGAGTGTGCTGCCCACCGAGTTTTTTTTAAAATTCATTCACGGGATGTGGGCGTCACTGGCAAGGCCGGCATTTATTGCCCATCCCTAATTGCCCTTGAGAAGGTGATGATGAGCCGCCTTCTTGAGTGAGATTTTACAACTGAGTGGCTTGCTCGGCCATTTCAGAGGGCAATTAAGAATCAACCACATTGCTGTGGGTCTGGAGTCACATAGAGGCCAGACCGGGTAAGGACGGCAGGTTTCCTTCCCGAAAGGACATTAGTGAACCAGATGGGTTTTTACGGCAATCCGGTAGTTTCATGGCCATCATTACTGATACTAGTATTTTAATTCCAGATTTTTATTTAATTAATTGAATTTAAATTCGCCAGCTGCCGTGGCGGGATTTGAACTCATGACTCTGGATTTTAGTCCAGGCCTCCGGATTACTAGCCCAGTAACATAACCACTATGCTACCGTACCCCGTCAGGGCTCAGAGTAGCAAAATGAGAGTTTTGAGCAGGATGGACAGGGGCTCTTGGAAATATGGCTTCGCACTTGGAAATCGTTGTCTTTCCGCCTGAGGCGAAAGGACGATTGGCGAAACTCATCGCTCTGCTCGGGCTGAATCAATCTCCTTAAGCTGTCAACGAATCGGCTTGTGCCTGTCGGGTACATGAAACGCTGAAGGGCCAGTGCCCTTCAAGCAGGTCTCACCAGAGATTTAGCAGGAGCGACTGTGCAACCGACAGACTCAAATCAAAAAATCGGCGGACTCCCGTAGCGCGGAATGACGCAAACACCTACTTGTTACGGATATCGAGGAGCGGCTGTTTGAAATAATCGACCAACTCTATCAGGCCTCGTCGTTTGTGGGCCTGCCCCTGGCAGCGATTGTCGGTCTCGAATCGGAGAATCGGAGAATGGGTACAGCACGGACGGAGGCCATTTGGCCCGTCGAGCCCCTGCCGGCCCTCTGCAAGAGAGCAGTCCAGCCAGTCCCATTCCCCGCAGCAAATTTTTTCCCTTCAAGTATTTATCCAAATCTGCCTCCATCTCCCTTTCGGGCAGCGCATTCCAGATCATAACCACTCGCTGCGTAAAAAAGTTTTTCCTCATGTCGCCTTTGGTTCTTTTACCAATCACCTTAAATCTGTGTCTTCTGGTTCTTGACCCTTCCGCCAATGGGAACAGTTTCTCTCTATCTATTCTGTCCAGACCCTTCATGATTTTGAATACCTCTATCAAATCTCCTCTCAACCTTCTCTGTTCCAAGGAAAACAACCCCAGCTTCTCCAGTCGATCCACGTAACTGAAGTCCCTCATCCCTGGAATCATTCTAGTAAATCTCTTCTGCACCCTCTCTAAGGCCTTCACATCTTTCCTAAAGTGCGGTGCCCAGAACTGGACACAATACTCCAGTTGTGGCCGAACCAGTGTTTTATAAAGGTTCAACGTAACTTCCTTGCTTTTGCATTCTAAGGCCCCGATATTACCAGGAAGGCGGGATGGCAGCAGGGGGGGGCGACTGGGCGCGTGGGTAACCCGCCCAGTGCAATCCGTCCGTTCCCCACCCGATCGCGGGTAAATTGAAGCCACTTACCGTGGCTTCCGGGTTTCCTGTCGTCAACCTGCGCAGCGGGCGGCCTGCGCACCCCCATCACGGGCTGTCAGCTGGAGGAGCCCTATTTAAAGGGGCAGTCCTCCAATGCTGCTCCTGCAGCGAAGAACCAAAATTATAGAATGGAGCAGCCCAGGGGAAAGGCTGCTCCCAGATTTACTGATGCCTCACTCCAGGTCTTACTGGATGGGGTGAGGAGGAGGAGGAGGAGGAGGGATATTTTCTACCCAGCGGACGGGAGGAAGTGGCCTGTCTCTGCTACCAAGAAGGCCTGGATCGAGGTGGCAGAGGAGTCACCAGCAGCAGCAACATCTCCCGCACATGGATCCAGTGCAGGAAGAGCTTCAATGACCTAACCAGGTCAGTCAAAGTGAGCACGCTTACTCATTCTCCTACACTCCGTCTTCCACATCACCGCCCCCACCCCCCCAACTCCTTCTGCACTGCCAACACTACTCTATCACATCACTCCTCACACCCACTCAAACCTCATCCTCAACTTACCTGCACTTACTCACCTCCCCAGTACTCACCCCACCACTACCACTCAACCCAATCCTCATACAATCTCATGGCTCTGTCTCATACTCACCCTCTGATGCATCTCTTTCACGGTCAGCCTCACCCAAACCAATGCATTCAGTGGTTGGCCACGTCACCGTCCCTCACTCACACCTCTCTACTTTCTCCCCTTATCGCGAAGAGAGCCCAGGATGCACGGGAGAGGGCGAGGACCGGAGGGGGGGCCGCAACATCTGGTCGTCCTCACGGACGCGGAGCAGGAGGCTCTTGAAGTGAGCCGTACCCTCGAGTGCCTGTCCGTCGGGGACGCCGAGACTGCCACCCGACAAACGGCTGGTGACAGAACTTTAACATTCAGCACTCACAAATGATGCCTTGCCATCTTCGGCACCTCAACATCTGTCATCATGCTTAATATTGCCTTCTATTCTCTTACAGGGCCTTCAGCGACCGCCGTGACGGCGGAGGGCGATTCCTCAAAGGACCTGCCGGCCTCTGAGGGGGCACCGTCACATCTGAACGAGCCATCCACCAGCGCAGATACACACACCTCGGTGGGTCCCCGTCCTCACTTAGTTGGGGTCGCACATGGTGAGTCACCACACCAGTGAGCACGAGCAGACACTGGTGGCAGGGGCAGCTGTGGAGAGTCCGTGTCGGTGGGAGCACTCCTCTCCAGGCTCTGCTCAGCTGGACACAGATGCTGATCCCTGGGGGCCATCCTTTAAAAGGAGAATGATCGAGGGGCAGCAGCACATCTGCGAGGTGCTGGAACAGGTGCCTCGCGCACTCTCCACAATCGCGCAGAGGATGGAGGAGTCCAACTCCTGCATGAGTGGAATGGTGGCACAGGTACAGGAGGGGATCTCTGAGATACTGTCACAGGGACGTGAGGGCATCTCTGAGATAGTGTCGCGGGTAAGTGCGGGAATGTCTGCGATGGAGGGAAGGCTAGCCTCCATCGAGCTTCAAGCACGGCTCAACAATGAGGCCAATGAAGCCCTGACAACGGCCCTTCGGACTCAGGGTGAGCAACTTTCTGCCGCCTTAAACAGGCAGGTAGATACTCTGGCACTGGCCTTACAAGGCTTCACACATGTCCTCCAAACTGTTGTCCAGCAGGGTGGTAGGAGTGATGTGGGCCTGGCCCAGGAGAGGGATGATGGCGAAAGGGGACATGGAAGTGGGGACGCCACTCAAAGTGCCCCCATGTCTCACCCATTTCCCCCCTCTCAACCAGTACCCGCAATGCTGCCTCCTCTCCAGGTGGCCGAGTCTGCCCCTGCACAGGTGCAGGTGGAGCAGTCTTTGGAGGGGCCCTCACGGGCACCGAAACCCAGAGGGCGTAGGCCCAAAGCATCTAATCGGTCAGGGCATGAACAAGAGCAACCTGCCACTACCTCTGCTGCAGCCACAGGGGATGCTCCACGTAGGAGTAGTCGGAAGAGAAAGGCGAAGGTTTTGTGAGCATGAAGGGGATGCACAAGGGTGTTTGACGGTTGGTCATGTTTTTCATTTATATTTGATTTTTGTTAATGGCGCATTAAATATTATTATTGTCGCCATTGGCCATTCTTGACTGGCTTGTGTAATAAGGCCCTTTCATGAGATTCACCATGAACACCCACCCTTGATGCCACCCATCGGGTCACCCTACAGTGGGTGTACGTGCAGTTGTACGACTATTTTGTGCGGGTGCCTGTGACACAGCACTGTGTTGTGGAGCTCCACGTGGCGGAGGTGGGCGCCGTGCCTGGCGAGGTTGGTGATGTTGCTCGTCCTCGGATGGAGTGATGAATTCAGCCATGGCGCCCCCCCCCAATCCTGACGGTGTGAGTTCGAGGGGGTCCGCAGAGTAAGTAGATGTGTTTGCACAACAGAGTTTAGGGGATAAATTAAGAATTTTGAGCGGAAAGACAAAGGTGTTGCAGTCAAAACTTTGTCTGAAGTGACGGAGTGCCCCTGCTGTAATAAATGAGGTTTCCCCCCATCTGTCAAATAATCCTTTGCATCTCCCGCTGGCTGCTGACTGAAACACGTCTGCTCCAACAGGGAGTGTTCCCCAACGCACCCTCTTGGCCATCCTAAAATCGACCCCAATGCCTCGATTTATAAAGCCCAGGATCCCGTATGCTTTTTTAACCGCTTTCTCAACCTGTCCTGCCACCTTCAACGATTTGTGTACATACACCCCCAGATCTCTCTGTTCCTGCACCCCCTTTTGAATTGTACCATTTAGTTTATATTGCCTCTCCTCGGTCTTTCTACCAAAATGTATCACTTCGCACTTCTCTGTGTTAAATTTCATCTGCCACGTGTCCGCCCATTCCACCAGCCTGTTAATTCTGTCCCGGATTATCGTTTCTCAAAGTTTCCCCAGCACCGAGGTTAAACTGACTGGCCTGTAGTTGCTGGGTTTATCCTTACACCCTTTTTTGAACAAGGGTGTAACATTTGCAGTTCTCCAGTCCTCTGGCACCACCCCCATATCTAAGGATGTTTGGAAGATTATGGCCAGTATCTCCGCAATTTCCACCCTTACTTCCCTCAGCAACCTAGGATGCATCCCATCCGGACCGGGTGACTTATCTACTTTAAGTACAGCCAGCCTTTCTAGTACCCAACTGGGATTGTGGGTCTAGAGGATTGTGGGTCTGAGGGGATCGTGGGTCTGAGGGGGGATCGTGGGTCTGAGGGGATCGTGGGTCTGAGGGGATCGTGGGTCTGAGGGGGATCGTGGGTCTGAGGGGATCGTGGGTCTGAGGGGATCGTGGGTCTGAGGGGATCGTGGGGCTGAGGGGGATCGTGGGTCTGAGGGGATCGTGGGTCTGAGGGGGGATCGTGGGTCTGAGGGGATCGTGGGTCTGAGGGGGGATCGTGGGTCTGAGGGGGGATCGTGGGTCTGAGGGGGGATCGTGGGTCCGAGGGGATCGTGGGTCTGAGGGGGATCGTGGGTCTGAGGGGGGATCGTGGGTCTGAGGGGATCGAGGGTCTGAGGGGGGATCGTGGGTCTGAGGGGGGATCGTGGGTCTGAGGGGGGATCGTGGGTCTGAGGGGGGATCGTGGGTCTGAGGGGGGATCGTGGGTCTGAGGGGATCGTGGGTCTGAGGGGGGATCGTGGGTCTGAGGGGGGATCGTGGGTCTGAGGGGGGATCGTGGGTCTGAGGGGATCGTGGGTCTGAGGGGGATCGTGGGTCTGAGGGGGGATCGTGGGTCTGAGGGGGATCGTGGGTCTGAGGGGGGATCGTGGGTCTGAGGGGATCGTGGGTCTGAGGGGATCGTGGGTCTGAGGGGGGATCGTGGGTCTGAGGGGGGATTGTGGGTCTGAGGGGGGATCGTGGGTCTGAGGGGGATCGTGGGTCTGAGGGGGGATCGTGGGTCTGAGGGGGGATCGTGGGTCTGAGGGGGATCGTGGGTCTGAGGGGATCGTGGGTCTGAGGGGATCGTGGGTCTGAGGGGGGATCGTGGGTCTGAGGGGGGATCGTGGGTCTGAGGGGATCGTGGGTCTGAGGGGGGATCGTGGGTCTGAGGGGATCGTGGGTCTGAGGGGATCGTGGGTCTGAGGGGATCGTGGGTCTGAGGGGGGATCGTGGGTCTGAGGGGATCGTGGGTCTGAGGGGGGATCGTGGGTCTGAGGGATTGTGGGTCTGAGGGGATCGTGGGTCTGAGGGGGGATCGTGGGTCTGAGGGGATCGTGGGTCTGAGGGGGGATCGTGGGTCTGAGGGGATCGTGGGTCTGAGGGGATCGTGGGTCTGAGGGGGGATCGTGGGTCTGAGGGGGGATCGTGGGTCTGAGGGATTGTGGGTCTGAGGGGGATCGTGGGTCTGAGGGATTGTGGGTCTGAGGGGATCGTGGGTCTGAGGGGGGATCGTGGGTCTGAGGGGGGATCGTGGGTCTGAGGGGGATCGTGGGTCTGAGGGATTGTGGGTCTGAGGGGGGATCGTGGGTCTGAGGGGATCGTGGGTCTGAGGGGATCGTGGGTCTGAGGGGATCGTGGGTCTGAGGGGGATCGTGGGTCTGAGGGATTGTGGGTCTGAGGGGATCGTGGGTCTGAGGGGGGATCGTGGGTCTGAGGGATTGTGGGTCTGAGGGGGATCGTGGGTCTGAGGGGGATCGTGGGTCTGAGGGGGGATCGTGGGTCTGAGGGGATCGTGGGTCTGAGGGGGGATCGTGGGTCTGAGGGATTGTGGGTCTGAGGGATTGTGGGTCTGAGGGATTGTGGGTCTGAGGGGGGATCGTGGGTCTGAGGGGGGATCGTGGGTCTGAGGGATTGTGGGTCTGAGGGGGGATCGTGGGTCTGAGGGGATCGTGGGTCTGAGGGGATCGTGGGTCTGAGGGGATCGTGGGTCTGAGGGGGATCGTGGGTCTGAGGGATTGTGGGTCTGAGGGGATCGTGGGTCTGAGGGGGGATCGTGGGTCTGAGGGATTGTGGGTCTGAGGGGGATCGTGGGTCTGAGGGGGATCGTGGGTCTGAGGGGGGATCGTGGGTCTGAGGGGATCGTGGGTCTGAGGGGGGATCGTGGGTCTGAGGGATTGTGGGTCTGAGGGATTGTGGGTCTGAGGGGATCGTGGGTCTGAGGGGGGATCGTGGGTCTGAGGGATTGTGGGTCTGAGGGGGGATCGTGGGTCTGAGGGGATCGTGGGTCTGAGGGGATCGTGGGTCTGAGGGGGGATCGTGGGTCTGAGGGGGGATTGTGGGTCTGAGGGGGGATCGTGGGTCTGAGGGGGGATCGTGGGTCTGAGGGGATCGTGGGTCTGAGGGGATCGTGGGTCTGAGGGGGGATCGTGGGTCTGAGGGGGGATCGTGGGTCTGAGGGGATCGTGGGTCTGAGGGGGATCGTGGGTCTGAGGGGATCGTGGGTCTGAGGGGATCGTGGGTCTGAGGGGGGATCGTGGGTCTGAGGGGATCGTGGGTCTGAGGGATTGTGGGTCTGAGGGGGGATCGTGGGTCTGAGGGGGATTGTGGGTCTGAGGGGATCGTGGGTCTGAGGGGATCGTGGGTCTGAGGGGGATTGTGGGTCTGAGGGGGGATCGTGGGTCTGAGGGGGATGGTGGGTCTGAGGGGGATCGTGGGTCTGAGGGGGATCGTGGGTCTGAGGGGATCGTGGCTCTGAGGGGGATCGTGGGTCTGAGGGGGGATCGTGGGTCTGAGGGGGATCGTGGGTCTGAGGGGGGATCGTGGGTCTGAGGGGGATCGTGGGTCTGAGGGGGGATCGTGGGTCTGAGGGGGATCGTGGGTCTGAGGGGATCGAGGGTCTGAGGGGGATCGTGGGTCTGAGGGGGATCGTGAGTCTGAGGGGATCGTGGGTCTGAGGGGGGATCGTGGGTCTGAGGGGGGATCGTGGCTCTGAGGGGGGATCGTGGGTCTGAGGGGGGATCGTGGGTCTGAGGGGGATCGTGGGTCTGAGGGATCGTGGGTCTGAGGGGATCGTGGGTCTGAGGGGATCGAGGGTCTGAGGGGGATCGTGGGTCTGAGGGGGATCGTGAGTCTGAGGGGATCGTGGGTCTGAGGGGGATCGTGGGTCTGAGGGATCGTGGGTCTGAGGGGATCGTGGGTCTGGGGGGATCGTGGGTCTGAGGGGGATCGTGGGTCTGAGGGGATCGAGGGTCTGAGGGGGGATCGTGGGTCTGAGGGGATCGTGGGTCTGAGGGGGGATCGTGGGTCTGAGGGGGATCGTGGGTCTGAGGGGGGATCGTGGGTCTGAGGGGGATCGTGGGTCTGAGGGGGGATCGTGGGTCTGAGGGGGATCGTGGGTCTGAGGGGATCGAGGGTCTGAGGGGGATCGTGGGTCTGAGGGGGATCGTGAGTCTGAGGGGGATCGTGGGTCTGAGGGGGGATCGTGGGTCTGAGGGGGATCGTGGGTCTGAGGGGGGATCGTGGGTCTGAGGGGGATCGTGGGTCTGAGGGGGGATCGTGGGTCTGAGGGGGATCGTGGGTCTGAGGGGATCGAGGGTCTGAGGGGGATCGTGGGTCTGAGGGGGATCGTGAGTCTGAGGGGATCGTGGGTCTGAGGGGGATCGTGGGTCTGAGGGGGGATCGTGGGTCTGAGGGGGGATCGTGGGTCTGAGGGGGATCGTGGGTCTGAGGGATCGTGGGTCTGAGGGGATCGTGGGTCTGAGGGGATCGAGGGTCTGAGGGGGATCGTGGGTCTGAGGGGGATCGTGAGTCTGAGGGGATCGTGGGTCTGAGGGGGATCGTGGGTCTGAGGGGATCGTGGGTCTGAGGGGGGATCGTGGGTCTGAGGGGATCGAGGGTCTGAGGGGGATCGTGGGTCTGAGGGGGATCGTGAGTCTGAGGGGATCGTGGGTCTGAGGGGGATCGTGGGTCTGAGGGGGGATCGTGGGTCTGAGGGGGGATCGTGGGTCTGAGGGGATCGTGGGTCTGAGGGGGATCGTGGGTCTGAGGGGGATCGTGGGTCTGAGGGGGATCGTGGGTCTGGGGGGATCGTGGGTCTGAGGGGGATCGTGGGTCTGAGGGGGGATCGTGGGTCTGAGGGGATCGTGGGTCTGAGGGGATCGTGGGTCTGAGGGGGGATCGAGGGTCTGAGGGGATCGTGGGTCTGAGGGGATCGTGGGTCTGAGGGGGATCGTGGGTCTGAGGGGGGATCGTGGGTCTGAGGGGGATTGTGGGTCTGAGGGGGGATCGTGGGTCTGAGGGGATCGTGGGTCTGAGGGGGGATCGTGGGTCTGAGGGGATCGTGGGTCTGAGGGGGATCGTGGGTCTGAGGGGGGATCGTGGGTCTGAGGGGATCGTGGGTCTGAGGGGATCGAGGGTCTGAGGGGGGATCGTGGGTCTGAGGGGATCGAGGGTCTGAGGGGGGATCGTGGGTCTGAGGGGATCGTGGGTCTGAGGGGATCGAGGGTCTGAGGGGGGATCGTGGGTCTGAGGGGATCGAGGGTCTGAGGGGGGATCGTGGGTCTGAGGGGGATCGTGGGTCTGAGGGGATCGTCGGTCTGAGGGGGATCGTGGGTCTGAGGGGGATCGTGGGTCTGAGGGGGATCGTGGGTCTGAGGGGGGATCGTGGGTCTGAGGGGGGATCGTGGGTCTGAGGGGGGATCGTGGGTCTGAGGGGGGATCGTGGGTCTGAGGGGGATGGTGGGTCTGAGGGGGGATCGTGGGTCTGAGGGGATCGTGGGTCTGAGGGGGGATCGTGGGTCTGAGGGGATCGTGGGTCTGAGGGGATCGTGGGTCTGAGGGGATCGTGGGTCTGAGGGGGATCGTGGGTCTGAGGGGATCGTGGGTCTGAGGGGATTGTGGGTCTGAGGGGGGATCGTGGGTCTGAGGGGGATCGTGGGTCTGAGGGGGATCGTAGGTCTGAGGGGGATCGTGGGTCTGAGGGGGATTGTGGGTCTGAGGGGATCGTGGGTCTAACAGCAGCAATGTTTGGTGTAAGTTCTCATTAAATGGGAGGGCTGTTTCTCAATCCTCACCCTGTACAAGGGGATGTATCCTGGTTAATGTGACAACGCCTCCTCCCTTGCCCGTTCTTCACTCCACCTACAATCTAAACTGGCCCCTCGACATTCCCTCCCACCTGGAAAACTCCAGTTGCTGATAAAACCTGGGGCCACATGTAAAACACGGCCCAGACTTGCGAGACTGCACCGTGACTGCATCTCGTTTTCACTCGGTCTGTGCTGGTGGATGGTTTTTCTCACAAATCCATGCTCGGGATGCGGGCGTCGCTGGCGAGGCCGGCATTTATTGCCCATCTCTAGCTGCCCCTTGAGAAGGTGGTGGTGAGCCGCCTTCTTGAACCGCTGCAGTCCGTGTGGTGACGGTTCTCCCACAGGGTGGGGTTTTCTAGGATTTTGACCCAGCGACGATGAAGAAACGGCCGATATATTTCCAAGTCGGGATGGCGTGTGACTTGGAGGGGAACGTGCAGGTGGTGTTGTTCCCATGCGCCTGCTGCTCTTGTCCTTCTAGGTGGTGGAGGTCGCGGGTTTGGGAGGTGGATGAGGTCGCTCAAACACAATTAGCCATATTTGCACTGATTCAGTTATTATCCAGAATGAAGTCTCAGTGTCCTGGCTGGTGGATAGACCTCAAGCGAGATTAGGGAGTCAAAAGCGTCTTTAGTACCCGTGGAACAATGGAAGCACAGCGGTTGACTCAAAGTCACTTGGCAAAGGACTGGGAGGGAAAGAAGGAAGGATGGAGGAAAGGAAGGAGGGAGGGAAGGAAGGAGGGAAGGAAGGAAGGAAGGAAGGAAGGAAGGAGGGAAGGAAGGAGGGAAGGAAGGAAGGAGGGAAGGAAGGAGGGAAGGAAGGAAGGATGGAGGAAAGGAAGGAGGGAGGGAAGGAAGGAAGGAGGGAAGGAAGGAAGGATGGAGGAAAGGAAGGAGGGAAGGAAGGAGGGAAGGAAGGAAGGAAGGAGGGAAGGAAGGAGGGAAGGAAGGAGGGAAGGAAGGAAGGATGGAGGAAAGGAAGGAGGGAAGGAAGGAGGGAAGGAAGGAAGGAAGGAGGGAAGGAAGGAGGGAAGGAAGGAAGGATGGAGGAAAGGAAGGAGGGAAGGAAGGAGGGAAGGAAGGAGGGAAGGAAGGAAGGAAAGAATGAACGAAGGAAGGAAAGAGGGAAGGAAGGAAGGATGAAGGGAAGGCAGGAGGGAAGAAATGAAGGAAAGAGGGAAGGAAGAAGGAAGGAAGGATGAAGGGAAGGAAGGAAGGAGGGGAGGAAGGAAGGAAGGAAAAAAGGAGGGGAGGAAGGAAGGAGGGAAGGAAGGAAGGTAGGAAAGAAGGAACGAAGGAAGGCAAGAGGGAAGGAAGGAAGAAAGGAAGGATGAAGGGAAGGAAGGAGGAGAGGAAAGAAGGAAGGAAGGAGGGGAGGAAGGAAGGAGGGAAGGAAGGAAGGAAGGAAGGAAGAAGGGGAGGGAAGCAAGGAAGGATGGAAAGAAGGAGGGAAGGAAGGAAGGAAAGGAGGGAAGGAAGGAGGGGAGGAAGGAAGGAAAGGAGGGAAAGAAGGAGGGGAGGAAGGAAGGAAAGGAGGGAAGGAAGGAGGGAAGGAGAGAGGGGAGGAAGGAAGGAAAGGAGGGAAAGAAGGAGGGAAGGAAGGAAGGAAAGGAGGGAAGGAAGGAGGGAAGGAGAGAGGGAAGGAAGGAAGAAACTTGCATTTATATAATGCTTTAATGATCTCAGGATATCCCAAAGTGCTTTACAGCCAATGAAGTACTTTGAGGGTCGTTGTAATGCAGGAAACACGGCAGGCAATTTGTGCACAGCAAGATCCCACAGACAGCAATGCGACAAACACAAACGCAATCATAAAGGAGTGCTACGGATAGAATAGATGTGGAGAAACTATTTCCTCTGGTGGGAGAGTCCAGAACAAGGAGGCATAACCTTACAATTAGAGCTGGAGTGAAATCAGGAAGCATTTTTTCACACAAAGGGGAGTGGAAATCTGGAACTCTCTCCCCCAAAAGGCCGTGGATGCTGGGGGTCAATTGAACATTTCTAGATTGAGATCGGTAGATTTTTGTTAGGTAAGGGTATCAAGAGATATGGAGTTAAGATGCAGATCAGCCATGATCTAACTGAATGGCAGAGCAGGCTCGAGGGGCTGAATGGCCTCCTTCTGTTCCTATCTGGGTTGCTGGGACCAAAAGTGTTTTGGACACATGTAACAAAGAGGTGACACTGGGAGATCTGAACTTTGCTTCTTTCCTTCATCCTCAGAATTTCTTAACCCATTCCCCTTCACGTGCCAAGACTCTGTCTTGTGGGGCCGGAGCTGAAGGCAGGAGGAAGCTTAAAAGGTCCAATTCTCCACAGCCGGCCTAACGGACAGGCCTCCTCCCTGTCGCACTGCCCAGAACGACTTGTCGGTGTAAAAAGTAGGTCATGCTAAGTTTAGACCCCGTGATTCAGGCCTGCGGAAACAGGTTGTATTCTTGACTGTCTCTTAAAACAGCGAGAGGCTTTTTTTTTTGGCTTTGTTTTCATTCAACAAATATCCACTCGGCCCCAAAGAACTATCGCCGCATGGTTACACGTTAAAAATTTAAATATCAGTGCAAGCCAATGAACGATGCGTCCCCTGATTTGAAAAATAATTTTTTGTTTAAAGATGCAGGGAAGAATTTGGTCGTTTTTCTGTTGTTAAATGACACACAGGCCGAGCTTTTCTGCTTCCTCTCCTGCTGATTTTATGGAGGCCTCAAAGTGTCCCCGTTCCTCAGTTTTGGTGTCCATATTGCTGCAGTTATATAAGGTATTGGTGAGACCGCACCTGGAATACTGCATACAGTTTTGGTGTCCATACTTAAGAAAAGACATACTTGCTCTCGAGGCAGTACAGAGAAGGTTCACTCGGTTAATCCCGGGGATGAGGGGGCGGACATATGAGGAGAGGTTGAGTAGATTGGGACTCTACTCATTGGAGTTCAGAAGAATGAGAGGCGATCTTATTGAAACATATAAGATTGTGAAGGGGCTTGATCGGGTGGATGCGGTAAGGATGTTCCCAAGGATGGGTGAAACTAGAACTAGGGGGCATAATCTTAGAATAAGGGGCTGCTCTTTCCAAACTGAGATGAGGAGAAACTTCTTCACTCAGAGGGTAGTAGGTCTGTGGAATTTGCTGCCCCAGGAAGCTGTGGAAGCTACATCATTAAATAAATTGAAAACAGAAAGAGACAGTTTCCTAGAAGTAAAGGGAATTAGGGGTTACGGGGAGCGGGCAGGAAATTGGACATGAATTTAGACTTGAGGTTCGGATCAGATCAGCCATGATCTTATTGAATGGCGGAGCAGGCTCGAGGGGCCGATTGGCCTACTCCTGCTCCTATTTCTCATGTTCTTATGTTCCCGCCTCCCCTCCAGCGAGCCAGTCCTGCCGAGGAGCAATAGACCAGTCCTGTAGGCGCTCGGGTGATTTGAAACCACATATTACCTGTGTTCGTACTCTAAGAACATTAAAGGCAGGGGTTGCCTGTGAAGCCCCCAACTCATTGCTATCAGAGGCCTTTGAGAGGAGAGGGGGGGGGCGATTGAGGGCCAGAAAAGTGCTGTTCATCGTGTAAAATGAGGGACAGATCGCCGGCCGCCTCTGCAACCTTGGCCAAAGCCTCACCACATCAAACGCACATCCCCAGCGGAGAGCAATAGTTTGCCTTCCTGCCTGCTCAGGCCGACCACATGCACCAGCACTTCAAAGCCGAGCGACTTTCCAAGGACAGCAGCATCACATCTCGCCCCGTCCCCTTCCAAAGCAATCGAATCCGACTGCAGACGCCCCTCGACCTCCTGATCTTGGGCGGGAGGGCGAAGAGACACATCACTTGTGCAGACGGGACGGGAAATGTCATTATCTCGGCTCGGGACGAGCCAAGGCGTCGTCAGCAATCAATCTCCGAATCAAAGGTTATTGAGACATAGACGTCTTGTCTTTTCGAGAACGCGAAAGAGGCCCGAATGCCAAGATCTAAGTTGGTGATTTGAGGTGATTGATTTCACTGAAATGCTTCTCCCATCCCCACATAAAGGTGAATGCAAGAGGCATTTTATGGATTAGTTACTGTCAGACGGCCTCACAGAGAAAAGAATTACCCAAGTGAATACAGGTCCTGAATGACCCTTCAAATAGAATAATGAATAATACATGCAAAGGAGCATTAAGATCAAACCTCGCCTTTCGAAAGGTTGCCAAATATAAATCTTCTTGAACTCATTTGGTCCTGGACATGTCATTTGGTATCGTGACAGCAGAATTAAATCAAAGCTGGATTCCCAGGAAATGAAAGGGCAGAATTATTTTGGGGACATTTTCACCGTCAAGGTGATTGGAGGGGACATCCGGGTTTCCCACTGCAGGGAGAAGAAGCAAGTATTGTACATTGACACTGTACACTATCCCAGTAATTCTGTACGTTAGTATACTATCCCAGTAATTCTGTATGTTAGTATACTATCCCAGTAATTCTGTATGTTAGTATACTATCCCAGTAATTCTGTATGTTAGCACACTGTTTGAATGATACTGTGTACATTAGTACACTATCCCAGTAATACTGTACATTAGTATACTATCCCAGTAATACTGTACGTTAGTATACTATCCCAGTAATACTGTACATTAGTATACTATCCCAGGAATACTGTACGTTAGTACACTATCCCAGTAATACTGCACGTTAGCACACGATCCCAGTAATACTGTACGTTAGTATACTATCCCAGTAATACTGTATATTAGTATACTATCCCAGTAATACTGTACGTTAGTATACTATCCCAGTAATACTGTACATTAGTATACTATCCCAGGAATACTGTACGTTAGTACACTATCCCAGTAATACTGCACGTTAGCACACGATCCCAGTAATACTGCACGTTAGCACACTATCCCAGTAATACGGTACGTTAGTATACTATCCCAGTAATTCTGTATGTTAGTATACTATCCCAGTAATTCTGTATGTTAGTATACTATCCCAGTAATACTGTACGTTAGCACACTATCCCATTAATACTGTACGTTAGCACACTATCCCAGTAATTCTGTACGTTAGTATACTATCCCAGTAATACTGTACGTTAGCACACTATCCCAGTAATTCTGTACGTTAGTATACTATCCCAGGAATACTGTACGTTAGCACACTATCCCAGTAATTCTGTACGTTAGTATACTATCCCAGGAATACTGTACATTAGCACACTATCCCAGTAATACTGTACGTTAGCACACTATCCCAGTAATACTGTACATTAGTATACTATCCCAGGAATACTGTACGTTAGCACACTATCCCAGGAATACTGTACGTTAGTACACTATTCCAGTAATTCTGTAGGTTAGTATACTATCCCAGTAATGCTGTACGTTAGTACACTATCCCAGTAATACTGTACATTAGTATACTATCCCAGGAATACTGTACGTTAGTACACTATTCCAGTAATTCTGTAGGTTAGTATACTATCCCAGTAATGCTGTACGTTAGTACACTATCCCAGTAATACTGTACATTAGTATACTATCCCAGTAATACTGTACGTTAGCACATTATCCCAGTAATACTGTACATTAGCACAATATCCCAGTAATACTCTACGTTACCACACTATCCCAGTAATACTACATGCTAGTACACTATCCCAGTAATACTGTACATTAGTATACTATCCCATTAATACTGTACATTAGCACACTATCCCAGTAATACTGTACATTAGTATACTATCCCAGTAATTCTGTACGTTAGTATACTATTCCAGTAATGCTGTATTTTAGTGTACTATCCCGCTAATACAGTATGTTTGTAAACTATCCCAGTAATGCGGTATGTTAGTACACTATCCCAGTAATGCTGTACATTAGCACACTATCCCAGTAATACTGTATGTTAGTATAATATCAGAGTAATTCTGTACTTAAGCATACTGTCCCAGTAATACGGTACATTAGTACACTATCCCAGTAATACTGTACGTTAGTATAATATCAGAGTAATTCTGTACTTAAGCATACTATCCCAGTAATACGGTACATTAGCACACTATCCCAGTAATACCGTACGTTAGTATACTATCCCAATAATACTGTACGTTTGCACACTATCCCAGTAATGCTGTATGTTAGTATACTATCCCACAAATACGGTATGTTAGTATACTATCCCAGTAATACTGTACATTAGTATATTATCCCAGTAATACGGTATGTTAGTATACTATCCCAGTAATACTGTACATTAGTATATTATCCCAGTAATACTGTACATTAGCACACTATCCCAGTAATACTGTACATTAGTATAGCATCCCAGTAATACTGTACATTAGTATAATATCCCAGTAATTCTGTACTTAAGTATACTATCCCAGTAATACTGTACATTAGTACACTATCCCAGTAATACTGTACATTAGTATACTATCCCAGTAATGCTGTATGTTAGTATACTATCCCAGTAATACTGTACATTAGTATACTATCCCACTAATACGGTATGTTTGTATACTATCCCAGTAATACTGCACGTTAGTATACTATCCCAGTAATGCTGTACGTTAGCACACTATCCCAGTAATACTGTACGTTAGTATATTATCCCAGTAATACTGTACGTTAGTATACTATCCCAGTAATGCTGTACGTTAGCACACTATCCCAGTAATACTGTACGTTAGTATATTATCCCAGTAATACTGTACGTTAGTATATTATCCCAGTAATACTGTACGTTAATATACTATCCCAGTAATTCTGTACGTTAGTATACTATCCCAGTAATACTGTATGCTAGTATACTATCCCAGTAATACTCTACATTAGTATACTATCCCAGTAATTCTGTACGTTAGTATACTATCCCAGTAATACTGCACATTAGTACACTATCCCAGTAATACTGTACGTTAGCACACTATCCCAGTAATACTACATGCTAGTATACTATCCCAGTAATACTCTACATTAGTATACTATCCCAGTAATTCTGTACGTTAGTATACTATCCCAGTAATACTGTACATTAGTACACTATCCCAGTAATACTGCACATTAGTACACTATCCCAGTAATACTGTACATTAGTACACTATCCCAGTAATACTGCACGTTAGCACACTATCCCAGTAATACTGCACCTTATCTCCCTTTTGCCTTGCACCATCATCCCTGTTGTCATTTGATCACTCCTGCCCCCCATCCTATCACAGACCTTCCCTATTGTTCTCTCTCCCCTCCACCCCTGGCCCGCCACCTCCGCACCCCCCTTTCCCTGGCTCTGCACTTGCTTATTAAATCTCGAACTTGCAGTTCTGATGAAACATTAACTCTGTTTCTCTCTCCACAAAACGCTGCCTGACCTGCTGAGTATTTCCAGCATTTGCTGTTGTTTATATCGGTAATACCGTACGTCTGTAACCAGAGGACACAGATTTAAGGTGATCAGCAAAAGAACCAGAAGGGAAATGAGGAGACCTTTTTGTTAATCAGTGAGTTGTAATGATCTGGAACGTGCTGCCTGAAAGGGCGGTGGAAGCAGATTCAATAGTAACTTTTGAAAGGGAATTGGAGAAATACTTGAAGTGGAAAAATTTGCAGGGCAATGGGGAAAGTGCCAGGCAATGATTATCTCCAAGAAGAGAGTCTAACCACCTCCCCTTGACATTCAATGGCATTACCATCGCCGAATCCCCCACCATCAACATTCTGGGGGTCACCATTGACCAGAAACTTAACTGGACCAGCCATATAAATAATGTGGCTACGAGAGCAGGTCAGAGGCTGGGTATTCTGCGGCGAGTGACTCACCTCCTGACTCCCCAAAGCCTTTCCACCATCTACAAGGCACAAGTCAGGAGTGTGATGGAATACTCTCCACTTGCCTGGATGAGTGCAGCTCCAACAACACTCAAGAAGCTCGACACCGTCCAGGACAAAGCAGCCCGCTTGATTGGCACCCCATCCACCACCCTAAACATTCACTCCCTTCATCACCGGCGCACTGTGGCTGCAGTGTGTACCATCCACAGGATGCACTGCAGCAACTCGCCAAGGCTTCTTCGACAGCACCTCCCAAACCCGCGACCTCTACCACCTAGAAGGACAAGGGCAGCAGGTACATGGGAACAACACCACCTGCACGTTCCCCTCCAAGTCACACACTTGGAAATATATCGGCCGTTCCTTCATCGTCGCTGGGTCAAAATCCTGGAACTCCCTTCCTAAGAGCACTGTGGGAGAACCTTCACCACACGGACTGCAGCGGTTCAAGAAGGCGGCTCACCACCACCTTCTCAAGGGGCAATTAGGGATGGGCAATAAATGCCGGCCTCGCCAGCGACGCCCACATCCCATGAAGGAATGAAAAAAAAAGAGAGGAGACTAGAGATTGACGTCAGCAAATTGGAGAAAACATTTGGAGCTGATCGAGAAACCCCATTGGGAAATAGCTTTCACATCAAGTCAAACCCCAACTGTAGGAAGAGGGGACACATGGATAAACTGGTGAAAGAGAACAGTGACGTGAAAGGGGATCAGTCCCTTTATTGGATTAATGCGGATATTACCTTGTTGGCTACGGACTGCAGAAAGTAACCTGAGACCTCAGCTGCTGATACACACACAGGCAAGAACAACTTTTGAACTGAAGTAACCTGAGTTCAGTCGCTGGCCTGTGCTGGCTGGAACCGGTTTGAATTCGCTAAGTTTCGTGAAAGACAAAGGAGATGTGATAAGACACAAGTCCTTATTTAGAAAAGGAGTAATGAGGTAATGCTACCTAAGTCCTTGGGACAGAGCCAATGAGGGGAAGACACAGGGTAACCGAGAAAGCCTAAACCAACTGGAGAGAGAGACAACACAGCCTGAAGAGATAAGATTCGGAATAAGAATGAAGAATCTGGGGCGTGGAGCCAGAGCGAAGACTCCGGAGACCAACCATCGCAGAAGTGGAAGACCCTACGTCAGGGACGTAGAGACGACGTCGCTAGAGAGAGAGAACGGAACGCCTGGCCAGCGTCAGCTCTCCTTTTCGGGTATTATCCTTTATATTCTGTGACCACTCAGGGAGTGTCAGAGAAACCTAGTGGGTGTGAGTTTAGATCCTAGTTTGGGTATAAAACTGTATAACCTGGTGCAAACTGCATGTCTATATCTAACCAGACGTATAAGCTATATGTATATGATCTAACGGGGTGAATAATGTGAATTGAGAGTTAAGAGAGAATTGACTCTTCTCCTATTTGTACTAAGCCAATACCGTAACCGGTGACCTCCGGTCAACAACCTTTAGAACATAAGAAATAGGAGCAGGAGTAGGCCAATCGGCCCCTCGAGCCTGCTCCGCCATTCAATAAGATCATGGCTGATCTGATCCTAACCTCAAATCTAAATTCATGTCCAATTTCCTGCCCGCTCCCCGTAACCCCTAATTCCGTTTACTTCTAGGAAACTGTCTATTTCTGTTTTAAATTTATTTAATGATGTAGCTTCCACAGCTTCCTGGGGCAGCAAATTCCACAGACCTACTACCCTCTGAGTGAAGAAGTTTCTCCTCATCTCAGTTTTGAAAGAGCAGCCCCTTATTCTAAGATTATGCCCCCTAGTTCTAGTTTCACCCATCCTTGGGAACATCCTTACCGCATCCACCCGATCAAGCCCCTTCACAATCTTATATGTTTCAATAAGATCGCCTCTCATCCTTCTGAACTCCAATGAGTAGAGTCCCAATCTACTCAACCTCTCCTCATATGTCCGCCCCCTCATCCCCGGGATTAACCGAGTGAACCTTCTTTGTACTGCCTCGAGAGCAAAGTATGTCTTTTCTTAAGTATGGACACCAAAAACATGGTGGAGTTTTACTTGTGCGGGAACTCGTGGAGGAAAAGGTCTTCTGTCAGAGACGACACCGTATTCCGACTGCTGAATGGCCAATCTTAAAGCTCCCGACATTAGCCTGAAGTGAGCGATCGCAAAGCCTGGGCCTGCTCAGCCTCCTGACCTTTGGTCCATATGGACCTCAAGAGAGGTGATGAAACGGCCTCTCTGAGGCGACGGGAAGAACTTTGATGCTATTCCAAACCCAATCTCAAAGCTTGCAGCAATCATTTTTAACAAAACAGTCGACAGAAATACATATACATATCTAATGTATATTTAAAGTTGTTTAAAGACTTCAGATAAGGTGTGACTTCTTGCTTCTCCCAGGATTGAACGCTCTTGGACAAAGTCTGATTATTTTCCAATATCTATTGCTTCTGGCTGTCAGTTTCTGTCTGATTTCACCTTAAGAAATTGAATAACAGCGGTAACACTTTGTGTCAGTATTGATTGAGGCCGAGATAAAGCTTGTTTGGAGACGCTCTTGCTCTCCTTTGAAACTGCACGTCACGCACCAAGTGACAACTCCAACGAACCATCATAAGTCGGATAAAAGAGCATTCATGGCAAGGCTACAAGGACAACAACAACCACCTGCATTTATATAGCGCCTTTAACGTAGTGAAACGTCCCGAGGCGCTTCACAGGAGCGATTATCAGACAAAATTTGACACCGAGCCACATAAGGAGATATTAGGACAGGTGACCAAAAGCTTGGACAAAGAGGTAGGTTTTAAGGAGCGTCTTAAAGGAGGAGAGAGAGGCGGAGAGGTTTAGGGAGGGAATTCCAGAGCTTAGGGCCGAGGTAGCTGAAGGCACGGCCGCCAATGGTGGAGCGATTAAAATCAGGGATGCGCAAGAGGCCAGAATTGGAGGAGCGCGGAGATCTCGGAGGGTTGTAGGATGTTACAGAGATAGGGAGGGGGCGAGGCCATAGAGGGATTTGAAAACAAAGATGAGAATTTTAAAATCGAGGCGTTCCCGGACCGGGAGCCAATGTAGGTCAGCGAGCGCAGGGGGTGATGGGTGAACGGGACTTTTTTTTTATTCGTTCATGGGATGTGGGCGTCGCTGGCGAGGCCGGCATTTATTGCCCATCCCTAATTGCCCCTTGAGAAGGTGTTGGTGAGCCGCCTTCTTGAACCGCTGTACTCTGTGTGGTGAAGGTTCTCCCACAGTGCTGTTAGGAAGGGAGTTCCAGGATTTTGACCCAGCGACGATGAAGGAACGGCGATATATTTCCAAGTCGGGATGGCGTGTGACTTGGAGGGGAACGTGCAGGTGGTGTTGTTCCCATGCGCCTGCTGCTCTTGTCCTTCTAGGTGGTAGAGGTCGCGGGTTTGGGAGGTGCTGTCGAAGAAGCCTTGGCGAGTTGCTGCAGTGCATCCTGTGGATGGTACACACTGCAGCCACGGTGCGCCGGTGGTGAAGGGAGTGAATGTTTAGGGTGGTGGATGGGGTGCCAATCAAGCGGGCTGCTTTGTCCTGGACGGTGTCGAGCTTCTTGAGTGTTGTTGGAGCTGCTCTCATCCAGGCAAGTGGAGAGTATTCCATCACACTCCTGACTTGTGCCTTGTAGATGGTGGAAAGGCATAAGATGCGAGTTAGGATACGGGGCAGCAGAGTTTTGGATGAGCTCAAGTTTATGGAGGGTGGAAGATGGGAGGCCGGAGAGGAGAGCATTGGAATCGTCCAGTCTGGAGGTAACAAGGCACGGATGAGGGTTTCAGCAGCAGATGAGATGAGGCGGGGCGGAGACGGGCGATGTTAGGGACCAAAAGACAAATTCGCAATCGGACGGCTGGAAACATATCTTGCAACTTTCAGGATACGATTGCTTCCACCATTGTTTCTGTTAGCATTCAGTTGTGTGCTTGACATTGGTTAATGCTCCTCCATGTTCATTTCTGAGTCCTTTCAACTCTGGGTCGAACATTGCAGGTTCAAAAGCCTTTTTTACAGGGTGCTTAATCTAGGCTGACAGTCCAGCGTAACACGGAGGGAGTGCTGCAGTATCGGTGGTGCAAGACGTGTTAAAATATGGTCTCGTCAGCCTGTTCCCAAGATACTTATAGACGAGGGCGGCCGTTCAGCCCTTGCTGTGCGCAAATTGGCTGCTGTGTTTCCTACATCACAACAGTGACTACACTTCAAAAAGGACTTCCTTGGCTGTAAAGCGCTTTGGAACGTCCTGAGGTTGTGAAAGGCGCCAAGTCTCTTCTTTATTGATAGATATTGCTAGATTAGGTGAATGGGCAAAACTGCGGCAAATGGAATTCAATGTAGACAAATGTGAGGTCATCCACTTTGGACCAAAAAAGGATAGAACAGGGTACTTTCTAAATGGTAAAAAGTTAAAAACAGTGGATGTCCAAAGGGACTTAGGGGTTCAGGTACATCGATCATTGAAGTGTCATGAACAGGTGCAGAAAATAATCAATAAGGCTTATGGAATGCTGGCCTTTATATCTGGAGGACTGGAGTACAAGGGGGCAGAAGTTATGCTGCAGCGATACAAAACCCTGGTTAGACCGCACCTGGAGTACTGTGAGCAGTTCTGGGCACCGCACCTTCGGAAGGACATATTGGCCTTGGAGGGAGTGCAGCGTAGGTTTACGAGAATGATACCTGGACTTCAAGGGTTAAGTTACGAGGAGAGGTTACACAAATTGGGGTTGTGTTCTCTGGAGTTTCGAAGGTTAAGGGGTGATCTGATCGAAGTTTATAAGATATTAAGGGGAACAGATAGGGTGGATAGAGAGAAACTATTTCCGCTGGTCGGGGATTCTAGGAGTAGGGGGCACAGTCTAAAAATTAGAGCCAGACCTTTCAGGAGCGAGATTAGAAAACATTTCTACACACAAAGGGTGGTAGAAGTTTGGAACTCTCTTCCGCAAACGGCAATTGATACTAGCTCAATTGCTAAATTTAAATCTGAGATAGATAGCTTTTTGGCAACCAAAGGTATTAAGGGATATGGGCCAAAGGCAGGTATATGGAGCTAGATCACAGATCAGACATGATCTTCTCAAATGGCGGAGCAGGCACGAGGGGCTGAATGGCCTACTCCAGTTCCTATGTTTTGTTCACATTTTGAAGTGCTGCTTATCGATGCCCAGTCAGTAAGTCCCGACACACTTGAGAAAAGATCAAGCTGTGTTATTCTTCCGCGGGGATCTGCTGGGGTTCATTTGAAAGCCATTATTGGCCTTGTTTCTGCAGACGAAGCCCTATTGATTTCGAACTCGGAAACTGTCCGATCTGATCGATCTCTTCATTGATTAATGTGTGCTGCATCAGTTTATCGTTGCCTCGCTGTAACTGTTGTCACGGCCTGCGACGGGATCGAGAGGTGAAGATTTTGCTGTTCAACGAACGCCCCCCTCGATAAATTACGGAGTCATTTTATGCTCGCCGCGGGAAAATTAAACGCTTTAGGTCTAAGACGTCGATAAAAAGGGAATAGAACTTACATTTCTACTGCGCCTTTCACAACCTCCCAAGGACGTCCCAGAGTGCTTCAAAGCCAATGAAGTGTAGTCACTGTTGTAATGTAGGAAACGCAGCGGCCAATTTGCGCACAGCAAGATCCCACAAACAGTAATGAGATAAATGACCGGATCATCTGTTTTTTTGATCTTGATTGAGGGATAAATGTTGGCCCAGGACACCGATGGGAGAACTCCCCCTGCTCTTCTTCCAATTGTGCCCGTGGTATCTTTTCCATCACCCGAGATGGAAAAGACAGCACCTCCGACAGTGCTGCACTCCCTCGGTACTGGCAGTGGGAGCGTCGGCCAACGGTAACTTCTCGATTCCCATATCTGGTGAGTGGGGGGAACTCGAAACTCTTGACTAGTGTGAGCGAACGGGCCTCATCGATCGGCTCCCCGTGGCATCAATTCTTTCGATCCACGAGAGCTTCTGTCAATTCTTGACGTCCGGGCTGAGCTGGTAGACTCCCTCTCTTGGATATGTGGGCAGCAGGAGATAGCAGCAGCTTCCAGCTGTGTGAACACTGCCCTGATGTTTATTCCCACCGGGTAGGAAAGACTTCCCGACTTATTGACGTGCCCGCTGGATGCCCATCACTTCAACGTGGCAAATGGAAAGCTTCCTGCACAAGGGGGGCAGTTGCTGCTTTAGCCAGCTCACTCCGCCAACCCATTAACACTCGCTGCCCGCGTCTGCTCTGTATCACACCGTTTCTTAATCCAAATAATTTCCTCGGAAGACCTTGTTCGATCTCAAAGGATTAAGGCTGTAGCCGAGGTGTTTGCTGCTGAAACCCTCACCCGTGCCTTTGTTACCTCCAGACTGGACTATTCCAATACTCTCCTCTCCGGCCTCCCATCTTCCATCCTCCGTAAACTTGAGCTCATCCAAAACTCTGCTGCCCCCGTATCCTAACTCGCGCCAAGTCCCGTTCACCCATCACCCCCTGCGCTCGCTGACCGACATTGGCTCCCGGTCCGGGAATGCCTCGATTTTTAAAGTTCTCATTCTAGTGTTCAAATCCCTCCATGGCCTCGCCCCTCTCCCTATCTCTGTAACCTCCTACAACCCTCCGAGATCTCTGCGTTCATCCAATTCCGGCCTCTTGCGCATCCCCGATTTTCATCGCTCCACCATTGGCGGCCGTGCCTTCAGCTGCCTGGGCCCTAAGCTCTGGAATTCCCTCCCTAAACCTCTCCGCCTCTCTCTCCTCCTTTAAGACGCTCCTTAAAACCTACCTCTTTGACCAAGATTTTGGTCACCTGTCTCTCTAGGTGTCTCGTTGTCAAATTTTGTCTGATTCCGCTCCTGTGAAGCGCCTTGGGACGTTTCACTACGTTAAGGCGCTATATAAATGCAAGTTATTGTTGCCTTGTTTTGTAAACGCAGTTATAATTACCGTTTACATGGACTGTCGGAGGTGCCGTCTTTTGGACGAGACGACAGCAGAATGTGGGGACTGGAGTCACATGTAGGCCCAGACCAGCTAGGAGTTGCATGCTCCCTTCCCTGAAGGACAATAGTGAACCAGTTGGGTTTTTCTGACAATCTGGCAGCTTCCGTGTGTCATTTTATCTGGTGCAGGCCCATAAATGACCAGGTTTGTCAAATTCAATTTCCCAGTTTACCCCTGGTGGGATTTGAACTCTTGACCTCTGGGTTGCACATCCAGTACCATTAGGCCTCGGGTGGGGGGGCGGGGTTTAGACAGGAAGCATTCACAGATGTTAAGTTTTTAATAAGGTGCAGATGTTTGTTTTCCAGCTTGCCCTGAGTATTTTCCTCAATCCTGAGCACAGTGATCCGCACTGATGTGTGAAGTCAGTTGGCACGGAGAGACCACCCGGGTAACACCAAGGCTGTCTCCTCCGGCAAGACTATTTTGTGACAAGATTGCAAGAAGAGGACCATCTGGCTGCCAAGATCGGAACAATCCTATACTCAGGGGCAGAAATTCAGGGGGGCATGTTTTCTGGCCCGTGGGGAGGAGGCACACGGTTCGTTCACCAGGCCTGAACGAGAAGGCCCAAGACTCCCTTTCACTCCCAATATCGGGCCTCGAGCCAATGTGGTGAGACGAGCCCACCGCCAAAGTGTCACTGCAACCCTCAGGTAAGTGGGTCTGGGGGAGAGGACGCCGGTGGGGGGGGTCCGGAGATCAGAGAGTGGGGGCGGATAGAAGTGGAGGCAGAGGGTCAGGAGATCAGAGTGGATCGAAGTGGAGACAGAGGGTCAGGAGATCGGAGTGGATCGAAGTGGAGACAGAGGGTCAGGAGATCGGAGTGGATAGAAGTGGAGGCAGAGGGTCAGGAGATCAGAGTGGAGGAAGAGGGTCAGGAGATCGGAGTGGATAGAAGTGGAAGCAGAGGGTCAGGAGATCGGAGTGGATAGAAGTGGAGACAGAGGGTGAGGAGATCAGAGTGGAGACAGAGGGTCAGGAGATCGGAGTGGATAGAAGAAGAGGCAGAGGGTGAGGAGATCAGAGTGGAGGCAGAGGGTCAGGAGATCAGAGGTGGATAGAAGTGGAGACAGAGGGTCAGGAGATCGGAGTGGATAGAAGTGGAGGCAGAGGGTCAGGAGATCAGAGTGGAGACAGAGGGTCAGGAGATCGGAGTGGATCGAAGAAGAGGCAGAGGGTCAGGAGATCGGAGTGGAGACAGAGGGTCAGGAGATCAGAGTGGAAAGGGAGGGTCAGGAGATCAGAGTGGATAGAAGTGGAGGCAGAGGGTCAGGAGATCGGAGTGGATAGAAGTGGAGACAGAGGGTCAGGAGATCGGAGTGGATAGAAGTGGAGGCAGAGGGTCAGGAGATCGGAGTGGATAGAAGACGGTCAGGAGATCGGAGTGGATCGAAGAAGAGGCAGAGGGTCAGGAGATCGGAGTGGATAGAAGAAGAGGCAGAGGGTGAGGAGATCAGAGTGGAGGCAGAGGGTCAGGAGATCAGAGGTGGATAGAAGTGGAGACAGAGGGTCAGGAGATCGGAGTGGATAGAAGTGGAGGCAGAGGGTCAGGAGATCAGAGTGGAGACAGAGGGTCAGGAGATCAGAGTGGAAAGGGAGGGTCAGGAGATCAGAGTGGATAGAAGTGGAGGCAGAGGGTCAGGAGATCGGAGTGGATAGAAGTGGAGACAGAGGGTCAGGAGATCGGAGTGGATAGAAGTGGAGGCAGAGGGTCAGGAGATCGGAGTGGATAGAAGACGGTCAGGAGATCGGAGTGGATCGAAGAAGAGGCAGAGGGTCAGGAGATCGGAGTGGATAGAAGAAGAGGCAGAGGGTGAGGAGATCAGAGTGGAGGCAGAGGGTCAGGAGATCAGAGGTGGATAGAAGTGGAGACAGAGGGTCAGGAGATCGGAGTGGATAGAAGTGGAGGCAGAGGGTCAGGAGATCAGAGTGGAGACAGAGGGTCAGGAGATCGGAGTGGATCGAAGAAGAGGCAGAGGGTCAGGAGATCGGAGTGGATAGAGAGGGTCAGGAGATCGGAGTGGAGACAGAGAGTCAGGAGATCAGAGTGGAAAGGGAGGGTCAGGAGATCAGAGTGGATAGAAGTGGAGGCAGAGGGTCAGGAGATCGGAGTGGATAGAAGTGGAGACAGAGGGTCAGGAGATCGGAGTGGATCGAAGAAGAGGCAGAGGGTCAGGAGATCGGAGTGGATAGAAGACGGTCAGGAGATCGGAGACGAGGCAGAGGGTCAGGAGATCGGAGTGGATAGAGAGGGTCAGGAGATCGGAGTGGATAGAGAGGGTCAGGAGATCGGAGTGGATAGAGAGGGTCAGGAGATCGGAGTGGATTGGAGTGGAGACAGAGGGTCAGGAGATCGGAGTGGATAGGAGTGGAGACAGAGGGTCAGGAGATCGGAGTGGAGGTGAGGAAACAGGTGCTGGGTGGGGAAAGATCAGAGACTGGGGGTTGGAGGATCAGAGGCCTATTATAACACTCCCTCAGTCCTGCACTGGGAGCGTCGGCCGAGATTACGTACCGTCGTCTCTGGAGTGAGACTCGAACCCATGACCTTCGGACTCAGAGGCGAGTGTGCGGCCCACTGAGCCACGGTTGACCCTTGTGCAAAGACGGCGGAGGGCCTGAACCTCAAAGCCCTGCAGTCCGTGGGGTGAAGGTGCTGTTTGTGAACTGGGGTGAAGGACTGAGTCCCTGGGATTTTTGACCCAGCGATGATACAGGAGCAATTGCCCAAACCTAGATTGGAGAAGACAACCTTTGACCTGGTGAGTCCCCCTCTCTAAAAGTCCGTCTTTGGACTGATGCACCAGCTCCTCGAACCTGACCTTTTATCCGTCTGTTATGGATCCTGTCCGATCGGGCTGAGCTCGTCAGAAGTTGCTCAGATTTATTAAATGTTACTGCAAAGGTCAGAGACTGAGCTGGTTAACTTTAACTGATTGTGACACTCACCGGAGTGTCTAAACTTGCAGTAACGATAAAGGATTGAAGCATTTGTTTGAGGCCTGTCATCGAATCCTAGAACCTTACAGCACAGAAGGAGGCCGTTCGGCCCGTCGTGCCTGTGCCGGCTCTTCGAAAGAGCTGCCCAATCAGTCCCACTCCCCCACTCTTTCTCCATAACCCTGCAAATTCAGATACATGTCCAATTGCCTTTTGAAAGTTCCTATTGAATTTGGTTCCACCTCCCTTTCAGGTCGTGATTTCCAGATCTTATCAACTCTCTGTGTGAAAAAAATTCTCCTCATTTCCCCTCTAGTTCTTTTGCCAATTATTTTAAATCTCTGACTTGCTCTATCAAGACTCCTCATGATTTCGAGCACCTCTATCAGGTCTTCCCTTAACCTTCTCTGCTCTGAGGAGAACAATCCCAGCTTCTCCAGCCTCTCCACATAACCGAACTCCCTCATCCCTGGTATCGTCCTGGTAAATCTCCTCTGCACCCTCTCCAAGGCCTTGACATCCTTCCTAAAGTGTGGTGCCCAGAATTGGGCACAATTCTCCTGCTAAGGCCTAACCAGTGATTTGTCAAAATTTAGCATAACTTCCTTGTTTTTGTATTCAATGCCCCTATTTGCAAAACCAAGTATCTCTTACGCTTCCTTTACCGCCTTATTAACTTGCCCTGCCCACCTTCAAAGATTTGTGAATATGCACCCCCAGGTCCCTCTGCTCTTGCACTCCCTCAAAATGGTACCATTTAGATTATTCTGCCTCTCCACGTTGTTCCTCCCAAATTGCATCACTTCACACTTATCCGCATTGAATTGCATCTGCCGTGTGTCTGCCCATTTTACCCGTCTGTCTATGTCCTCCTGAAGTCTGCTACCATCCTACCCACTATTTACAACGTTGCCAGATATTGTATCCTCCGCAAACTTTGAAATTGCGCTCCCTGTGCCCAAGTCTTGCTCGGTGATGGCGTCTGGGCGATCACAACGCTTGTGGCCTGTGCCAGGGACGGGGGCCTTGCCAACGGCGGTCATGCGGCTTGCTGTTGCATGGGCCCGGAAATGCCAATCTGACAGCTGGCACCAAAGCCCAGGGGGCGAAGCGCCCGAGGCGTTGAAGTCAGAGGCGTGCGGCTTTAAAAACTCGGAACGCGGCGGTTTCATGAGGGAAAGGATTTGGCGGCCGAAACGAGCACTTCCCTCCCCCCTTCCCGTCGAGGGTCTTTATCTATCCCCCACCACCCCCCCGCCATGTTTATGCCTTCGAATTCTACTCCATGCTGGGCAGCTTTATTGGTAAGTCTGATGATAGGTTTGGTATTGGCGAGACAGGCAGGTGTGACAGAATTAACATAAAAGTTTTATAGGAGGTAATGTGACACTTACAGGAAGCAGGCAGACATCCCGTGGTGTTGCTCCTGGAAGTAACTGTGAAACTTACAGGAAATGTGCAGTAATACGCAAGGCTTGTAATCTACATAATATATTTAAGAATTGTGTCTGCACATCTGTTACCTTCTTCCCATTTTAAAGTCCTATGCCCGCATTTATAATGGGAGCGTCCTATGTAAACAGGTCACGCTGTTAAGTACAAGGAAATATTGAGGGAGTGCAACGAAGGTTCACTCGATTGATTCCTGGGATGAGAGGGTTGTCCTATGAGGAGAGATTGAGTAGAACGGGCCTGCACTCTCTGGAGTTTAGAAGAACGAGAGGTGATCTCATTGAAAAGTATAACATTCTTCGAGGGCTTGACAGGGTAGATGCTGAGAGGCCATTTCCTCTGGCTGGAGAGTCTAGAACTAGGGGTCATAGTCTCAGGATAAGGGGTCGGCCATTTAGGACTGAGATGAGGAGGAATTTCTTCACTCAGAGGGTTGTGAATCTTTGGAATTCTCGACCCCAGAGGGCTGTGGGTGCTCAGTCCTTGAGTATATTCAAGACTGAGATAGATCGATAGATTTTTGGACTCTAGGGGAATCAAGGGATATGGGGATCAGGCGGGAAAGTGGAGTTGAGGTCGAAGGTCAACCACGATCTGATTGAATGGCGGAGCAGGCTCGAGGGGCCGCATGGCCGACTCCTGCTCCCAGTTCTTATGTTCTCACAGCCTCTGGCCAGCAGTGGCGCTGTAGTGCCTCGGTTTGGCCTCTCCCAGCTCTACGGCCCATACCGCAGAGAAACTCCTGTGCACTTAATAAGTCTACAGCTTAAATTTCTGTAAGTTTTGCGATTTGACTGTAGATAGTATCAAGTCAATTATACCACTGCATCCCCTGGACCGATTATCCCCACCCTCTAAACCAGCTTCACCTGATATCTACACTTGCTCTTGTGTGCAATGCCTTGGGAGATCACTGCTGCCTTATGAGTCGACAGATTCAGTGTACTCGAAGATGTTAAGAAGGAACTTGCATTTATATAGCGCCTTTCACAACCTCAGGACGTCCCAGAGTGCTTTACAGCCAATGCAGTGCTTATGAAGTGCAGTCACTGTTGTAATATAAGAAAATGGAGCAACCAATTTGCGCACAGCAAGATCCCACAAATGAGATAAATGACCAGATAATCTGTTGGTCGAGGGATAAATATTGACCCAGGGCACAACTCCCCTGCTCTTCTACAAAATAGTACCATGGGATCTTTGCCATCCGTCTGAGAGGGCAGACAAGGCCTCGGATTTAATGCCTCATCCGAAAGACAGCAGTGCTGCACTCCCTCAGTACTGGCACTGGGAGTGTCGGCCTGGATTATGTGCTCGAGTCTCCAGAGGGGGATTTGAACCCATGGATCTTTGAGACTCGGAGGCGAGAGTGCTGCCCAGTGAGCCACCTTAAACAACTGAATCCTGTCCTCAATTAAACACATGTGGACACTCCCTACCAGTCTCGACAACTGGCACGCTCATGAAGGAGAGTGCCAGGGTATCTGTTCTCTTCGACTCCTTTCAATGACTGTTTTTCTCTTGCCAACCATGGGCACCATGCCAACCCCCACAGTGTACATGACCAAGAGGGGGCGCCCCTCTTTTGGGAGAGGGAGAAAAATAATCAGTAAATTTGGAATACAGGAACAGGAGGAGGCCATTCAGCCCCTCGAGCCTGTTACACAGGAACAGGAGGAGGCCATTCAGCCCCTCGAGCCTGTTACACAGGAACAGGAGGAGGCCATTCAGCCCCTCGAGTCTGTTACACAGGAACAGGAGGAGGCCATTCAGCCCCCTCGAGCCTGTTACACAGGAACAGGAGGAGGCCATTCAGCCCCTCGAGCCTGTTACACAGGAACAGGAGGAGGCCATTCAGCCCCTCGAGCCTGTTACACAGGAACAGGAGGAGGCCATTCAGCCCCTTGAGGCTGTTACACAGGAACTGGAGGAGGCCATTCAGCCCCCTCGAGCCTGTTACACAGGAACAGGAGGAGGCCATTCAGCCCCTTGAGTCTGTTACACAGGAACAGGAGGAGGCCATTCAGCCCCTTGAGTCTGTTACACAAGAACAGGAGGAGGCCATTCAGCTCCTCGAGTCTGTTACACAGGAACAGGAGGAGGCCATTCAGCCCCCTCGAGTCTGTTACACAGGAACAGGAGGAGGCCATTCAGCCCCTCGAGTCTGTTACACAAGAACAGGAGGAGGCCATTCAGCCCCCTCGAGTCTGTTACACAGGAACAGGAGGAGGCCATTCAGCCCCCTCGAGTCTGTTACACAGGAACAGGAGGAGGCCATTCAGCCCCTCGAGTCTGTTACACAAGAACAGGAGGAGGCCATTCAGCCCCCTCGAGTCTGTTACACAGGAACAGGAGGAGGCCATTCAGCCCCTCGAGTCTGTTACACAAGAACAGGAGGAGGCCATTCAGCCCCTCGAGTCTGTTACACAAGAACAGGAGGAGGCCATTCAGCCCCCTCGAGCCTGTTACACAGGAACAGGAGGAGGCCATTCAGCCCCTCGAGTCTGTTACACAAGAACAGGAGGAGGCCATTCAGCCCCCTCGAGTCTGTTACACAGGAACAGGAGGAGGCCATTCAGCCCCTCGAGCCTGTTACACAGGAACAGGAGGAGGCCATTCAGCCCCCTCGAGTCTGTTACACAGGAACAGGAGGAGGCCATTCAGCCCCTCGAGCCTGTTACACAGGAACAGGAGGAGGCCATTCAGCCCCTTGAGGCTGTTACACAGGAACTGGAGGAGGCCATTCAGCCCCCTCGAGCCTGTTACACAGGAACAGGAGGAGGCCATTCAGCCCCTTGAGTCTGTTACACAGGAACAGGAGGAGGCCATTCAGCCCCTTGAGTCTGTTACACAAGAACAGGAGGAGGCCATTCAGCCCCCTCGAGTCTGTTACACAGGAACAGGAGGAGGCCATTCAGCCCCTCGAGTCTGTTACACAGGAACAGGAGGAGGCCATTCAGCCCCTCGAGCCTGTTACACAGGAACAGGAGGAGGCCATTCAGCCCCACTCTCCTTTGTGTGAAGAAGTGCTTCCTGACATCACCCCTGAACGGCCTAGCTCCCATTTTAAGGTCACGCCCCCCTCGTTCTGGATTCCCTCAACACTGGCCGGCGAATATGTCCGGGACTTCTGAATGGAAAACTTGGATATTTTTCCAGGCGTGATTCCCTCCCGCATGTATTAACAAAGCCTCCAATTAAATTGCCGGTAACCTTGACCACGACAGGCACAATCTCTGAGACGGCAAATCCGTGAGCTGCCCATTAATTCCGGAGAAATCCCGATTGCCGCCTCTTTTCTTCACGCCCAGCTTGTTTCTCTTGGCTAGGCCGCAGCCTACTCCCCTCCGTATTCCATCCTTCTGTCAGGACTGTTTATCGAGCGATCGCTGTGTGAAAGCTCTCTGAATAAACATTCCCCATTTGCAGTTGCGGCGTTCCTGAAAAGATTTATCGGCCCGCTCGACATTAAAAGCCGGGATAAAATGCCTAAAATCCGAACTATTCCTGCTTCTTACCACAGGCGAGGGCTTTAGTAAGACACGAAACAAAATAATACTCATTAATCAGCCAGAACACCAAGTGTTATGGTGCTGCTTGCAATGTGCTGTATTGTAAGGTGCCATGTGAGGTGTGACATGAAGCCACACGGTCACTGATGAGAATAAGACCATAAGAGATAGGAGCAGGAGTAGGCCATTCGGCCCCTCGAGCCTGCTCCGCCATTTAATGAGATCATGGCTGATCTCAACTCCCCATATCCTTTGACTCCCTTGCTGATCAAAAATTTGTCTAACTCAGCCTTGAATGTGTTCAATGACTCAGCCTCCATAGCTTTTTGGGGTAAAGAATTCCAAAGATTCACGACCCTCTGGGAGAAGAAATTCCTCCTCATTTCCGTCTGAAACGGGCGACCCCTTATTCTGAGACTATGCCCCTAGTTTTAGACTCCCCCATGAGGGGTAACATCCTCTCAGCATCGACCCTATCGAGTCCCCTCAGAATCTTGAATGCAAGATCTCCTCTCATTCTTCTAAACTCCAATGAGTATAGACCCAACCTGTTCAATCTTTCCTCATACCCGGAATCAACCTAGTGACCCTTCTCTGAACTGCCTCCAATGCAAGTATGTCCTTCCTTAAATAAGGGCACCAGAACTGTACGCAGTGCTCCAGGTGTGGTATCACCAGCACCCTGTACAGTTGTAGCATGACTTCCCTGCTATTATACTCCATCCCCCTAGAAATAAAGGACAATATTCCGTTTGCGAATAGTTGGACGCCAGTTGGTAACAGCTCCGTTACGTTAATGGCCCTACTGCCGTGCTAATCGTTCGGGAGCAGTCAGCGCCAATGGGAACCCTACGGAGATTGCAAAGCGGAATTTAAGTCGGCTACGGGAAGAGAGAGAACGGAACGAATGGGAATTGGATTTCGATTCTGTGTAAATGTTAATGTTACATAAGAACATAAGAAACAGGAGCAGGAGTAGGCCAATCGGCCCCTCGAGCCTGCTCCGCCATTCAATAAGATCATGGCTGATCTGATCCTAACCTCAAATCTAAATTCATGTCCAATTTCCTGCCCGCTCCCCGTAACCCCTAATTCCCTTTACTTCGAGGAAACTGTCTATTTCTGTTCTAAATTTATCTAATGATGTAGCTTCCACAGCTTCCTGGGGCAGCAAATTCTACAGACCTACTACCCTCTGAGTGAAGAAGTTTCTCCTCATCTCAGTTTTGAAAGAGCAGCCCCTTATTCTAAGATTATGCCCCCTAGTTCTAGTTTCACCCATCCTTGGGAACATCCTTACCGCATCCACCCGATCAAGCCCCTTCACAATCTTATATGTTTCAATAAGATCGCCTCTCATTCTTCTGAACTCCAATGAGTAGAGTCCCAATCTACTCAACCTCTCCTCATATGTCCGCCCCCTCATCCCCGGGATTAACCGAGTGAACCTTCTTTGTACTGCCTCGAGAGCAAGTATGTCTTTTCTTAAGTATGGAGACCAAAACTGTATGCAGTATTCCAGGTGCGGTCTCACCAATACCTTATATAACTGCAGCAATACCTCCCTGTTTTTATATTCTATCCCCCTAGCAATAAAAGCCAACATTCAGTTGGCCTTCTTGATCACCTGCTGCACCTGCAAACTAACGTTTTGATTTTCTTGCACTAGGACCCGCGAGTCAATCTCTGAGGTAATGGCCCACGATGAGATGAATGAGATGGTACAAATTGAGTCTCGCTCTCCTCCCCACACCTGCTCTCTGCTCTCTCCAGCGCCTTTCATGACCTCTGGACGTCCCAAAGCGCTTTACAGCCAACGAAGTAGTTTCGAAGTGTCGTCACTGTTGTCATGTAGGAAACAAGGCAGCCAATTTGCGCACAGCAAGATCCCACAAACAGCAATGTGTTGAATGACCAGATCATCTGTTTTGGTGATGTTGGTGGAGGGATAAAATATTGGCCGGGGACACCAGGGAGAACTCCCCTGCTCTCCTTCCAATAGCACAGCACAGAAGGAGGCTATTTGGCCCATCGTGCCTGTGCCGTCTCTTGGAAAGAGCTGTCTAATTTGTCCCCCTCCCCCTAGTGCCATTCACACCCACCCGAGAGGTCAGACCCGGTTTAACGTCGCCTCCGAAAGACGGCCCCTCCGGCAGCGCAGCGCTCCCGCGGCACGGGCACCGGGAGCACCGGCCTGGATCCCGAGCCGCGGCTGAAAAGCTGCAACATCCCCGACAAGACATTGGCAAAGTCGTGCCTCGGATCCGGCCTAATCCAGTTACGGAGATACAGTCGGCAACTGCTCATCACTAACTGTCAGAGGTGCAGTTTAATCAGCGATTCTCCTGGTACAAGATAAATTCGACATCAGAGTGAATTTTCAAAGGCATTAGTTTAATTATGACAGGTGTCTGTAGGCTGATGCCACCGACCCCCCCACCCCCCCCCACCTTGCTCTTTAACTGCTGACTGACAGCACTTAATTCTCCGAGCCCAGAGGGCTGAGAAAGTACTTTGAGAAAACGAGGTTCCATTAATGTAAAAGCGTCGCGTCCTGCGCTCCAGAAAGAAAAAAAGACGGATCGCCAAAAAAAACGGCAGCGGACAGCCTTTTACCGACCGGGCGAGGCCGTCTGTGTGAATTTTAAATCATTGCACTTCGCAACCTTGACGATGTGGAGCTGGTGTTGCTTTGTCGGTGGTCCGATATTGTAGTAAATGAGACTGAAAAGGGGCAGGCCATTTTCTGCAAGTGGTTAATAAATACTGCAGACAATCTCAAGTGAACTTGGGTTTCGACAGTGCCTCTCCCAACCTCAGGATATCCCGAAGTGCTTTTTTGGAGTGTACTCACTGTTTTAACGTAGGAGCCAGTTGGCGCACAGCAAGATCCCGCAAACAGCAATGAGATAAATGACCAGCTCACCTGTGTTTTAGCGATAAATATTGGCCAGGACACCAGGGAGAACTCCCCTGCTCTTCTTCCAATAGTGCCCATGGGATCTTTAATGTCTCAGGGCCTCGGTTTAACATCTCATCTGAAAGACGGCACCTCTAGACAGTGCAGCGCTCCCTCAGTACTGCTCGGGCCTAGATTATGTGCTCCAGTCTCTGAAGTGGGACTATGAACCTACAACCTTCAAGTTCAGGGGGCAAGCGTGCTACCCACTGAGCCATGGCCGACACCAAAGGTGTAACCGAACGTCCACAGAGAATTTCCCGGTGAGGTCCTCTGTGGGATCTCAAGCATCGTAGAACACCTTGCGTGAGCTCGTCAACACGAGTAGTAACGGAGCTTAAATATAACAACAACTTGCATTTATATAGCGCCTTTAACGTGGCAAAACGTCCCAAGGCGCTTCACAGGAGCGATTATCAGACAAAATTTGACACCGAGCCACATAAGGAGATATTAGGACAGGTGACCAAAAATATGGTCAAAGAGGTTGGTTTTAAAGAGCTTTTTGAAACAGGAGAGAGAGGCGGAGAGGTTTAGGGAGGGAATTCCAGAGCTTAGGGTCCGAGGCAGCTGAAGGCACGGCCGCCAATGGCGGGGCGATTAAAATCAGGGATGCGCAAGTGGCCAGAATTGGAGGAGCGCAGAGATCTCGGAGGGTTGAAGGGCTGCAGGAGGTTTTACAGAAAACATCAATAAACAAGATAGATTAGGTGAATGGGCAAAACTGTGGCAAATGGAATTCAATGTAGACAAATGTGAGGTCATCCACTTTGGACCAAAAAAGGATAGAACAGGATACTTTCTAAATGGTAAAAAGTTAAAAACAGTGGATGTCCAAAGGGACTTAGGGGTTCAGGTACATCGATCATTGAAGTGTCATGAACAGGTGCAGAAAATAATCAAGAAGGCTAATGGAATGCTGGCCTTTATATCTAGAGGACGAGAGTACAAGGGGGCAGAAGTTATGCTGCAGCTATACAAAACCCTGGTTAGACCGCACCTGGAGTACTGTGAGCAGTTCTGGGCACTGCACCTTCGGAAGGACATATTAGCCTTGGAGGGAGTGCAGCGTAGGTTTACTAGAATGATACCCGGACTTCAAGGGTTAAGTTACGAGGAGAGATTACACAAATTGGGGTTGTATTCTCTGGAGTTTCGAAGGTTAAGGGGTGATCTGATCGAAGTTTATAAGATATTAAGGGGAACAGATAGGGTGGATAGAGAGAAACTATTTCCGCTGGTTGGGGATTCTAGGAGTAGGGGGCACAGTCTAAAAATTAGAGCCAGACCTTTCAGGAGTGAGATTAGAAAACATTTCTACGCACAAAGGGTGGTAGAAGTTTGGAACTCTCTTCCGCAAACGGCAATTGATACTAGCTCAATTGCTAAATTTAAATCTGAGATAGATAGCTTTTTGGCAACCAAAGGTATTAAGGGATATGGGCCAAAGGCAGGTATATGGAGTTAGATCACAGATCAGCCATGATCTTATCAAATGGCGGAGCAGGCACGAGGGGCTGAATGGCCTCCTCCTGTTCCTCTGTTCCTAACAAGTTTAACGGCCTGACGATCCCTAATCTACATCCGGTGAACGTTATTATGTCACATCCTGCTAAATCCAGTCGAAGGAATGGATTTAGAAATTTTTCCTTTCCCGAGTTTCACAGTTTGCTTTTGGTCGCGAGGAGGTTCCTGGCTCCCTCGTTGTGGGTCCAGCTAACATCCTTATCACCTCCTCTCATAGAATGATACAGCGCAGAAGGAGGCCATTCGGCCCGTTGTGCCCGTGCCGGCTCTTTGAAAGAGCGATCCACTCAGTCCCACTCCCCACTGCTCTTTCCCCGCAGCCCTGCAAATCTTTCCTTTTCAAATTATTTGTCCGATTCCCTTTTGAAAGTTCCTATTGAATCTGCTTCCACCGCCCTTTCAGGCAGTGAATTCCAGATCAGAACAACTCGCTGCGTAAAAAAATGTCTCCACTGGTTCTTTTACCAATTATCTTAAATCTGTGTTCTCTGTTTACCGCCCCTCCAGCCACTGAAAACAGTTTCTCCTCATTTACCTCACCGAAACCCTTCATGATTTTGAAAACCTCCATTAAACCTCCTGTTAACCTTCTCTGCTCTCATTTATAAATGTACGGAATCTTACAACACCAGGTTATAGTCCAACCGGGATCTTGGGTTCATGTCACGCTACACGTAACCCCACCAGCGAAAAAAAGAGTTATCTGTTTTTAATACAACTGATCATTCTCTCTCTTTCTCTTCCTTTTTGATGTTTCTCTCTCTCTCTCTGTCTTGGCTTCTGACCGTTTGTATATTCAGTAGTCCTGTATGTAATGTCTCTCTGTCTGAACACTATTCGACTCCTTTGATTGCCTTGACAACGGGCAGTTGGAAAGATTATCTGTAATCACCAGGCATTGTTCTCTGACTATAAATGCGGTAACCTTCCATGGAATCCCACACTCACCTGACGAAGGAGAAAGCCTCCGAAAGCTTGTGATTTTCAAATAAAACTGTTGGACTATAACCTGGTGTTGTAAGATTCCTTACATTTGTCCACCCCAGTCCATCACCGGCATCTCCACATCATCTCATTTATGAAGAAAGTGGGATTGTGAACTCGTGGCACTGCTGGAGGCAATAGTCCTTCTCCTGCTCCCTTACACTCCCAAAAAGGAGCGTCTGGAACTGTGGGCGAGACTCCCGTCTGTTCAATTTTTGTTTCGTTTCCCCGAGGGGACTTAAATTTCATTTTAACGCTTCGCTTTGCCAAACAAATACGAAGACAGTCAAGGGATGGGTAGAACTTAAGTTTGTTCACCTCCTCAGGACGTCCCAAAGAGCTTTACGGCCAATCATTTATTTTTGAAGTGTAGTCACTGTTGTAATGTAGGAAACGCGGCGGCCATTTTTGCGCACAGCAAGATCCCACGAACAGCGGTGAGGTGATTGACCAGGTTGTCTGTTGCTAGTGTCAGTTGAGGGAGGAATGTTGGCCCAGGACTCCGGGGAGGACCCCCCTGCTCGTCTTCCAACAGATCCAAGGGACCGATTACATCCACCTAGACTGGTAGACGAGGCCTCGGTTTAATCTCACGGCACCTCCGATAACGCTGCACTCCCTCGGCAGTGCAGCATCTTTGAAGGTCTGAAGTAGGACTTAAACCCACAGCCATGTGACTCGGAGACGAGAGTGTGACCAACTGAGCCAAGCTGACACTTCCCCCAATGGCCCAACGTAGCGCTGAGCCCAACGGACCAGCATGCTCCAGGACGGACTCGGAGTGAGAGACTGGAAGCCATGCCAACCAGACAACTTGGGCTTCTCCCGTCAAAGGTTCTCGAGGAGCTTTGGTGGCCGTTGGTTGGACCTGAGCAGGAAGAGGGAGAGTCTTAAGGGAGATGGTAGCAAGCGAAAAGAGCTCGGATTTGAGGAGAGTTTTTAAGGAGGGAATAGAGATTTGTACGACCACCACAATCTGTAACCTCCTGGGCCGGCATATCATAAGAACATAAGAAATAGGAGCAGGAGTAGGCCATACGGCCCCTCGAGCCTGCTCCACCATTCAATCAGATCATGGCTGATCTTCAACCTCAACTCCACTTTCCCGCCCGATCCCCATATGCCTTGATTGCCTTAGAGTCCAAAAATCTATTGATCTCAGTCTTGAATATACTCAATGACTGAGCATCCACAGCAACTCTGAGGTAGAGAATTCCAAAGATTCACAACCCTCTAAGTGAAGAAATTCCTCCTCATCTCAGTCCTAAATGGCCGACCCCTTATCCTGAGACTATGTCCCCTAGTTCTAGACTCTCCAGCCAGGGGAAACAGCCTCTCAGCGTCTACCCTGTCAAGCTAAGAATTTTATATGTTTTAATGAGATCACCTCTCATTCTTCTAAACTCCAGAGAGTATCGGCCCATTCTACTCAACCTCCCCTCATAGGACAACCCTCTCATCCCAGGAATCAATCTAGTGAACCTTCATTGCACTGCCTCCAAGGCAAGTAAATCCATCCTTAGATAAAGAGGTCAAAACTGTACAAAGCACCCTCCCATCACCAGCAAGCCAGACGACCAACCCTGGTTCAACGAGGAGCGTCGAAGAGAATACCAGAAGCAGTGTACGTGAAAATGAGGTGCCAACCTGGTGAAGCTACAACGCAGCATGATCTGATGCCAATATTTTGATGGGCTCGTGCCTGACCTACTGGGAGAGTGCTGAGCTTATGGAGTGGTCAGGGCCCAGCAGAATCTCCGACTGCGCCATCTCATTTGTGGTCTGGGGGTGGGGTGGGGAGGATCGGGAGGTGGAGACGGAAGGCAGAAGCTGCTCAGTCGTTCCCGCTCGGGAAGGGGACGAGCCGAGAGGCCAAAGTGGAGTCGGCCTCAGGCTCTGTGACGCCGTCACACGAGGCCTGTAGCAGGTCAGGCGGCCACGAGCCACATTAATGGGCTCTGGAAGTTCTTTTTAGCCAAAGGGGCGGCTGTAAAGTCGGGATGGCAAGCAGTGGACCAGGTGCGGCCTACATCATCGCTATATGGCCCTGAGCGGTAGTACATTTTCCAAGTCTCTTTACGACCGTTTGCATGGTCTGATTGTTTACCAGACCAATTATCCAATTAAAACGTAATTATCGTGATACTTGATTAAATTTCATGTGCGTCTCTAATTAGCTTTTAATCGCACTGAGAGGCCGAGCCTCATGCCTCAAGCTTCAGCTGCACCCAGTCAGCTCGGATCTAATAGGTGCCTGGGGAGCCCCCCCACCCCCGGTTATGATTCAGACGAGGGTCGTAACCCGCTAATGGGGAATTCATTTAAATTTTAGCCGGGTGTCGGGGCGGGGGGCAGAAATCGCCTGCCTTTGTCGGCCTGGGAAAGCCCAGATAAAACGGACAACTTGAAAGACAAGCTGACTGAATCCGCCTGACACGGCACTGGGGAACTGTCAGTTTTAGGTGTTCATGTCGGCCAGAGGGCGTCAGATAATTACTCTGTTGTTCAGTCACTGAGCTCTTCTCCCCTTCAGCCGCACGTCTTATTCGTCGAAGCTGCTCCTCCATGTTCTAAGGAAGAAATTGCATTTATATAGCGCCTTTCACAATGTCCCAAAGTGCTTCATAGACAATGACATACAAGTTAGTGTTGTGACATCGGAAACGCAACAGCTGATTTGCGCACAGCGAGATCCCACAAACAGCAATGCGATACAACGACCAGCTAATCAGTTTTAGTGATGTTGGTTGAGGGGTAAACATCGGCCAGGACACCTTCCCCTGCTCTTCTGCGTCCACCTGAGAGAGCGGACAGGGCCCGCAGTTTAACATTTACGCCCAGAAAGACGGCACACTCCCAACAGCGCAGGGCTCCCTCAGTACTGGAGTTTCAGTCTAGAGTTCGGGCCTAATCAGGACTAGAACCCACCACCTCCTGACCCCGAGGCGAGAGTGCCGCCCACTGAGCCACAGCTGACACCTGGCTGCTATTCAGCCCTCTGTTCCTTGAGATGTTCGGGCAGAGGTCCCGCCCAGTGTTAAGTCTGCCCATTGCGTCCAGTTTTGGTCCCTTGGCATGATGGAGTAGATCAAGGCCCTGGAAAAGGTCCCTGAGATGGACCGCCAGACTGATAATTAGTTTAAGGGCCCTTAGTTAGGCTTGGGGAATTATATTCTTGAAAAGCCTAGACACTCCAGGAGATAGAATCATAGAATGATACAGCACAGAAGGAGGCCATTCGGCCCATCGTGCCTGTGCCGGCTCTTTGAAAGAGCTACCCAATTAGTCCCACTGCCCTGCAATTTGTTCCCCTTCAATTATTTATCCAATTCCCTTTTGAAAGTTCCTATTGAATCTGCTTCCACCGCCCTTTCAGGCAGCGCGTTCCAGATCATAACAACTCACTGCGTTAAAAAAAAATTGAGGCGCTACAGCACCACCACTGGCGGGAGGCTGTAATTACAGCGTGACAAGTTTACATAGGACGTTCCCATTCTAAATGTGGGCAGAGGAATTTATAACAGCGAAAAAGTTGACACAAACTTGATATCAGGAAGTAAGGTTTTGTCGCTGGGACGTGCGGGCAGATGTGGGATTAAAGAACATAAGAACATAAGAAATAGGAGCAGGAGTAGGCCAATCGGCCCCTCGAGCCTGCTCCGCCATTCATGGCTGATCTGATCCTAACCTCAAATTTAAATTCATGTCCAATTTCCTGCCCGCTCCCCGTAACCCCTAAAAGAAATACTTTTTATTCAAAATGCTCCCCATTTTACAGAGAGATCCAACGTATAGACGGGGATTTCTGCGTCATTTTGGGAAAAAGCAATTTTATTGCCGACGCAGAGAGAGAGAAGCAAGTCGTCTTGACTGCACTCCTCGGAGCCTTTCCAGAAACGTCCGCAGAGTTAACGAGCGGCCTGCTGAGCGAAGGAAGTCGCATTCCAGAGCATCCCTCTTTGCTTGATTCCGACAGACGGAAAAGATCCAGCAGCATTATTTGAAGAGGCACGTGGGCCCAATATTTATCCCTCAAGCCAACACCACCAGGAACCTGCCGTCGGTCGCCTGGCTGTTTGCGGGAGCTTGCTGTGCGCAAAATTGGCCGCTACCTTTATCTGCATGACCCTGACTGCCCTTCAGAAGGAATTCATTGTATGCGAAGCTCTGCGAGGCATTTTCTTGGCATAACAAGGGCTCTGTATAAATATTATTTTCTGTTAAAACACGCCTTGTACGATGGGGACGGTTGGCGTATATTTTTCATCCAGTGATTTACAAAGTCCTTTCCTGACTGGAATCCTCCGTCGGAAAATAGAAAAAGAGAGAGAGAGAGAGATGGAAAACTGGGAGATGGAGTCCACCTGGACTGCAGTCGCGCATCACATGGCCGTACTATCTCAGAGCAATGGCGAAGTTTGCCATCAGGGAATGTATGGATAGATAGAAACTAAGAAAGAATTGCATTTATATAGCGCCTTTCACAACCTCAGCATGTCCCATAGTGCTTCACAGCCAATGAAGTACTTCTGAAGTGTAGTCACTGTTGTAATGTAGGAAACGCGGCAGCCAATTTGCGCACAGCAAGATCCCACAAACAGCAATGTGATAATGACCGCATCATCTGTTTTTCGAGAGATAATTATTGGCCCAGGACACCAGGGAGAACTCCCCTGCTCTTCTTCCAATAGTGCCAGAAGGATCTATTACGTCAACTTGAGAGAGCAGACGGGGCCCCGGTTTAACACTGCATCCGAAAGACGGCATCTCCGACAGCGCAGCACTCCCTCAGCACCGCACTGGGAGTGTCGGCCTGGATTATGGGCTCGAGTTGTTGGAGTGAGGACTATGAAGCCACAATATCCTGACTCAGAGTGCTACCCACTGAGCCATGGCTGACACCTAAGGAGGGGAAAGGAAAGGATTCGGAGGATTAATTATGTATTAAAACAACAAATGAACACACGCAGCTCACATTTTGACCCCGTTTCACTTGCTTCATTTGCTTTTGACGCACAATTGACAGCCTGTCTCGACTTTGGCCCGCGTTGGGCCTAGTCCAGGCTTCACAAACACTGGCCAACTTTTGGGTCTTTATTGAGGCAGGCAACGTCTCGTCCCCTTGCACAATCATTCGAAAATACCTGCGGAATACCGGCAGTGCAGTGAGATAGACTTCAGGGCCTTGTGGTCGAGGCTCAATATTCCCTCAAGACAAGAATTAAAGAGTGCTTTTGATTTAAATACCGAGGATTCATTTTGGCGTGGCCTTTATTATGATTGCAAAACCCATTGCCCCGCTGTTAACAGCGGCACCTCAGCACATAAAACCTTTTTGGAATTCAATTGACGCACAATTGTCAGCTCAAGTTCTGTTATAGTCCTTCTAACAATGTTAAAAAAGCATTAGAAAGAAATCTCATTTCATAATTATCTCAGGGCTTTCTCCATGAATCAATTTGCAGGCTAGCAGTGGACTGGGCACAGAATCGAGCAGTTTCCGAAATAATGCGAAGGGAGATGGATATATCCAAGATATAATGAGATTGACGAGGGGTTGCTCACATGACCTCATCAATGCAACAAACCAGACGTTATGATCCGTGTCTGTTTGTTTCATGGTTTTAGATATAAAATGGGACTTCTCGCTTGTCGGAAGCTACTTCCAGGTTGGTTATTAATATTTGGTGCAAACAATGTTGGAATTAATAAATCATTCAGGGTTTGTGTGCGACGGGTGCTCGAGGGATTTGATAGCAATGTGACAGCCACCTTGAAAGGTGAAGTGCCCCAATTTAGCAATGCCACATCTCATCCTGCCAGATGCGATCGCACAGTGTTTGGCTCCTCTTGCAATCCCTCAGTGAATGAAACAGTCCATGCCAACGAGCAGCAACATCAGGGCTCGGGCTGATGAGTGCAGCTCCAACAACACTCAAGAAGCTCGACACCATCCAGGACGAAGCAGCCCGCTTGATTGGCACCCCATCCACCACCCTAAACATTCACTCCCTTCACCACCGGCGCACAGTGACTGCAGTGTGTACCATCCACAGGATGCACTGCAGCAATTCGCCAAGGCTTCTTCGACAGCACCTCCCTAACCCCTGACCTCTACCACCTAGAAGGACAAGGGCAGCAGCTACATGGGAACAACACCACCTGCACGTTCCCCTCCAAGTCACACACCATCCCGACTTGGAAATATATCGGCCGTTCCTTCATCGTCGCTGGGTCAAAATCCTGGAACTCCCTTCCTAACAGCACTGTGGGAGAACCTTCACCACACGGACTGCAGCGGTTCAAGAAGGCGGCTCACCACCACCTTCTCAAGGGCAATTAGGGATGGGCAATAAATGCCGGCCTCGCCAGCGACGCCCGCATCCCATGAACGAATATAAAAAAAAATGTAACACAAGTCCCGGGCAGCGACCATCTCCAAGAAGAGAGCACCTAATCACCTCTGCTTGACGTTCGATGGCATTACCATTGCTGAACCTCCCTTAGCACCAACATCCTGGGCAGAGATCACCACATCCTCAGTACTGGCACTGGGAGTGTCAGCCTGGATTATACGCCCTGGAGTGGGGGCTCGAACCCATGACCTTCTGACTCAGAGGCCACGGTTACGACCTTTCACCTCTGGGCACCAGAGCCAAGGCTGAAAGGTTAGCTTTTTTTGGCTGCAACGCTGGCCTTCTCTTGACGATGGAGTGAGCCGCAGGGGCAGAGGTGGCGGAGAAGGCTGCATTTGGTTCTGGGACTGGCCTGACGCGATGGCATTCGAGCGGGGCAAAGCAGGATGTAGCGGCGTCAACCTGAAAGAAGACACAAGGTGGGGGGGGAGAAAAGGGAAGTGGTGGCCACTCTCGATGAACACGTTTCTGGTGACAAATGGCTGTGGTTATCCTCCGACCTAGATTGTGTAGGGGAGGCCTAGGGGGCGCCGTTGGTGGATGCTAAGTATCAAAGGACTGGGAGTGGGAGGGAAACAATCATTGAGCCTTCAGTGTTGGGCCCCAGAGATGCTACGTTATCCCAAGTCCACACCTGGCAACATGCGGAGGGAAGGCTGACATTTAGTCCACAACAAGTTGCGTTTAATGTGGAAAAACACCCAAAGATGCTTCACAGAGATGTAGTTAAAAAAAATAGCCCCCGACCCCCGCCTACTCCTGGGTTTCCTCGGGTCCGATGGGCCGAACGGCCTCCAATTCCACACAACCATCACCCTCAATCCCTTCCCTCCCCAGAAACACATTGGATGGCGCCTTCAACCCGCCCATGCTGTGCGCCTCGATGTCCGTCCCCCGGAAAACCCGTTCCACAACTCGATTGCCCTTTGGGTGAGAAAGTTTCCGCCTTGCCTGCCGCTCCTCAACTTCCTCATCAATTAACTCGTGCCCCCCACCCCCCCCCCACCCCCTGGTATTTTAACTCCTTTTTGCAGGCCGAGCAGTCTGCCTTGCGTGGTTCTATCAACCATCGCCGCCCAAAGTACTGGGGGTTAAAATACACAGCCAGCAATAACAAAGTCAGGTGTTACAGGAAATATATTTGGCCGCAAATCCAAGCCTGTTTTCATCGTATCGTGGAATCTTACTGAACAGAAAGACGCCATTCAGCCCATCTTTATTAATAGAGGCAGAGAGCACAAAAGCAAGGACGTTACGCTAAACCTTTATAAAACACTGGTTAGGCCTCAGCTGGAGTATTGAGTCCAATTCTGGGCACCGCACTTTAGGAAGGATGTGTAGGCCTTAGAGAGGGTGCAGAAGAGATTTACCAGAATGGTACCAGGGATGAGGGACTTCAGTTACGTGGAGAGACTGGAGAAACTGGGGTTGTTCTCCTTCGAACAGAGAAGGTTAAGGGGAGATTTGATCGAGGTGTTCGAAATCATGAAGGGTTTTGACAGAGTAAATAAGGAGAAACTGTCTCCAGTGGCAGAAGGGTCGGGAACCAGAGGACACGGATTTAAGGTGATCGGCAAAAGAGCCAGAGAGGGAGATGAGGAGACCTTTCTTTACGCAGCGAGTTGTAACGATCTGGAATTCAATAGTCAACTTTCAAAAGGGAATTGGAGAAATACTTGAAGGGAAACAAAATTTACAGGGCTGTCGGGGGAGTGGGACTAACTGGATAGCTCTTTCCAAGAGCCGGCACAGGCCCGATGGGCCGAGTGGTACCTAACCGTGATACTTAGCCAATTTGGCATCCACGCTGCCGCTGCCCCTGTCAATCCCACGGGCTTTAACGAGCTCCGAGCAAGGCCAGATCTGAGGCCTTTGACATCCTTCCGAAAGTGCGGTGCCCAGAATTGACATCATAGAGTCATAGAGTCATACAGCACGGATAGAGGCCCTTCGGCCCATCGTGTCCGCGCCGGCCATCAAGCCCTGTCTACTCTAATCCCATATTCCAGCATTTGGTCCGTAGCCTTGTATGCTATGGCATTTCAAGTGCTCATCCAAATGCTTCTTGAATGTTGTGAGGGTTCCTGCCTCCACAACCCTTTCAGGCAGTGAGTTCCAGACTCCGACCGCCCTCTGGGTGAAAAAGTTCTTTCTCAAATCCCCTCTAAACCGCGGCGGATTAATTTTTCGGGCCGAGGCCCTGAAATGCCGACGACATTGAGAAGTCAAAGGCGATACGATTAAGAGAGCGCGCTACTGCGTTATCAGCGCATTGGAGCTGAGCTGCACTCAATCTCCATGAGTGCTTGCCGATAGAAATAAATATTGCAGATTTAACTGCCAATTTTATTCCACTTGATATTTTGTGTATGGGGTCGTGTTACATACATGTAGCGTAATGATAGAGCCATTAACAAATCAATAAAGCCTGGAGATTCCCCTGTCGCTCCTGAGCCCCATATATCCAGTGCTCGAAGCTGCAGAAGGCCGAGCAGCATCGATCTTCAGGAGGAGATAGATGGAGTAATAACAGCAGAGGCGAGCAGTGATTTTTTTTTTTGGGTCTGGTGGGGGTCGATGAATGGAGCATTCAGAAGCGAGGGACGGCCAGGCGAAATAAATGGCGGAGGCCGGGCCAGGGGAAACGAGTGCTTTTTCTTTCAGAAAAAAAACACTGGGCGTAAGCAGAGGTCGACTCGTTGAAAGAAAAAAGGGGATGAATGAACCGCGGGAAGCAGGAGAGGGGGAGGGGGGAAGTCGGGGGTGGGGTGGGGAGCGTGACACGAGGGAGAGCGAAACCATCGATTTATGCGCAGCACTGACGTTTTGGAGAATACCAACAACGACAAACGATGCAGGGCGAGGGGGCTGCAGGACGTACAGATTTCTGGGACTGCAACGACAAGCTCCAAGGTCAGGTGGGGATGCCCGACACAAGCCAGGAATCTGTCACTGCGTCTCGGGTCCTGTAAAGGGCGCGGGGGGGGGCGGGCGGGAGATCAGGTGCCTCCCATTCAAAGAGAAAACCCAAATCACTTGAAAGAACGAACTTGCGTTTGTACAGCTCCTGTCACGACCTCAAGCCGTCCCAACGGGCTTCGCAGCCGAGGAAGTGTTTTTTGACGTGCAGCCGCCATTATAGAGTAGAGGAAGCGTCAATTTGTGAACAGCAAGATCCCACAAACAATAATGAGATAACTGACCCGGATGGTCTGTTTTTTTTTTAACTGATAGGGATAAATATCGGCCCAGGACACCTGGGGAGAGCTCCCCCTGCTCTTCTTCCAATAGTGGCCGTGGGATCTTTTGCGTCCACCTGAAGGGGCAGACGGGGGCCTCGGTTTAACGTCTCATCCGAAAGACGGCACCTCCGACAGTGCAGCACTCAACAACACCACCATCTTGCATTTATATAGCGCCTTTAACGTAGTAAAACGTCCCAAGGCGCTTCACAGGAGCGATTATCAAACAAAATTTGACGTCAAGCCACATAAGGAGATATTAGGACAGGTGACCAAAAGCTTGGTCAAAGAGGTCGGTTTTAAGGAGGTCTTAAAGGAGGAGAGAGAGGCGGAGAGGTTTAGGGAGGGAATTCCAGAGCTTAGGGCCTAGGCAGCTGAAGGCACGGCCGCCAATGGTGGAGCGATTAAAATCGGGGATGCGCAAGAGGCCAGAATTGGAGGAGCGCAGAGATCTCAGAGGGTTGTAGGGCTGGAGGAGGTTACAGAGATAGGGAGGGATGAGGTCCTATTGGATTTATTAGTGACTATCTTATATTTATGGCCCCTAGTTCTGGTCTCCCCCACAAGTGGAAACATCTTCTCTACGTCTACCCTATCGAACCCTTTCATAATTTTAAAGACCTCTATCGATTCTTTCCATCTACAAGGCACAAGTCAGGAGTGTGATGGAATACTCTCCACTTGCCTGGATGAGTGCAGCTCCAACAACACTCAAGAAGCTCGACACCATCCAGGACAAAGCAGCCCGCTTGATTGGCACCCCATCCACCACCCTAAACATTCACTCCCTTCACCACCGGCGCACAGTGGCTGCAGTGTGTACCATCCACAGGATGCACTGCAACAACTCGCCAAGGCTTCTTCGACAGCACCTCAAACCCGCGACCTCTACCACCTAGAAGGACAAGAGCAGCAGGCACATGGGAACAACACCACCTGCACGTTCCCCTCCAAGTCACACACCATCCCGACTTGGAAATATATCGGCCGTTCCTTCATCGTCGTTGAGTCAAAATCCTGGAACTCCCTTCCTAACAGCACTGTGGGAGAACCTTCACCAGACGGACTGCAGCGGTTCAAGAAGGCGGCTCACCACCACCTTCTCAAGGGGCAATTAGGGATGGGCAATAAATGCCGGCCTCGCCAGCGACGCCCACATCCCATGAACGAATAAAAAAAAAAGGTCATCCCTCGGCCTTCTCTTTTCTAGAGAAAAGAGCCCCAGCCTGTTCAGCCTTTCTTGATAGGTATAACCTCTCAGTTCTGGTTTCACCCTTGTAACGCTCCCTATTTCTCTTGAGGTCTCCAGGTGGTCACGGTACAGTTCAAATGGGAGTTTAGTTTGTGGGATGACCCAGTTGGGTTCCTTAGTGCTCCTCGGGGAAGGGAAGGGAAGCTGCCACTCCGACCTGGCCCAAGCTACACGTGACTCCAGTCCCAAACTACGTTGGTTGGTTCTTGAGACCCTTGGCCAGCTGCTCTTAACGTGCCGCTGGGCTTCTTTCGAGCCCCCTCCTGGTGCAAAGGTCAACAGGTGCGAAGGTCAACATGTGCGAAGGTCAACAGGTGCGAAGGTCAACAGGTGCAAAGGTCAACCGGTGTCCAACTGGCGAGAGAAGAGGAAATTGAAGTAAAACATTTAAGGAAGGCCTTAAAACAACAACGTCCTGGAATTCTCTACTTTGGGAGAACCTTCACCACACGGACTGCAGCGGTTCAAGAAGAAGGCCCACCACCACCTTCTCAAGGGGCAACGAGGGATGGGCAATAAATGCCGGCCTTGCCAGCGATGCCCATTCGACGTCCTACAGTCTCACATGCCTATCATTGGTACAGGTTCAGCTGCCCGCCTCCCTCACCCGGGGGCTGTGCCAGCGTAAAGGGGGCAGAGAGTTGGCGCCAAGGGAACGGGTGGAAGATTGCCCCCCGGACCCTTGATCCTCGGTCACACTTCTGAGCTACCTGAAGCCAGCAATGCTGACCGACCTCAGCAGCATTCCCTAGTCATCGCCATCTTCTTCCATGCTGTGTTTAAAGGGAGAACCGTCTGAAAAGGTGATGCCGTTCTTTCATAGTAGGTACAGCACAGGAGGAGGCCATTTGGCCCATCGTGCCTGTGCTGGCTCTTTGAAAGAGCTGTCCAATTAGTCCCATTCCCCATAGCCCTGTATTTCTCCAATTCCCTTTTGAAAGTTACTATTGAATCTGCTTCCACCGCCCTTTCAGGCAGTGAATTCCAGATCATAACAACTCGCTGCGTCAAAAAATGTCTCCTCATCTCCCCCTCTGGCTCTTTTGCCGATCACCTTAAATCTGTGTCCTCTGGTTACCGACCCTCCTGCCGCTGGAAATAGTTTCTCCTTATTTACTCGATCAAACCCTTCGTGATTTTGAACACCTCTATCAAATCTCCCCTTAACCTTCTCTGCTCTGAGGAGAACAATCCCAGCTTCTCCAGTCTCTCCACATAACTTTTTTTATTATTCGTTCATGGGATGTGGGCGTCGCTGGCAAGGCCGGCATTTATCGCCCATCCCTAATTGCCCCTTGAGAAGGTGGTGGTGAGCCGCCTTCTTGAACCGCTGCAGTCCGTGTGGTGAAGGTTCTCCCACAGTGCTGTTAGGAAGGGAGTTCCAGGATTTTGACCCAGCGACGATGAAGGGACGGCCGATATATTTCCAAGTCGGGATGGTGTGTGACTTGGAGGGGAACGTGCAGGTGGCATTGTTCCCATGCGCCTGCTGCTCTTGTCCTTCTAGGTGGTAGAGGTCGCGGGTTTGGGAGGTGCTGTCGAAGAAGCCTTGGCGAGTTGCTGCAGTGCATCCTGTGGATGGTACACACTGCAGCCACAGTGCGCCGGTGGTGAAGGGAGTGAATGTTTAGGGTGGTGGATGGGGTGCTAATCAAGCGGGCTGCTTTGTCCTGGATGGTGTCGAGCTTCTTGAGTGTTGTTGGAGCTGCACTCATCCAGGCAAGTGGAGAGTATTCCATCACACTCCTGACTTGTGCCTTGTAGATGATGGAAAGGCTTTGGTGAGTCAGGAGACGAGTCACTCGCCGCAGAATACCCAGCCTCTGACCTGCTCTTGTAGCCACAGTATTTATATGGCTGGTCCAGTTCAGTTTCTGGTCAATGGTGACCCTCTCATCCCTGGTACCATTCTAGTAAATCTCTTCTGCACCCTCTCTGAGGCCTTTCTGGGAGAATGTTAAAGATTATGTTCCAGCCTTTAAAATCCATTAAATGATTTCCCCAGCTTGGGACATCTTAAGAAGCGTGTTTCGGAGATTTGGTCTTTGCTGCAGTAGTTTTGATAGCCTGTCTGCGTAGGCCCAGAATATAAAGGGATTACTGTCTCTTTAAATCCTATTTCCTCTGCTAGTGATTAAATACCAGTGTTAGGCTAATATTTGGACAACAGGATTTGGTTTATGATGAGGCCAATTAAAGTCCTTAAGACATCTGCAAATCCATATCCAAATCGGATTCTCCCCCCCCCCCTGCCCCCAAAAGGCTGTGGCTGCTGGGGGGGGGGGTGAATTGGAGCTTTCAGGACCGAGAGCGATAGATTTTTGTTCGGTAAGGGTATCGAGGGATGTGGAGCAAAGGCGGGTAAATGGAGTTGAGGTGCAGGTTGGCCATGATCTGATCGAATGGCGGAACAGGCTCGAGGGGCTGAACGGCCTCCTTCTGCTCCCATGTTTTCTGGATGGTTTCCTGTGACTCTAATTTGTGCATCGGTTAGGGTTCGGGTGGAAATTTGATCTGAGGACGCGGACGTCGCTGGCAAGGCTGGCGTTTATTGCCCGTCCCTAGTTGCCCCTTGAGAAGGTGGTGGTGAGCCGCCTTCTTGAACCTCTGCAGTCCGTGTGGCGTTCGGTAGGGAGTTCCAGGATTTTAATGCCTTCCTTAAAGTTTTCACTTGTAGGCCTCGGTCGCCCCTGAAAGCCTGGACTTGGAGTTGATACTTTTGCCTGTGTCTGTGACTGAATGTCCCCAGGGTGTTTCAGTATCATTCAGCCAGCTGTACCTGTGTAGTAGACCGATAGAAATTGCTCCTCGGGCCTCACCTGCCGACTCGCCCCGATGGGAGAATCTAATTTAATGGAGCCTGTTTGGAAGGCATGGCCTTCAGGTAAATCCCGTGAGGGAGTTTGGGAGAAGCTGAATCATGAGGGGAGAGGCCCTAATCCTGAGAGGGAGAGGCCCTAATCCTGAGAGGGAGAGGCCCTAATCCTGAGAGGGAGAGGCCCTAATCCTGAATGGGACAGGCCCTAATCCTGAACGGGACAGGCCCTAATGCTCAACGGGACAGGCCCGAATCCTGAACGGGAGAGGCCCTAATCCTCAACGGGACAGGCCCTAATCCTGAGCGAGACAGTCCCTAACCCTGAACGGGACAGGCCCTAATCCTGAGCGGGACAGGCCCTAATCCTGAACGGGAGAGGCCCTAATCCTGAGCGGGACAGGCCCTAATCCTGAACGGGAGAGGCCCTAATCCTGAACGGGACAGGCCCTAACCCTGAACGGGACAGGCCCTAATCCTGAACGGGACAGGCCCTAATCCTGAACGGGTCAGGCCCTAATCCTGAACGGGAGAGGCCCTAATCCTGAACGGGAGAGGCCCTAATCCCGAACGGGACAGTCCCTAATCCTGAACGGGAGAGGCCCTAATCCTGAACGGGACAGGCCCTAATCCTGAACGGGAGATGCCCGAATCCTGAACGGGAGAGGCCCTAATCCTGAACGGGAGAGGCCCTAATCCTGAACGGGACAGGCCCTAATCCTCAACGGGAGAGGCCCTAATCCTGAACGGGAGAGGCCCTAATCCTGAACGGGACAGGCCCTAATCCTGAACGGGAGAGGCCCTAATCCTGAACGGGACAGGCCCTAATCCTGAACGGGACAGGCCCTAATCCTGAACGGGACAGGCCCTAATCCTGAATGGGACAGGCCCTAACCCTGAACGGGACAGGCCCTAATCCTGAACGGGAGAGGCCCTAATCCTGAACGAGAGAGGCCCTAATCCTGAACGAGAGAGGCCCTAATCCCGAACGGGACAGGCCCTAATCCTGAACGGGAGAGGCCCTAATCCTGAACGGGAGAGGCCCTAATCCTGAACGGGACAGTCCCTAATCCTGAACGGGACAGGCCCTAATCCTGAACGGGACAGGCCCTAATCCTGAACGGGACAGGCCCTAATCCCGAACGGGACAGGCCCTAATCCTGAACGGGAGAGGCCCTAATCCTGAACGGGAGAGGCCCTAATCCTGAACGGGACAGGCCCTAATCCCGAACGGGACAGGCCCTAATCCTGAACGGGACAGTCCCTAATCCTGAACGGGAGAGGCCCTAACCCTGAACGGGAGAGGCCCTAATCCTGAACGGGAGAGGCCCTAATCCCGAACGGGACAGGCCCTAATCCTCAACGGGACAGGCCCTAACCCTGAACGGGAGAGGCCCTAATCCTGAACGGGAGAGGCCCTAATCCCGAACGGGACAGGCCCTAATGCTCAACGGGACAGGCCCGAATCCTGAACGGGAGAGGCCCTAATCCTCAACGGGAGAGGCCCTAATCCCGAACGGGACAGGCCCTAACCCTGAACGGGACAGGCCCTAATCCTGAGCGGGACAGGCCCTAATCCTGAACGGGAGAGGCCCTAATCCTGAGCGGGACAGGCCCTAATCCTGAACGGGAGAGGCCCTAATCCTGAACGGGACAGGCCCTAATCCTGAACGGGTCAGGCCCTAATCCTGAACGGGAGAGGCCCTAATCCTGAACGAGAGAGGCCCTAATCCCGAACGGGACAGTCCCTAACCCTGAACGGGACAGGCCCTAATCCTGAACGGGACAGGCCCTAATCCTGAACGGGAGAGGCCCTAATCCTGAACGGGAGAGGCCCTAATCCTGAACGGGAGAGGCCCTAACCATGAACGGGACAGTCCCTAATCCTGAACGGGAGAGGCCCTAATCCTGAACGGGACAGGCCCTAATCCTGAACGGGAGAGGCCCTAATCCTGAACGGGAGAGGCCCTAATCCTGAACGAGAGAGGCCCTAATCCCGAACGGGACAGGCCCTAATCCTGAACGGGAGAGGCCCTAATCCTGAACGGGACAGGCCCTAATCCTGAACGGGACAGGCCCTAATCCTGAACGGGAGAGGCCCTAATCCTGAACGAGAGAGGCCCTAATCCTGAACGAGAGAGGCCCTAATCCCGAATGGGACAGGCCCTAATCCTGAACGGGAGAGGCCCTAATCCTGAACGGGAGAGGCCCTAATCCTGAACGGGACAGTCCCTAATCCTGAACGGGAGAGGCCCTAATCCTGAACGGGACAGGCCCTAATCCTGAACGGGACAGGCCCTAATCCCGAACGGGACAGGCCCTAATCCTGAACGGGACAGTCCCTAATCCTGAACGGGAGAGGCCCTAATCCTGAACGGGACAGGCCCTAATCCTGAACGGGACAGGCCCTAATCCCGAACGGGACAGGCCCTAATCCTGAACGGGAGAGGCCCTAATTCTGAACGGGAGAGGCCCTAATCCTGAACGGGACAGGCCCTAATCCCGAACGGGACAGGCCCTAATCCTGAACGGGAGAGGCCCTAATCCTGAACGGGAGAGGCCCTAATCCTGAACGGGAGAGGCCCTAATCCTGAACGGGACAGGCCCTAATCCCGAACGGGACAGGCCCTAATCCTGAACGGGAGAGGCCCTAATCCTGAACGGGACAGGCCCTAATCCTGAACGGGAGAGGCCCTAATCCTGAACGGGACAGTCCCTAATCCTGAACGGGAGAGGCCCTAACCCTGAACGGGAGAGGCCCTAATCCTGAACGGGAGAGGCCCTAATCCCGAACGGGACAGGCCCTAATCCTGAACGGGAGAGGCCCTAACCCTGAACGGGACAGTCCCTAATCCTGAACGGGAGAGGCCCTAATCCTGAACGGGACAGGCCCTAACCCTGAACGGGACAGGCCCTAATCCTGAACGGGACAGGCCCTAATCCTGAACGGGACAGGCCCTAATCCTGAACGGGAGAGGCCCTAATCCTGAACGGGAGAGGCCCTAATCCTGAACGGGAGAGGCCCTAACCCTGAACGGGACAGGCCCTAATCCTGAACGGGACAGGCCCTAACCCTGAACGGGACAGGCCCTAATCCTGAACGGGACAGGCCCTAATCCTGAACGGGAGAGGCCCTAATCCTGAACGGGACAGGCCCTAATCCTGAACGGGACAGGCCCTAATCCTGAACGGGACAGGCCCTAATCCTGAACGGGAGAGGCCCTAATCCTGAACGGGACAGGCCCTAATCCTGAACGGGACAGGCCCTAATCCTGAACGGGAGAGGCCCTAATCCTGAACGGGACAGGCCCTAATCCTGAACGGGAGAGGCCCTAATCCTGAACGAGACAGGCCCTAATCCTGAACGGGAGAGGCCCTAATCCTGAACGGGACAGGCCCTAATCCTGAACGGGAGAGGCCCTAATCCTGAACGGGACAGGCCCTAATCCTGAACGGGACAGGCCCTAACCCCGAACGGGACAGGCCCTAACCCCGAACGGGAGAGGCCCTAATCCCGAACGGGACAGGCCCTAATCCCGAACGGGACAGGCCCTAATCCCGAACGGGAGAGGCCCTAATCCTGAACGGGACAGGCCCTAACCCCGAACGGGAGAGGCTCTAATCCCGAACGGGACAGGCCCTAATCCCGAACGGGACAGGCCCTAATCCCGAACGGGACAGGCCCTAACCCCGAACGGGACAGGCCCTAACCCCGAACGGGACAGTCCCTAACCCCGAACGGGACAGGCCCTAATCCCGAACGGGACAGGCCCTAATCCTGAACGGGAGAGGCCCTAACCCCGAACGGGACAGGCCCTTATCCTGAACGGGACAGGCCCTAACCCTGAACGGGACAGGCCCTAATCCTGAACGGGACAGGCCCTAATCCTGAACGGGACAGGCCCTAATCCTGAATGGGAGAGGCCCTAATCCTGAACGGGACAGGCCCTTATCCTGAACGGGACAGTCCCTAATCCTGAACGGGACAGGCCCTAACCCTGAACGGGACAGGCCCTAATCCTGAACGGGACAGGCCCTATTCCTGAACGGGACAGGCCCTAATCCTGAACGGGACAGGCCCTAATCCTGAACGGGACAGGCCCTAACCCCGAACGGGACAGGCCCTAATCCTGAACGGGAGAGGCCCTAATCCTGAACGGGACAGGCCCTAATCCTGAACGGGACAGGCCCGAATCCTGAACGGAAGAGGCCCTAATCCTGAACGGGACAGGCCCTAATCCTGAACGGGACAGGCCCTATTCCTGAACGGGACAGTCCCTAACCCTGAACGGGACAGGCCCTAATCCTGAACGGGACAGGCCCTAATCCTGAACGGGACAGGCCCTAATCCTGAACGGGAGAGGCCCTAATCCTGAACGGGACAGGCCCTAACCCTGAACGGGACAGGCCCTATTCCTGAACGGGACAGGCCCTAATCCTGAACGGGACAGGCCCTAATCCTGAACGGGACAGGCCCTAACCCTGAACGGGACAGGCCCTAATCCTGAACGGGACAGGCCCTAATCCTGAACGGGACAGGCCCTAATCCTGAACGGGAGAGGCCCTAATCCTGAACGGGACAGGCCCTAACCCTGAACGGGACAGGCCCTATTCCTGAACGGGACAGGCCCTAATCCTGAACGGGACAGGCCCTAATCCTGAACGGGACAGGCCCTAACCCCGAACGGGACAGGCCCTAACCCTGAACGGGAGAGGCCCTAATCCTGAACGGGAGAGGCCCTAATCCTGAGCGGGACAGGCCCTAATCCTGAACGGGAGAGGCCCTAATCCTGAACGGGACAGGCCCTAACCCTGAACGGGAGAGTTCCTAATCCTGAACGGGAGAGGCCCTAACCCTGAACGGGACAGGCCCTAACCCCGAACGGGACAGTCCCTAACCCCGAACGGGACAGTCCCTAATCCCGAACGGGAGAGGCCCTAATCCCGAACGGGACAGGCCCTAATCCCGAACGGGACAGGCCCTAATCCCGAACGGGACAGGCCCTAATCCTGAACGGGAGAGGCCCTAACCCCGAACGGGACAGGCCCTTATCCTGAACGGGACAGGCCCTAACCCTGAACGGGACAGGCCCTAATCCTGAACGGGACAGGCCCTAATCCTGAACGGGACAGGCCCTAATCCTGAATGGGAGAGGCCCTAATCCTGAACGGGACAGGCCCTTATCCTGAACGGGACAGTCCCTAATCCTGAACGGGACAGGCCCTAACCCTGAACGGGACAGGCCCTAATCCTGAACGGGACAGGCCCTATTCCTGAACGGGACAGGCCCTAATCCTGAACGGGACAGGCCCTAATCCTGAACGGGACAGGCCCTAACCCCGAACGGGACAGGCCCTAATCCTGAACGGGAGAGGCCCTAATCCTGAACGGGACAGGCCCTAATCCTGAACGGGACAGGCCCGAATCCTGAACGGGAGAGGCCCTAATCCTGAACGGGACAGGCCCTAATCCTGAACGGGACAGGCCCTATTCCTGAACGGGACAGTCCCTAACCCTGAACGGGACAGGCCCTAATCCTGAACGGGACAGGCCCTAATCCTGAACGGGACAGGCCCTAATCCTGAACGGGAGAGGCCCTAATCCTGAACGGGACAGGCCCTAACCCTGAACGGGACAGGCCCTATTCCTGAACGGGACAGGCCCTAATCCTGAACGGGACAGGCCCTAATCCTGAACGGGACAGGCCCTAACCCTGAACGGGACAGGCCCTAATCCTGAACGGGACAGGCCCTAATCCTGAACGGGACAGGCCCTAATCCTGAACGGGACAGTCCCTAATCCTGAACGGGACAGTCCCTAATCCTGAGCGGGACAGGCCCTAACCCTGAACGGGAGAGTTCCTAATCCTGAACGGGAGAGGCCCTAACCCTGAACGGGACAGGCCCTAACCCTGAACGGGACAGGCCCTAATCCTGAACGGGAGAGGCCCTAACCCTGAACGGGACAGGCCCTAACCCTGAACGGGAGAGTTCCTAATCCTGAACGGGACAGGCCCTAACCCTGAACGGACAGGCCCTAACCCTGAACGGGACAGGCCCTAATCCCGAACGGGACAGGCCCTAACCCTGAACGGGAGAGGCCCTAATCCCAAACGGGACAGGCCCTAACCCTGAACGGGAGAGGCCCTAACCCTGAACGGACAGGCCCTAACCCTGAACGGGACAGGCCCTAATCCCGAACGGGACAGGCCCGCGCCTGGGAATTCATTTCTCCATTGGCATATTCAAGGGGGCCGAGCACCTAATTTCGGTATCCTCCAGATTTCCACTCCCATTTGTGTGGAAAAAGTGCTTCCTCTCATCACCCCTGAACGGGCCCAGGCTCTAATTGTAAGATTCTGCCTCCTGACTCTCCCCACCATCAGATTCAGCTACGTCAGCACAAAAAAAAATACATCTCTCTGTATAATTCAGCTGTTCTTTAAGACTGTAAATGACCAAAGGAGAGGAATTACTGCATCAGCAATCAGTTCTGATCCCATATCAGTTCACTCCACAGCTCCTGAGCCTCAGGCTAAATTGAACCGAGGCCTAATCTGTTTTACATCTCCAGTTAATTTTGTCGCAAGCAAGCCGGCAATGCATCACGGGGCAGATGTGTCACTGAAGGTGACCCCCTTTTTGCCAACTTAACGACACGATACCATAATCCTTAATAAAGTCGCTATCTCGTCTTCCTGGCCTGTCACGGGCTGTGATTAATGGCGGCCGCACCTCGGTTAGCTGTCTCTTCATTTCGCCCTGACAAAGTGAATGGGACAATTATCCCGCCCTCCCCCCACAACAACGCTCATCGGCAGCAGCAGCAGCCAGAACTGCGATAGGGCTGAGACTTTTCCCCAGGTGGATGAGGGCAGATCAAGATAAAAATAACAGGCCCAATCGCCAAATGTGCTTCAGGGACTGGTTTGCGTTGGCCGTTCCTGGGGAGACGGATCGTCTGGCATCTCCCCGCACTGAGAAAGGGCGGTCGATCGCATTACTTGTCGTGAAACACAAGCTGGTCACAAAACCAAATGTGACTGCACTAACCTCAACAAATATTTTTAAGATAAATGTGAGGTGATGCATTTTGGTAGATCGAATCGGGCCAGGACCTACTCCGTTAATGGTAGGGCGTTGGGGAGAGTTATAGAACAAAGAGATCTAGGAGTACAGGTTCATAGCTCCTTGAAAGTGGAGTCACAGGTGGATAGGGTGGTGAAGAAGGCATTCAGCATGCTTGGTTTCATTGGTCAGAACATTGAATACAGGAGTTGGGATGTCTTGTTGAAGTTGTACAAGACATTAGTAAGGCCACACTTGGAATACTGTGTACAGTTCTGGTCACCCTATTATAGAAAGGATATTATTAAACTAGAAAGAGTGCAGAAAAGATTTACTAGGATGCTACCGGGGCTTGATGGTTTGACTTATAGGGAGAGGTTGGATAGACTGAGACTTTTTTCCCTGGAGAGTAGGAGGTTTAGGGGTGATCTTATAGAAGTCTATAAAATAATGAGGGGCATAGATAAGGTAGATAGTCAAAATCTTTTCCCAAAGGTAGGGGAGTCTATAACGAGGGGACATAGATTTAAGGTGAGAGGGGAGAGATACAAAAGGATCCAGAGGGGCAATTTTTTCACTCAAAGGGTGGTGAGTGTCTGGAACGAGCTGCCAGAGGCAGTAGTAGAGGCGGGTACAATTTTGTCTTTTAAAAAGCATTTGGACAGTTACATGGGGAAGATGGGTATAGAGGGATATGGGCCAAGTGCAGGCAATTGGGACTAGCTTAGTGGTATAAACTGGGCAACATGGACATGTTGGGCCGAAGGGCCTGTTTCCATGTTGTAACTTCTATGATTCGCCAACCGGGGCCGTTAATTAAAGAATAACGTGTTTTGTCACCAACAATTTGCATTTATATAGTGCCCTTAACGTAGTAAAACGTCCCAAGGCGCTTCACAGGAGCGATTATCAGACAAAATTTGACACCGAGCCACATAAGGAGATATTAGGACAGGTGACCAAAAGCTTGGTCAAAGAGGTCGGTTTTAAGGAGCGTCTTAAAAGAGGAGAGAGAGGCGGAGAGGTTTAGGGAGGGAATTCCAGAGCTTAGGGCCCAGGCAGCTGAAGGCACGGCCGCCAATGGTGGAGCGATTAAAATCGGGGAGGTCAGAATTGGAAGAGCGCAGAGATCTTGGGGGATTGTAGGGCTGGAGGAGGTTACAGAGATAGGGAGGGGAGAGGGGGGAGGCCGTGGAGGGATTTGAACAGGAGGATGAGAATTTTAAAATCGAGGCGTTGCCGAATGTAGGCAGACGTTACAGACGGGTTTACAGCCGTAAATGGGCACCGTACCGAATGCAGGATCTCCCCAAAAACTCACCACCTTCGGAGATTGGTTGCTCAGAATGTTGATCGAATTCACGCTCCCTGCTACACATTCCACACTCTGAATTTCGCCTCCTTTAACAGACGACCGTGAGCATCGAAAGTAGGTTCTCCGACCCACCATCGGTTTTATTGGTGAGCTTCCTGTTCCCCAGGGCGAGAAGTGGCGATCTGATATCATCCTCTCCCCCCACTCCCTCAGCTTGTGCTCCAATATTCACACTTGGAGTATTGTGCACAGTTCCGGTCTCCATATACCTTGGTTAGACCACACTTGGAGTACTGTGCACAGTTCTGGTCTCCATATACCTTGGTTAGACCACACTTGGAGTACTGTGAACAGTTCTGGTCTCCATATACCTTGGTTAGCCCACACTTGGAGTACTGTGCACAGTTCTGGTCTCCATATACCTTGGTTAGACCACACTTGGAGTACTGTGCACAGTTCTGGTCCCCATATACCTTGTTTAGACCATACTTGGAGCACTGTGCACAGTTCTGGTCTCCATACACCTTGGTTAGACCACACTTGGAGCACTGTGCACAGTTCTGATCTCCATATACCTTGGTTAGACCACACTTGGAGCACTGTGCACAGTTCTGATCTCCATACACCTTGGTTAGACCACACTTGGAGTACTGTGCACAGTTCTGGTCTCCATATACCTTGGTTAGACCACACTTGGAGCACTGTGAACAGTTCTGGTCTCCATATACCTCATTTAGACCACACTTGCAGTACTGTGCACAGTCCTGGTCTCCATATACCTTGGTTAGACCACACTTGGAGTACTGTGCACAGTTCTGGTCTCCATATACCTTGGTTAGACCACACTTGGAGTACTGTGCACAGTTCTGATCTCCATATACCTCGGTTAGACCACACTTGGAGTACTGTGCACAGTTCTGGTCCCCATATACCTTGGTTAAACCACACTTGGAGTACTGTGCACAGTTCTGGTCTCCATATACCTTGGTTAGCCCACACTTGGAGTACCGTGCACAGTTCTGGTCTCCATATACCTTGGTTAAACCACACTTGGAGTACTGTGCACAGTTCTGGTCTCCATATACCTTGGTTAAATCACATTTGGAGTACTGTGCACAATTCTGGTCTCCAAATCATAGAAAGGATGTAGAGGCATTGGAGAGGGGGCAATGTAGATTCACAAGGATGATACCAGAACTGAGGTTATATATATCACGAAAGGCTGACCAGGCAGGGGCTCTTTTCTCTAGAAAGTTTGAGGGGTGACCTAATAGAGGTCTTTAAAATTATGAAAGGGTTTGATACGGTAGACGTAGAGAAAATATTTCCACTTCTGGGGGAGACTAGGGGTCATAAATATAAGATGGTCACTAATAAATCCAATAGGGAATTCAGGAGAAACTTCTTTACCCAGAGAGTGGTGAGAATGTGGAACTCGCTCCCACAAGGAGTAGTTGAGGCGAATAGCAGAGATGCATTTAAGGGGAAGCTCGATAAACACATGAGGGAGAAAGGAATAGAAGGATATGCTGTTTGGGTGAGATGAAGAGGGGAGGGAGGAGGCTCGTGTGGAGTATAAACGCCGGCATAGACCAGTTGGGCTGAATGGCCTGTTTCTGCGCTGTAGCTTCGATGTAACTCGATGTGTCCAAATATTTGGTGAGGCAATTTTTTTCTGTCCCTCTGGAACTCCCATGCTCTTCTTCCAATCATGCCCTGGGATCTTTCACCTCAACACGGCAGCCAATTTGGGCAAAGTAAGATCCCACAAGCATCAATGAGATAATGACCAGATAATCTGTTTTTAGGTGTTGGTTGAGGGCATAAATATTGGCCACAACTCTCCTGCTCTTCTTCCAATAGTGGCCGTGGGATCTTTTACCTGAGAGGGCAGACGGGGCCTCGGTTTAACGCCTCATCTGAAAGACGGCACCTCCGACAGTGCAGCACTCCCTCATTGGGAGTGTCGGCCTGGATTATGGGCTCAAGCCCCTGGAGTAGGACTCGAGCCCACCACCATCTGACTCAGAGCGGGGAGCGCCACCCCATTCAGGTTGTCCTTCCGATGTCTCCGCGGCCGATCGGGGAATAACCTCTGCTGAAATTCACCCCCCCCTCCAAGCGGGCCGCGAAATTATGGGATGGTGGCCAGGCTCACCTCTCCCTTCCCACTCCCTCTTCTGCCACGAGCAAGCAATGCACAAGGCAGCTCAGCGATCCCGTAAGTCTGGAATTCCTCGGAGGGAAGGGGGAGGGGTTGAAATCCCACTCGAAGGAGTTGGAGGGTCAGGAATTTGGGGCGGAGCCTCTTTCTGTTGAGACTCCGCCCCCTTTCTCGCGCTGGAAAGAAATTCATCACTTTCCAGGTTGAGGGATACTGAGCCCCTCCAGAGGTAACCGAGCCTCTTGACACCAAGAATAGAGGCATGGAGTACAAAAGCAAGGAGGTTATGATGAACCTTTATAAAACACTGGTTCGGCCACAACTGGAGTATTGTGTCCAGTTCTGGGCTCCGCACTTTAGGAAAGATGTGAAGGCCTTAGAGAGGGTGCAGAAGAGATTTACTAGAATGGTTCCAGGGATGAGGGACTTCAGTTACGTGGATAGACTGGAGAAGCTGGGGTTGTTCTCCTAAGGGCAGAGAAGGTTGAGAGGAGATTTGATCGAGGTGTTCAAAATCATGAAGGGTCTGGACAGAGTAGATAGAGAGAAACTGTTCCCATTGGCGGAAGGGTCGAGAAGCAGAGGACACAGATTTCAGGTGATTGGCAAAAGAACCAAAGGCGACATGAGGAAAAACTTTCCATCGCAGTGAGTGGTTCTGATCTGGAATTCACTGCCTGAAAGGGCGGTGGAAGCAGATTCAATCGTGACTTTCAAAAGGGAATTGGATAAATACTTGAAGGGAAAAAATTTGCAGGGCTACGGAGAAAGAGCAGGGGAATGGGACTAACAGGTTTGCTCTTACAAAGAGCCAGCACGGGCTCGATGGGCCGAAAGGCCTCCTTCTGCGCTGTATCCGTTCTATCATTCTATGAGGGATGCTTATCTACCCTGTCCTGGTGCTCCTATGAAGTGTTGTCCCAATGGGAGGTGGAAGGCAGGCTGAGCTTCTACTGAGGACACTGGTGGGCGACGTCGAGCAGCTCTGGGCCTTGAGGCCCCGGCCGCAAGGTTTGTAGCCTCTCGGCCCGGGCGGGGTCTGAGTGGCACCGGCAAGGGGTCACTGGCGGAGTGGGTGGCGATGGGGGCAAGCAGGCATGCTGTCGCCCTGGGAGTGGAAGGCAGGAGGTAACTCCCGTCTCCTGGGGCTCTGTGTCCGATTGGCATCCCCTCCGCCTCAGATGGCCAAGGCGGCAGCCCCTCTGAGATGCCAGCTATGCGAGGTGGCATTGGAAGCTGCCAGCGCTGTCACCACGGTGGGCGCCTTTGTCGTGTCCGTGGAGCTGGCTGCTGGCTCCAAGACGGACAGAATGGCCCTCCGTCGCACCGCTCAAAGCCTCGACACAAGTTCGAGCTGGCTGGCTCCATTTCCTCATCTGTGGCGCTCAGGCTCGCTGGCAGGCTGCCCGGTGTGGCTGGCATTTCCTGGTAGGTGCCCACCAGCCTTCTCTGGGAGCCTGGGCCCTCGAGGTCGGCGTGTGGGCCCTCCGCAGCAGGGCGAAGAAGCAAGGAAGGGCGTAGGAGGGTGAGGTGTGTGAAGAAACCCTCGAGATGCTGCCTCCAGCGTTGCCACTCTCCGCGGCCGTGACTCTGCCACCACCTCCATCCGAGGCGCGTCCTCCTCGAGGGGGGAGAGGGTGGGCAGGCGGGGCCTCTGCCTCCTCCGGTCGCCGCCTGTAGCCTGATGTTGCGTGCGAGAAAGAAGGGAGGGTGTGAGCGACAGCCTCGTGAGCTGTTTTGAGGACGTGCCTGTCACGGTCGAATAGTGCAGATGCGGGGGAGCGAAGGTGCAATCGTGGTGAATGTGTGAGCAAGAGCAGACGGGGCGGCATGAAGTGTGGTGCTGTGATTGTAGGAGGGCGAAGGAAAGCGGGGGGTCAGCCAGCAGAGCGTAAGAGGTCGGGTTCCTTACCTTGACAACTCTGGCCAGGTCATTGAACTTCTTTCTGCATTGCAGCCATTTGCCTTCCAAGTGGGCCTCATAAAAGGGTGGGGCCTGAGAGGGAGGAATGGGGAGCCGGGAGCCTGGAGCCCGGGGCCTTCCTGCGCCCTGGGAGTTCCCGTTTCCCCTTGGCCTAATGAGGGCTCCAAGTGCAAGGGGACAGACTGGGCCCTTGGGGTAAGGGGACGAGAGGGCGGGCACCCGAGACGCGCTCGCTTCACCGTGCGTGCTCGGAAAAGCGGTCCGCAGACTCCGAGGGAGTTCCAACGCGGGTCGGATACGGTTGAATGTCGCCTGGGGTTTTAAATGACACGAAAAGAACCGGTTGCCACGTGAACCGGGCCTTGCAGGCAGGCCTCAAATGCTCAGGGCTACTAAACACATTCAGACTGAAACCGGCAGGCTCCCGAGCAAACCCCTCCCCCACTTTCGTCCAGCTATGACCTCTGAGAAAAGTCATTACATGATATATATATATATATAAAAAAAAAGCAAATGATTAATGTGGCTTTGGCAGGACATGAAACAAAATGCACACTTTGAGCTCCATAATGGAGTTCACATCAGTCCAACGTGGAACCGTAATCATGTCTCACAGGGAAGCCAAATCAACCAGCCATGTCAAGATGATGGACTAGATTGTCCTGAGATACTCCTTCTGTCTGTCAGAGATATCACCTTCCGTGGAATGCTCATCTGGGCGATCGAGTGTGATTTATCAAAGGTCAGGCCTGCAGCTCGATTTCAGCGACTCAGGATGGAGCGAAAAGGGAGATAATTGGCTGAGCAGAAATGGCCTCACACCAAGAGTTCAGGGCCTGACCGAAGCCAAGCATAGATTAGGAAACCGCTCGTCCTCGGTGCTGCCAGGGTTTTGTGTTAAATAAGGCGGCTGGATCTGCGGGCAGCCTCAATTAACAGCAAAGGGAGGCTCAAGTCCGAGTGATTCGGAGCATTCGGTTAACGGGCCAGAGCATGCAGGTCGCCGAGGGATATTTCGGCCCGTTCAACTGTACTTTTATTGTCGTACGGCTCGTTCATAAATCACGCTGGCCAGGCTAATTAAAAGCTGTCTCCTTGTGACTCGGAAATGAATCGAATCAACGAGAAACACAAAACACCACACTTCAGACAGTGCACGTCCAAGTAAAATCTCTGCGTTGAGACACCAAACAATCGTTTTTTAATATAGATTGGATATAATTTCGCAAATAAGAATATTTCGGACGTGGGCCGAGCGACTCGAGTCCGAAGTCAGCTGATCTATCTGGTCAGGTCCCAAGCTAACTTTAAAGATAGAACTTGCATTTATATAGCGCCTTTCACGACCTCAGGATGTCCCAAAGCGCTTTACAGCCAATGACGACACATTTTCGAAGAGCAGTCATTGTTCTAATGTAGGAAACACAGCAGCCAATTTGCGCACAGCAAGCTCCCACAAACCGCAAAGTGATAATGACCAGATCGTCTGTTTTAGGGATAAATATTGGCCAGGACACCAGGGAGAACTCCCCTGCTCTTCATCTATGGGGGACTTTTATACCCGCCCGAGAGGTCCTTGGTTTAACATCTCACCTGAAAGGCGGCACCTCCAACAGTGCAGCACTCCCTCAGTGCTGCACTAGAAAGTCAGCCGAGATTATATGCTCTAGTCTCTGGAGTGGGACTTAAACCCACAATCTTGGAACATCAGAGGCAAGAATGCTGCCCACTGAGCCATGGCTGACATCTGATTTGTTCAATTTGTTTGTTTTGTCCCAGTCAGTGATCAACAGCTCTCTCCTTTTAAATGATCCTGCAGGATTCTCGATGGCTCAATAGTTTAACAATCGAATGAAGAGGGCACACTGATAAATGAATTGATTAGCTGGGCAGCGAGGGGCACGTTCAAGGTTACACTTTCGAGTTTCCGAGAGATGTAAGAGGGGCAAAGCCCATTCCCCCTAAGTGCCCTAACTCTCTCGTCAAAGCCCTCCTCTTTAGTCCCCACCTCTCCCATCGAAGCCCGTCTCTCTAGTCCCCTAACTCTCCCATCGAAGCCCATCCCTCTAGTCCCCTAACTCTCCCATCGAAGCCCATCCCTCCAGTCCCATAACTCCCCCATCGAAGCCCATCCCTCTACTCCCCTAACTCTCCCATCGAAGCCCATCCCTCCAGTCCCCTAACTCTCCCATCGAAGCCCATCCCTCTACTCCCCTAACTCTCCCATCGAAGCCCATCCCTCTAGTCCCCTAACTCTCCCATCGAAGCCCATCCCTCTAGTCCCCTAACTCTCCCATCGAAGCCCATCCCTCTACTCCCCTAACTCTCCCATCGAAGCCCATCCCTCTAGTCCCCTAACTCTCCCATCGAAGCCCATCCCTCCAGTCCCCTAACTCCCCCATCGAAGCCCATCGCTCTACTCCCCTAACTCTCCCATCGAAGCCCATCCCTCCAGTCCCCTAACTCTCCCATCGAAGCCCATCCCTCTACTCCCCTAACTCTCCCATTGAAGCCCATCCCTCTCGTCCCTTAACTCTCCCATCGAAGCCCATCCCTCCAGTCCCCTAACTCTCCCATTGAAGCCCATCCCTCCAGTCCCCTAACTCTCCCATCGAAGCCCATCCCTCTAGTCCCCTAACTCTCCCATCGAAGCCCATCCCTCCAGTCCCCTAACCTTCCCATCGAAGCCCATCCCTCCAGTCCCCGAACTCTCCCATCGAAGCCCATCCCTCTAGTCCCCTAACTCTCCCATTGAAGCCCATCCCTCCAGTCCCCTAACTCTCCCATCGAAGCCCATCCCTCTAGTCCCCTAACTCTCCCATCGAAGCCCATCCCTCCAGTCCCCTAACCTTCCCATCGAAGCCCATCCCTCCAGTCCCCTAACTCTCCCATCGAAGCCCATCCCTCCAGTCCCCTAACCTTCCCATCGAAGCCCATCCCACCAGTCCCCTAACTCTCCCATTGAAGCCCATCCCTCCAGTACTCTAACTCTCCCATCGAAGCCCATCCCTCCAGTCCCCTAACTCTCCCATCGAAGCCCATCCCTCCAGTCCCCTAACTCTCCATCGAAGCCCATCCCTCTAGTCCCCGAACTCTCCCATCGAAGCCCATCCCTCTAGACCCCTAACTCTCCATCGAAGCCCATCCCTCCAGTCCCCTAACTCTCCATCGAAGCCCATCCCTCTAGTCCCCTAACTCTCCCATCGAAGCCCATCCCTCTAGTCCCCTAACTCTCCCATCGAAGCCCATCCCTCCAGTCCCCTAACTCTCCCATCGAAGCCCATCCCTCTCGTCCCTTAACTCTCCCATCGAAGCCCATCCCTCCAGTCCCCTAATTCTCCCATCGAAGCCCATCCCTCCAGTCCCCTAACTCTCCCATCGAAGCCCATCCCTCTCGTCCCCTAACTCTCCCATCGAAGCCCATCCCTCTCGTCCCTTAACTCTCCCATCGAAGCCCATCCCTCCAGTCCCCTAACTCTCCCATCGAAGCCCATCCCTCTAGTCCCCTAACTCTCCCATCGAAGCCCATCCCTCTAGTCCCCTAACTCTCCCATCGAAGCCCATCCCTCCAGTCCCCTAACTCTCCCATCGAAGCCCATCCCTCCAGTCCCCTAACTCTCCCATCGAAGCCCATCCCTCTCGTCCCTTAACTCTCCCATCGAAGCCCATCCCTCTAGTCCCCTAACTCTCCCATCGAAGCCCATCCCTCTAGTCCCCTAACTCTCCCATCGAAGCCCATCCCTCCAGTCCCCTAACTCTCCCATCGAAGCCCATCCCTCTCGGCCCTTAACTCTCCCATCGAAGCCCATCCTCTAGTCCCCTAACTCTCCCATCGAAGCCCATCCCTCTAGTCCCCTAACTCTCCCATCAAAGCCGATCCCTCTAGTCCCCTAACTCTCCCATCGAAGCCCATCCCTCTAGTCCCCTAACTCTCCCATCGAAGCCCATCCCTCCAGTCCCCTAACTCTCCCATCGAAGCCCATCCCTCCAGTCCCCTAACTCTCCCATCGAAGCCCATCCCTCCAGTCCCCTAACTCTCCCATCGAAGCCCATCCCTCCAGTCCCGTAACTCTCCCATCGAAGCCCATCCCTCTAGTCCGCTAACTCTCCCATCGAAGCCCATCCCTCCAGTCCCCTAACTCTCCCATCGAAGCCCATCCCTCTCGTCCCCTAACTCTCCCATCGAAGCCCATCCCTCCAGTCCCCTAACTCTCCCATCGAAGCCCATCCCTCCAGTCCCCTAACTCTCCCATCGAAGCCCATCCCTCCAGTCCCCTAACTCTCCCATCGAAGCCCATCCCTCCAGTCCCCTAACTCTCCCATCGAAGCCCATCCCTCTAGTCCCCTAACTCTCCCATCGAAGCCCATCCCTCCAGTCCCCTAACTCTCCTATCGAAGCCCATCCCTCCAGTCCCCTAACTCTCCCAGCGAAGCCCATCCCTCTAGTCCCCTAACTCTCCCATCGAAGCCCATCCCTCTCGTCCCCCAACTCTCCCATCGAAGCCCATCCCTCTCGTCCCTTAACTCTCCCATCGAAGCCCATCCCTCTCGTCCCCCAACTCTCCCATCGAAGCCCATCCCTCCAGTCCCCTAACTCTCCCATCGAAGCCCATCCCTCTAGTCCCCTAACTCCCCCATCGAAGCCCATCCCTCCAGTCCCCTAACTCTGCCATCGAAGCCCATCCCTCCAGTCCCCTAACTCTCCCATCGAAGCCCATCCCTCTAGTCCCCTAACTCTCCCATCGAAGCCCATCCCTCTCGTCCCCCAACTCTCCCATCGAAGCCCATCCCTCTAGTCCCCTAACTCTCCCATCGAAGCCCATCCCTCCAGACCCCTAACTCTCCCATCGAAGCCCATCCCTCCAGTCCCCTAACTCTCCCATCGAAGCCCATCCCTCTAGTCCCCTAACTCTCCCATCGAAGCCCATCCCTCTAGTCCCCTAACTCTCCCATCGAAGCCCATCCCTCTAGTCCCCTAACTCTCCCATCGAAGCCCATCCCTCTAGTCCCCTAACTCTTCCATCGAAGCCCATCCCTCTAGTCCCCTAACTCTCCCATCGAAGCCCATCCCTCTAGTCCCCTAACTCTCCCATCGAAGCCCATCCCTCCAGTCCCCTAACTCTCCCATCGAAGCCCATCCCTCCAGTCCCCTAACTCTCCCATCGAAGCCCATCCCTCCAGTCCCCTAACTCTCCCATCGAAGCCCATCCCTCTAGTCCCCTAACTCTCCCATCGAAGCCCATCCCTCTAGTCCCCTAACTCTCCCATCGAAGCCCATCCCTCTAGTCCCCTAACTCTCCCATCGAAGCCCATCCCTCCAGTCCCCTAACTCTCCCATCGAAGCCCATCCCTCCAGTCCCCTAACTCTCCCATCAAAGCCCATCCCTCTCGTCCCCTAACTCTCCCATCGAAGCCCATCCCTCTCGTCCCCTAACTCTCCCATCGAAGCCCATCCCTCCAGTCCCCTAACTCTCCCATCGAAGTCCATCCCTCCAGTCCCCTAACTCTCCCATCGAAGCCCATCCCTCCAGTCCCCTAACTCTCCCATCGAAGCCCATCCCTCTATTCCCCGAACTCTCCCATCGAAGCCCATCCCTCCAGTCCCCTAACTCCCCCATCGAAGCCCATCCCTCTACTCCCCTAACTCTCCCATCGAAGCCCATCCCTCTAGTCCCCTAACTCTCCCATCAAAGCCCATCCCTCCAGTCCCCCAACTCTCCCATCGAAGCCCATCCCTCTAGTCCCCTAACTCTCCCATCGAAGCCCATCCCTCTAGTCCCCTAACTCTCCCATCGAAGCCCATCCCTCCAGTCCCCTAACTCTCCCATCGAAGCCCATCCCTCTAGTCCCCGAACTCTCCCATCGAAGCCCATCCCTCTAGTCCCCTAACTCTCCCATCGAAGCCCATCCCTCCAGTCCCCTAACTCCCCCATCGAAGCCCATCCCTCTAGTCCCCTAACTCTCCCATCGAAGCCCATCCCTCTAGTCCCCTAACTCTCCCATCGAAGCCCATCCCTCCAGTCCCCTAACTCCCCCATTGAAGCCCATCCCTCCAGTCCCCTAACTCCCCCATCGAAGCCCATCCCTCTACTCCCCTAACTCTCCCATCGAAGCCCATCCCTCTAGTCCCCTAACTCTCCCATCAAAGCCCATCCCTCCAGTCCCCTAACTCTCCCATCGAAGCCCATCCCTCTAGTCCCCTAACTCTCCCATCGAAGCCCATCCCTCTAGTCCCCTAACTCTCCCATCGAAGCCCATCCTTGTCGTCCCCTAACTCTCCCATCAAAGCCCATCCCTCTAATCCCCTAACTCTCCCATCGAAGCCCATCCCTCTAGTCCCCTAACTCTCCCATCGAAGCCCATCCCTCTAGTCCCCTAACTCTCCCATCGAAGCCCATCCCTCTAGTCCCCTAACTCTCCCATCGAAGCCCATCCCTCTAGTCCCCTAACTCTCCCATCGAAGCCCATCCCTCTAGTCCCCTAACTCTCCCATCGAAGCCCATCCCTCCAGTCCCCTAACTCTCCCATCGAAGCCCATCCCTCCAGTCCCCTAACTCTCCCATCGAAGCCCATCCCTCCAGTCCCCTAACTCTCCCATCGAAGCCCATCCCTCCAGTCCCCTAACTCTCCCATCGAAGCCCATCCCTCTAATCCCCTAACTCTCCCATCGAAGCCCATCCCTCTAGTCCCCTAACTCTCCCATCGAAGCCCATCCCTCTAGTCCCCTAACTCTCCCATCGAAGCCCATCCCTCTAGTCCCCGAACTCTCCCATCGAAGCCCATCCCTCCAGTCCCCTAACTCTCCCATCGAAGCCCATCCCTCCAGTCCCCTAACTCTCCCATCGAAGCCCATCCCTCTAGTCCCCTAACTCTCCCATCGAAGCCCATCCCTCTAGTCCCCTAACTCTCCCATCGAAGCCCATCCCTCTAGTCCCCTAACTCTCCCATCGAAGCTCATCCCTCTAGTCCCCTAACTCTCCCATCGAAGCCCATCCCTCCAGTCCCCTAACTCTCCCATCGAAGCCCATCCCTCTAGTCCCCTAACTCTCCCATCGAAGCCCATCCCTCTAGTCCCCTAACTCTCCCATCGAAGCCCATCCCTCCAGTCCCCTAACTCTCCCATCGAAGCCCATCCCTCTAGTCCCCTAACTCTCCCATCGAAGCCCATCCCTCTAGTCCCCTAACTCTCCCATCGAAGCCCATCCCTCCAGTCCCCTAACTCTCCCATCGAAGCCCATCCCTCTAGTCCCCTAACTCTCCCATCGAAGCCCATCCCTCTAGTCCCCTAACTCTCCCATCGAAGCCCATCCCTCCAGTCCCCTAACTCTCCCATCGAAGCCCATCCCTCAAGTCCCCTAACTCTCCCATCGAAGCCCATCCCTCCAGTCCCCTAACTCTCCCATCGAAGCCCATCCCTCCAGTCCCCTAACCCTCCCATCGAAGCCCATCCCTCCAGTCCCCTAACCTTCCCATCGAAGCCCATCCCTCTAGCCCCCTAACTCTCCCATCGAAGCCCATCCCTCTAGCCCCCTAACTCTCCCATCGAAGCCCATCCCTCTAGTCCCCTAACTCTCCCATCGAAGCCCATCCCTCCAGTCCCCTAACTCTCCCATCGAAGCCCATCCCTCCAGTCCCCTAACCCTCCCATCGAAGTCCATCCCTCCAGTCCCCTAACCTTCCCATCGAAGCCCATCCCTCTAGTCCCCTAACTCTCCCATCGAAGCCCATCCCTCCAGTCCCCTAACTCTCCCATCGAAGCCCATCCCTCTACTCCCCTAACTCTCCCATCGAAGCCCATCCCTCCAGTCCCCTAACTCTCCCATCGAAGCCCATCCCTCCAGTCCCCTAACTCTCCCATCGAAGCCCATCCCTCTAGTCCCCTAACTCTCCCATCGAAGCCCATCCCTCCAGTCCCCGAACTCTCCCATCAAAGCCCATCCCTCTAGTCCCCTAACTCTCCCATTGAAGCCCATCCCTCCAGTCCCCTAACTCTCCCATCGAAGCCCATCCCTCTAATCCCCTAACTCTCCCATCGAAGCCCATCCCTCTAGTCCCCTAACTCTCCCATCGAAGCCCATCCCTCTCGTCCCCTAACTCTCCCATCGAAGCCCATCCCTCTAGTCCCCTAACTCTCCCATCGAAGCCCATCCCTCCAGTCCCCTAACTCTCCCATCGAAGCCCATCCCTCTAGTCCCCTAACTCTCCCATCGAAGCCCATCCCTCTAGTCCCCTAACTCTCCCATCGAAGCCCATCCCTCCAGTCCCCTAACTCTCCCATCGAAGCCCATCCCTCAAGTCCCCTAACTCTCCCATCGAAGCCCATCCCTCCAGTCCCCTAACTCTCCCATCGAAGCCCATCCCTCCAGTCCCCTAACCCTCCCATCGAAGCCCATCCCTCCAGTCCCCTAACCTTCCCATCGAAGCCCATCCCTCTAGCCCCCTAACTCTCCCATCGAAGCCCATCCCTCTAGCCCCCTAACTCTCCCATCGAAGCCCATCCCTCCAGTCCCCTAACTCTCCCATCGAAGCCCATCCCTCCAGTCCCCTAACTCTCCCATCGAAGCCCATCCCTCCAGTCCCCTAACCCTCCCATCGAAGCCCATCCCTCCAGTCCCCTAACCTTCCCATCGAAGCCCATCCCTCTAGTCCCCTAACTCTCCCATCGAAGCCCATCCCTCCAGTCCCCTAACTCTCCCATCGAAGCCCATCCCTCTACTCCCCTAACTCTCCCATCGAAGCCCATCCCTCCAGTCCCCTAACTCTCCCATCGAAGCCCATCCCTCCAGTCCCCTAACTCTCCCATCGAAGCCCATCCCTCTAGTCCCCTAACTCTCCCATCGAAGCCCATCCCTCCAGTCCCCGAACTCTCCCATCAAAGCCCATCCCTCTAGTCCCCTAACTCTCCCATTGAAGCCCATCCCTCCAGTCCCCTAACTCTCCCATCGAAGCCCATCCCTCTAATCCCCTAACTCTCCCATCGAAGCCCATCCCTCTAGTCCCCTAACTCTCCCATCGAAGCCCATCCCTCTAGTCCCCTAACTCTCCCATCAAAGCCCATCCCTCCAGTCCCCTAACTCTCCCATCGAAGCCCATCCCTCTAGCCCCCTAACTCTCCCATCGAAGCCCATCCCTCCAGTCCCCTAACTCTCCCATCGAAGCCCATCCCTCTAGTCCCCGAACTCTCCCATCGAAGCCCATCCCTCTAGTCCCCTAACTCTCCCATCGAAGCCCATCCCTCCAGTCCCCTAACTCCCCCATCGAAGCCCATCCCTCTAGTCCCCTAACTCTCCCATCGAAGCCCATCCCTCTAGTCCCCTAACTCTCCCATCGAAGCCCATCCCTCCAGTCCCCTAACTCCCCCATTGAAGCCCATCCCTCCAGTCCCCTAACTCCCCCATCGAAGCCCATCCCTCTACTCCCCTAACTCTCCCATCGAAGCCCATCCCTCCAGTCCCCTAACTCTCCCATCGAAGCCCATCCCTCAAGTCCCCTAACTCTCCCATCGAAGCCCATCCCTCCAGTCCCCTAACTCTCCCATCGAAGCCCATCCCTCCAGTCCCCTAACCCTCCCATCGAAGCCCATCCCTCCAGTCCCCTAACCTTCCCATCGAAGCCCATCCCTCTAGCCCCCTAACTCTCCCATCGAAGCCCATCCCTCTAGCCCCCTAACTCTCCCATCGAAGCCCATCCCTCTAGTCCCCTAACTCTCCCATCGAAGCCCATCCCTCCAGTCCCCTAACCCTCCCATCAAAGCCCATCCCTGCAGTCCCCTAACTCTCCCATCAAAGCCCATCCCTGCAGTCCCCTAACTCTCCCATCGAAGCCCATCCCTCCAGTCCCCTAACTCTCCCATCGAAGCCCATCCCTCCAGTCCCCTAACCCTCCCATCGAAGCCCATCCCTCCAGTCCCCTAACCTTCCCATCGAAGCCCATCCCTCTAGTCCCCTAACTCTCCCATCGAAGCCCATCCCTCCAGTCCCCTAACTCTCCCATCGAAGCCCATCCCTCTACTCCCCTAACTCTCCCATCGAAGCCCATCCCTCCAGTCCCCTAACTCTCCCATCGAAGCCCATCCCTCCAGTCCCCTAACTCTCCCATCGAAGCCCATCCCTCTAGTCCCCTAACTCTCCCATCGAAGCCCATCCCTCCAGTCCCCGAACTCTCCCATCAAAGCCCATCCCTCTAGTCCCCTAACTCTCCCATTGAAGCCCATCCCTCCAGTCCCCTAACTCTCCCATCGAAGCCCATCCCTCTAATCCCCTAACTCTCCCATCGAAGCCCATCCCTCTAGTCCCCTAACTCTCCCATCGAAGCCCATCCCTCTAGTCCCCTAACTCTCCCATCAAAGCCCATCCCTCCAGTCCCCTAACTCTCCCATCGAAGCCCATCCCTCTAGCCCCCTAACTCTCCCATCGAAGCCCATCCCTCCAGTCCCCTAACTCTCCCATCGAAGCCCATCCCTCTAGTCCCCGAACTCTCCCATCGAAGCCCATCCCTCTAGTCCCCTAACTCTCCCATCGAAGCCCATCCCTCCAGTCCCCGAACTCCCCCATCGAAGCCCATCCCTCTAGTCCCCTAACTCTCCCATCGAAGCCCATCCCTCTAGTCCCCTAACTCTCCCATCGAAGCCCATCCCTCCAGTCCCCTAACTCCCCCATTGAAGCCCATCCCTCCAGTCCCCTAACTCCCCCATCGAAGCCCATCCCTCTACTCCCCTAACTCTCCCATCGAAGCCCATCCCTCTAGTCCCCTAACGCTCCCATCGAAGCCCATCCCTCCAGTCCCCTAACTCTCCCATCGAAGCCCATCCCTCTAGTCCCCTAACTCTCCCATCGAAGCCCATCCCTCCAGTCCCCTAACTCTCCCATCGAAGCCCATCCCTCTAGTCCCCTAACTCTCCCATCGAAGCCCATCCCTCTAGACCCCTAACTCTCCCATCGAAGCCCATCCCTCCAGTCCCCTAACTCTCCCATCGAAGCCCATCCCTCTAGTCCCCTAACTCTCCCATCGAAGCCCATCCCTCTAGTCCCCTAACTCTCCCATCGAAGCCCATCCCTCCAGTCCCCTAACTCTCCCATCGAAGCCCATCCCTCTAGTCCCCTAACTCTCCCATCGAAGCCCATCCCTCTAGTCCCCTAACTCTCCCATCGAAGCCCATCCCTCCAGTCCCCTAACTCTCCCATCGAAGCCCATCCCTCTAGTCCCCTAACTCTCCCATCGAAGCCCATCCCTCTAGTCCCCTAACTCTCCCATCGAAGCCCATCCCTCCAGTCCCCTAACCCTCCCATCGAAGCCCATCCCTCCAGTCCCCTAACCTTCCCATCGAAGCCCATCCCTCTAGCCCCCTAACTCTCCCATCGAAGCCCATCCCTCTAGCCCCCTAACTCTCCCATCGAAGCCCATCCCTCTAGTCCCCTAACTCTCCCATCGAAGCCCATCCCTCCAGTCCCCTAACTCTCCCATCGAAGCCCATCCCTCCAGTCCCCTAACCCTCCCATCGAAGCCCATCCCTCCAGTCCCCTAACTCTCCCATCGAAGCCCATCCCTCTACTCCCCTAACTCTCCCATCGAAGCCCATCCCTCCAGTCCCCTAACTCTCCCATCGAAGCCCATCCCTCCAGTCCCCTAACTCTCCCATCGAAGCCCATCCCTCTAGTCCCCTAACTCTCCCATCGAAGCCCATCCCTCCAGTCCCCGAACTCTCCCATCAAAGCCCATCCCTCTAGTCCCCTAACTCTCCCATCGAAGCCCATCCCTCCAGTCCCCTAACTCTCCCATCGAAGCCCATCCCTCTAATCCCCTAACTCTCCCATCGAAGCCCATCCCTCTAGTCCCCTAACTCTCCCATCGAAGCCCGTCCCTCCAGTCCCCCAACTCTCCCATCGAAGCCCATCCCTCCAGTCCCCTAACTCTCCCATCGAAGCCCATCCCTCTAGTCCCCTAACTCTCCCATTGAAGCCCATCCCTCCAGTCCCCTAACCCTCCCATCGAAGCCCATCCCTCTACTCCCCTAACTCTCCCATCGAAGCCCATCCCTCCAGTCCCCTAACTCTCCCATCGAAGCCCATCCCTCCTGTCCCCTAACTCTCCCATCGAAGCCCATCCCTCTAGTCCCCTAACTCTCCCATCGAAGCCCATCCCTCTAGTCCCCTAACTCTCCCATCGAAGCCCATCCCTCCAGTCCCCTAACTCTCCCATCGAAGCCCATCCCTCCAGTCCCCTAACTCTCCCATCGAAGCCCATCCCTCTAGTCCCCAAACTCTCCCATCGAAGCCCGTCCCTCTAGTCCCCTAACTCTCCCATCGAAGCCCATCCCTCTAGTCCCCTAACTCTCCCATCGAAGCCCATCCCTCTAGTCCCCAACTCTCCCATCGAAGCCCATCCCTCTAGTCCCCTAACCCTCCCATCGAAGCCCATCCCTCCAGTCCCCTAACTCTCCCATCGAAGCCCATCCCTCCAGTCCCCTAACTCTCCCATCGAAGCCCATCCCTCCAGTCCCCTAACTCTCCCATCGAAGCCCATCCCTCCAGTCCCCTAACTCTCCCATCGAAGCCCATCCCTCTAGTCCCCTAACTCTCCCATCGAAGCCCATCCCTCCAGTCCCCTAACTCTCCCATCGAAGCCCATCCCTCCAGTCCCCTAACTCTCCCATCGAAGCCCATCCCTCTAGTCCCCTAACTCTCCCATCGAAGCCCATCCCTCCAGTCCCCTAACTCTCCCATCGAAGCCCATCCCTCCAGTCCCCTAACTCTCCCATCGAAGCCCATCCCTCCAGTCCCCTAACTCTCCCATCGAAGCCCATCCCTCCAGTCCCCTAACTCTCCCATCGAAGCCCATCCCTCTAGTCCCATAACTCTCCCATCGAAGCCCATCCCTCTCTCCCCTAACTCTCCCATCGAAGCCCATCCCTATAGTCCCCTAACTCTCCCATCGAAGCCCATCCCTCCAGTCCCCTAACTCTCCCATCGAAGCCCATCCCTCTAGTCCCCTAACTCTCCCATCGAAGCCCATCCCTCCAGTCCCCTAACTCTCCCATCGAAGCCCATCCCTCCAGTCCCCTAACTCTCCCATCGAAGCCCATCCCTCTAGTCCCCTAACTCTCCCATCGAAGCCCATCCCTCTAGTCCCCTAACTCTCCCATCGAAGCCCATCCCTCTAGTCCCCTAACTCTCCCATCGAAGCCCATCCCTCTAGTCCCCTAACTCTCCCATCGAAGCCCATCCCTCCAGTCCCCTAACTCTCCCATCGAAGCCCATCCCTCCAGTCCCCTAACTCTCCCATCGAAGCCCATCCCTCTACTCCCCTAACTCTCCCATCGAAGCCCATCCCTCCAGTCCCCTAACTCTCCCATCGAAGCCCATCCCTCCTGTCCCCTAATTCTCCCATCGAAGCCCATCCCTCCAGTCCCCTAACCTTCCCATCGAAGTCCATCCCTCCAGTCCCCTAACTCTCCCATCGAAGCCCATCCCTCCTGTCCCCTAACTCTCCCATCGAAGCCCATCCCTCCAGTCCCCTAACCTTCCCATCGAAGTCCATCCCTCCAGTCCCCTAACTCTCCCATCGAAGCCCATCCCTCTAGTCCCCTAACTCTCCCATCGAAGCCCATCCCTCCAGTCCCCTAACTCTCCCATCGAAGCCCATCCCTCCAGTCCCCTAACTCTCCCATCGAAGCCCATCCCTCCAGTCCCCTAACTCTCCCATCGAAACCCATCCCTCCAGTCCCCTAACCTTCCCATCGAAGCCCATCCCTCTAGTCCCCTAACTCTCCCATCGAAGCCCATCCCTCTAGTCCCCGAACTCTCCCATCGAAGCCCATCCCTCCAGTCCTCTAACTCCCCCATCGAAGCCCATCCCTCCAGTCCCCTAACTCTCCCATCGAAGCCCATCCCTCTAGTCCCCTAACTCTCCCATCGAAGCCCATCCCTCCAGTCCCCTAACTCTCCCATCGAAGCCCATCCCTCCAGTCCCCTAACTCTCCCATCGAAGCCCATCCCTCCAGTCCCCTAACTCTCCCATCGAAGCCCATCCCTCCAGTCCCCTAACTCTCCCATCGAAGCCCATCCCTCTACTCCCCTAACTCTCCCATCGAAGCCCATCCCTCTAGTCCCCTAACCTTCCCATCGAAGTCCATCCCTCCAGTCCCCTAACTCTCCCATCGAAGCCCATCCCTCCTGTCCCCTAACTCTCCCATCGAAGCCCATCCCTCCAGTCCCCTAACCTTCCCATCGAAGTCCATCCCTCCAGTCCCCTAACTCTCCCATCGAAGCCCATCCCTCTAGTCCCCTAACTCTCCCATCGAAGCCCATCCCTCCAGTCCCCTAACTCTCCCATCGAAGCCCATCCCTCCAGTCCCCTAACTCTCCCATTGAAGCCCATCCCTCCAGTCCCCTAACTCTCCCATCGAAGCCCATCCCTCCAGTCCCCTAACTCTCCCATCGAAACCCATCCCTCCAGTCCCCTAACCTTCCCATCGAAGCCCATCCCTCTAGTCCCCTAACTCTCCCATCGAAGCCCATCCCTCTAGTCCCCGAACTCTCCCATCGAAGCCCATCCCTCCAGTCCTCTAACTCCCCCATCGAAGCCCATCCCTCTACTCCCCTAACTCCCCCATCGAAGCCCATCCCTCTACTCCCCTAACTCTCCCATCGAAGCCCATCCCTCTAGTCCCCTAACTCTCCCATCAAAGCCCATCCCTCCAGTCCCCTAACTCTCCCATCGAAGCCCATCTCTCCAGTCCCCTAACTCTCCCATCAAAGCCCATCCCTCCAGTCCCCTAACTCTCCCATCGAAGCCCATCCCTCTAGTCCCCTAACTCTCCCATTGAAGCCCATCCCTCTAATCCCCTAACTCTCCCATCGAAGCCCATCCCTCCAGTCCCCTAACTCTCCCATTGAAGCCCATCCCTCTAGTCCCCTAACTCTCCCATTGAAGCCCATCCCTCTAGTCCCCTAACTCTCCCATCGAAGCCCATCCCTCTCGTCCCCTAACCCTCCCATCGAAGCCCATCCCTCTAGTCCCCTAACTCTCCCATTGAAGCCCATCCCTCTAATCCCCTAACTCTCCCATCGAAGCCCATCCCTCCAGTCCCCTAACTCTCCCATTGAAGCCCATCCCTCTAGTCCCCTAACTCTCCCATCGAAGCCCATCCCTCCAGTCCCCTAACTCTCCCATTGAAGCCCATCCCTCCAGTCCCCTAACTCTCCCATCGAAGCCCATCCCTCTCGTCCCCTAACTCTCCCATCGAAGCCCATCCCTCCAGTCCCCTAACTCTCCCATCGAAGCCCATCCCTCTCGTCCCCTATCTCCTGAAAAACAGATTCGACAGTAACTATCAATGGGGAATTGGATAAATCCTTGAAAAGGAAAAAACTGAATAGCGGTGGGGGAGTGAGTCTATTTGATTCACTCTTCCTGAGGGAGCAGCACAGACACGGTGGGCCGAATGGCCTCCTTCTGTGCGATATCTTTCCATCAAAACCAAGACCCATTTGTGCCTTTCACCACATGAATCGAGGGCATGCAGTAAACGAGAGACCGGCTTGTCCCAAAATGTTTTCACTCCGCATTCTGTGTGCACGAATTTTTCCCACTGCATGTTTTAACTGGACAAATGTTGCTTTAATTACACCAGGCCGGGATTGTCGCTGGCTGGTGGCTGCATATTTAATGGCTTCCACGCATGAACAATGGACGGACGCCTGTCCCACCGCCTCACAGCTGGACTCTCCGTCCAGTCAGATGAAACACCCGTGACTGCCGTTTCGAGCCATTGGCTTGGCGGGCAGCTTATTGTGCCCGCTGGTGCCCTCCAGCTCTGATCCCCCTCCCCTCCTGAGTGCGTGGCGCCGGGTTTGCCCAGCTGTCCCCCGCTCCCCCAGCCCTCCGACTCCCCGCCCCTCTTTCGACCGCCCTGTCACTCCTCACCACCGCTCCCGCCCAGGTGAGGCCTACTGAGGAGGCCCCGTCACGCACACCCGCACCCTAAGTTACAGAGACCGCGTTTCCGGACGTCACTGTTTCCACGGAGCTGTCGTTCAGTTTCTGCCTTCTTTCTACATTCGGTGGGCGCCCATGCTCCCTCTCGCCTCGGTTCCGATTGGCTGCCGTTTCTCAGCGCGTGACACCGCAGTGTGGCACCAGTGTGTCTCACCTCGAGTGTGACGCCAGAGTGTGACACCCGAAGTGTGACAGCAGGTAGGCGGTTCGCATAACTCTCCATGTCTCCGTCTCTTGCCTCTTGCGAATCCCCCCTCCCTTCGCCCCTGCCATTGGCGGCCGTGCCTTCAGCTGTCTAGGCCCTAAGCTCTGGAATTCCCTCCCTAAACCTCTCCGCCTCTCTCTCCTCCTTTAAGACGCTCCTTAAAACCGACCTCTTTGACCAAGCTTTTGGTCACCTGTCCTAATATCTCCTTATGTGGCTCGGTGTCACATTTAGTCTGATAATCGCTCCTGTAAAGCACCATGGGATGTTTCGCTACGTTAATGGCACTATATAAATGCAAGTCGTCACTGTTCTTAATGAATTCAAAGCAGGTCAGAGGCTGGGTATTCTGCGGCGAGTGACTCACCTCCTGACTCCCCAAAGCCTTTCCACCATCTACAAGGCACAAGTCAGGAGTGTGATGGAATACTCTCCACTTGCCTGGATGAGTGCAGCTCCAACAACACTCAAGAAGCTCGACACCATCCAGGACAAAGCAGCCCGCTTGATTGGCACCCCATCCACCACCCTAAACATTCACTCCCTTCACCACCGGCGCACTGTGGCTGCAGTGTGTACCGTCCACAGGATGCACTGCAGCAACTCGCCAAGGCTTCTTCGACAGCACCTCCCAAACCCGCGACCTCTACCACCTAGAAGGACAAGGGCAGCAGGCACATGGTAACAACACCACCTGCACGTTCCCCTCCAAGTCACACACCATCCCGACTTGGAAATATATCGGCCGTTCCTTCATCGTCGCTGGGTCAAAATCCTGGAACTCCCTTCCTAACAGCACTGTGGGAGAACCTTCACCACACGGACTGCAGCGGTTCAAGAAGGCGGCTCACCACCACCTTCTCAAGGGGCGATTAGGGATGGGCAATAAATGCCGGCCTCGCCAGCGACGCCCACATCCCATGAACGAATTAAAAAAAAATCCAAGAAGACTGGAAACCCCTCCTCCCTGCTCCCCCACCCCAACTTTTGTGCTTTCGCCTCTCAAGTCCCTTGCGTCGAGGAGCTGCTTTGATTGTTTGAGTATCCACTCGGGCGTAAGATCGCTGGGTCTCCAAGACAGATAACAGCGATGGTGTAACTAGGGCCTGCCTCAGATCTGGCGGCAGCAATCGTTACTGTTCATTGCAAGTGCGTTTCAGCCCGAGCCGATTGAAAGACACCGCCTCGGGCTGACATGTAACTAGTTATGTACCAAACAACAGCGTTTCGAATCAGCTCCTTTCATTCTTACTCTGGGCAAGACAAGTCTTCATTTTCACCGGAACACGAGGAGGCCATTCAGCCCCTCGAGCCTGTTCCGCCATTCAATCAGATCATGGCTGATCTGTATCTTAACTCCCTCTACCCGCCCTGGTTCTGTAACCCTTAATACCCTCGCCTCACGAAAATCGATCGATCTCAGTTTTGAGATTTTCAATTGACCCCCGGCCTCAACAGCTTTTTTGTGGAGAGAGTTCCAGATTTCCACTATCCTTTGTGTGAAGAAGTGCTTCCTGACATCACCCCTGAACGGCCTGGCTCTAATTTTAAGGTTATGCCCCCTTGTTCTGGGCTCTCCCACCAGAGGAAATAGTTTCTCTCTATCGACCCTATCAAATCCTTTAATCATCTTAACCACCTCAACTAGATCACCCCTTAATCTTCGATACTCAAGGGAATACAGGCCTAGTCTGTGGATTGGTACTGACCTTTCTGTCCTTGCCCAGGTTGTTCAGACGTCTGGCTGTGCAGGTAGGAATCCGTCTCGGGTTGGTTGGGGTGGGGTAGGGGGTTCTGGGCAGGTGGGGCTGTGGGCAATGGTGAACCTGCTGCCTGTTTGGGGCCATTCCCCATTTCCTTCCGCCTTGGCGGGCGACCGAGTCACCAGCGTGCCCGCCTGGCACTGCCACCCGAGACAAGTTTCTGACCCTCCCCCCTCCTCTAAAACGTTCTGCCTTTCAGACAGCTGGACCCTCCCTCCCTCCGCCCCACAGGTGTCCAGACTAGGGGGTGGCTGGACATTCCGGGACGGGGGATTTTTTTAAAATTCGTTCATGGGATGTGGGCGTCGCTGGCGAGGCCGGCATTTATTGCCCATCCCTAATTGCCCCTTGAGAAGGTGGTGGTGAGCCGCCTTCTTGAACCGCTGCAGTCCGTGTGGTGAAGGTTCTCCCACAGTGCTGTCAGGTCGGGAGTTCCAGGATTTTGACCCAGCGACGATGAAGGAACGGCCGATATATTTCCAAGTCGGGATGGTGTGTGACTTGGAGGGGAACGTGCAGGTGGTGTTGTTCCCATGTGCCTGCTGCTCTTGTCCTTCTTGGTGGCCGAGGTCGCAGGTTTGGGAGGTGCTGTCGAAGAAGCCTTGGCGAGTTGCCATGGGGGCGGGTCATGGGCTGGGCCAGGACCCTCCCACGTACCCTCCATCGCACGTACCTAAGAGGGCCCGCGCCGATCGCCCGTACGCGCTAACCAGGCAGGAAGAGGAGCGGGGCAGCATGACCGGTGGCCATGGCAGGGAGCCCCAACCTTAACTAGGCCGCAGTTAGCGAAGGAGCTACAGAATGGCAGAGGTGCCTTTAAGGGGAAGCTAGATAAGTACATGAGGGAGAAAGGAATAGAAGGATATGCAGATAGAGCGAGATGAAGTAGGGGTGGGAGGAAGCTCGCGTGGAGCATAAACACCGGCATAGACCAGTCGGGCCGAATGGCCTGTTTCCGTGATCAGGCAGCAATGCTAACCTTTGACCCCACTGGCTGCGAGATGTCCATCATGCAGCCAGACGCTTCACTGAAGAAGAGAGAGAGAGAGAAGGAAGGAAAGGGAAGGAGATGGGCTCTGTCTTGGCACGTGTCTCTCTCTCTCTCATTTGTGGCTCAGTGGGTCGCTCTCTTGCTCTCTGAGTCAGAAGGTCGTGGGTTCGAGTCCCACTCCAGAGACTTGAGCACATAATCTTGGCCGACACTCCCAGTGCCAGTACCGAGGGAGTGCTGCCCTGTCGGAGGTGCCATCTTTCGGATGAGACCTTAAACCCAGGCCCCGTCTGGTGGACGTAAAGGACCTCGTGGTACTATCTTGAAGAAGAGCAGGGGAGTTCTCCCTGGTGTCCTGGCCAACATTTATCCCTCAACCAACACCACAAAAACAGGTCATCATCTCATTGCTGTTTGTGGGATCTTGCTGTGCGCAAATCGGCTGCTGCGTTTCCTACATTGCAACAGTGACTACACTGCAACAAAGTACCTCATTGGCTGTAAAGCCTGAGGTGGTGTAGGCCACTGGATAAAGCCTGATTCTTTTCTTTCTGGCTTTCGCTCCAGACCAGGGGGTGAAGTGCGGGCTTGTGAAAAGATCTGGACTCCCCGAGCCTACCCATTGATGTTGTGTGTTAAAGGGGGCGCTCGATCTTTCGATCAAACAGGGAGAAAGGAAATCTTGCCCAGGGGCCGTGTCCCCTTTAAAATGTGCGTCACGGCTCGCTCGATGATGGGCTTTCGAACACTTGAGGCAACGCATTCCAAATGTTCCCCGAGGATCACTTGGAATTACAGACGCCCACGGGGAGCTGCGATTTGGTCACAAGGCCGCAGTCCCATTAAACTCCAATCTACACTCAACGATTGGCTCTGGGGCCAGAGCGGGGGGGGGATTGGGGGGGAGATGAAGATACAGTCTGTGCAGTGAAGTGATATAACCCGCCTCACCACAAGCACGTTTCCAATTTTGCTGCATTTAATGCGCAGAAGAAGGCTTTCCTGCTCGTGGTCTCATGTAGGAACATTAGGAGCAGGAGGAGGCCGTTCAGCCCCTCGAGCCTGTTATATAGGAAGAGCAGGAGGCCATTCAGCCCCTCGAGCCTGTTACATAGGAACAGGAGGAGGCCATTCAGCCCCTCGAGCCTGTTATATAGGAAGAGCAGGAGGCCATTCAGCCCCTCGAGCCTGTTACATAGGAACAGGAGGAGGCCATTCAGCCCCTCGAGCCTGTTGTATAGGAAGAGGAGCAGGCCATTCAGCCCATCGAGCCTGTTGCATAGGAACAGGAGGAAGCCATTCAGCCCCTCGAGCCTGTTACAAAGGAACAGGAGGAGGCCATTCAGCCCCTCGAGCCTGTTACAAAGGAACAGGAGGAGGCCATTCAGCCCCTCGAGCCTGTTACAAAGGAACAGGAGGAGGCCATTCAGCCCCTCGAGCCTGTTGTATAGGAAGAGGAGCAGGCCATTCAGCCCATCGAGCCTGTTGCATAGGAACAGGAGGAGGCCATTCAGCCCCCTCAAGCCTGTTATATAGGAACAGGAGGAGGCCATTCAGCCCCTCGAGCCTGTTTCGCCATTCACTTAGACCATGGCTGATCTGTATCTTAACTCTATTTTAACCGCCTTTGCTCCGCATCCCTTGAAATCCCTCCAATAAAAATCTATCGACCTCAGTCTCGAGCACTTCAATTGACCCCCAGCTTCCACAGCCTTTTTGGGGGGGAGAGAGTTCCAGATTTCCACTCCCCTTTGTGTGAAGAAGTGCTTCCTGATTCCACCCCTAGCCCTCATTTTAAGGTTATGCCCCCTTGTTCTGGACTCTCCCACCAGAGGAAATAGTTCCTCCAGATCTACCCTAACAAATTCTTTTACCATTTTAAACACCTCAATCCATTCACCCCTCAACCTTCTGAACTCAAAGGAAGACAAGCCAAGTTTAGGCGACCTGTCCTCATAATGTAGCCCTTCTTAAGCACTTCAAGCACATAGGAGGGAATAAATTCGATAGGGGCCGTTTTTGGGCGCGGGTAGCGCGATGTGCTATTACCCCATGTCCAATGGCCCCTGTGCAGGCAGAACACAAGATTCGACCCACCCGAGGACTTACCTAGCATCAACTGCCATCTGCAGAAGAGCGTTCCGAACATCTCCCACCCTTTGCGTGTAGAAGCATTTTCTAACTTCACTCCTGCACGTCCTGGCTCTAAATGTTAGGCTATGTCCCTGCGTCATAGTACTGAAGTCTAGGAGACCTCCAAAAACAGTTACAAATGTCTCGGCAGCCAGAAGCAATAATCCAGCCACTAACCTGTAAATCCTGCGTGGTCCCTTTAAATAGCGCTGGTGGGGGGTCCTCCAGGCACTCTAAGACACGTTCAGATGGTCGGGGTTAAGACTGTGCGTTGAGTTGAGCGTCAAGTCCCAAAATGGTGTCTATCACTTTAAATCAGCGTTGTGCACTGATTGAAGCCATTTTCTCCCCACTTTACATGATTCCAGCGGTCGTTATCTGCGCCCGCGCTAACTCCTATACCAAGATGGCGTCTGGCGCACGTCACGCTGGAAAGGTGTAGCGCCCAACTTAGCGCCCATAGTATCCGCAGGGAACAGCAAGTGATGTTAGCTCCAATGATCCCAAATCACCTCGATCGATTTGGGAGCCAGTATTTCCTGCCTTCCCTCGGTTGATTTTTCCGATGGAAATGCGGCGGCCATTTTGAGGCACTCCCACTTCCTGGCATGAGCGACAGGTGACGCACGCCCATATCTAGGCGGGCGCAACGCTCGCTGGACGCTAATAAACGTGCCTGGCTACCAGCGGTGGCCACTTGCACTCGTAAAATGGTCCAAAGTCCAACGCAATGGGCTGACAGCGATGCAGCCCCTTCCCCATTGATGTTGACTTGACTTGTGCCCACGGCTTGGGATTTAACCAAAGGTAAGGGCGGTGGTTCTGCCCTCCGGCCCACCCACCTCGTCAGATTGGCGATATTGATGGCAACTGGCAATGAGCTTTTGGACGAGGGCTCTCCTCTCACTCACCCTCCTGCCCCGACATCGTCCTCTGAATGTACAATTGATCAGAGCCCAAATGTATTACTTGCCATCGAGTTGTAGACTTGGAGACTGGGGCGGGGTGCGTAACTTTAAAAGAATTAATTCTCGAGATGTGGGCATCGCTGGCATTTATTAGATAGAAGTACATCGAATGTACAGCACAGAAACAGGCCACTCGGCCCAACAGGTCTATGCCGGTGTTTATGCTCCCTCCCTACTTCATCTCACCCTATCAGCATATCCTTCTATTCCTTTCTTCCTCATGTGTTTATCGAGCTTCCCCTTAAATGCATCTCTGCTGTTCACCTCAACTACTCCTTGTGGGAGCGAGTTCCACATTCTCACCACTCTCTGGGTAAAGAAGTTTCTCCTGAATTCCCTATTGGATTTATTATTGACTATCTTATATTTATGACCTCTAGTTTTGGTCTCCCCAACAAGTGGAAAAACCTTCTTTTCGTCTCTCCTATCGAACCTTTTCATAATTTTAAAGCCCTCTATCAGTTCACTGCTCAGTCTTTTCTTTTCAACCCTTCCTGATAAAGATATCCTCTCAGTTTTGGTATCACCCTTGTGAACCTTTTTTCCACCTTTTCCAGTGTCTCTATATCCTCTATATATTATGGTGAGCAGAACTGTGCACAGTGCTCCAAGTGTGGTCTAACCAAGGTATATGGAGACCACAACTGTGCACAGTATTCCAAGTGTGGGCTAACCAAGGTACATGGAGACCAGAACTGTGCACAGTAATCCAAGTGTGGTCTAACCAAGGTACATGGAGACCACAACTGTGCACAGCACTCCAAGTGTGGGCTAACCAAGGTACATAGAGACCAGAACTGTGCACAGTATTCCAAGTGTGGGCTAACCAAGGTACATGGAGACCAGAACTACACACAGTGCTCCAAGTGTGGTCTAAACAAGGTATATGGAGACCAGAACTGTGCACATTGCTCCACACAAGTGTGGTCTAACCAAGGTATATGGAGACCAGAACTGTGCACAGTACTCCAAGTGTGGGCTAACCAAGGTATATGGAGACCAGAACTGTGCACAGTATTCCAAGTGTGGTCTAAACAAGGTATATGGAGACCAGAACTGTGCACAGTACTGCAAGTGTGGTCTAACCAAGGTATATGGAGACCAGAACTGTGCACAGTACTCCAAGTGTGGGCTAACCAAGGTATATGGAGACCAGAACTGTGCACAGTATTCCAAGTGTGGTCTAAACAAGGTATATGGAGACCAGAACTGTGCACAGTACTGCAAGTGTGGTCTAACCAAGGTATATGGAGACCAGAACTGTGCACAGTACTCCAAGTGTGGTCTAACCAAGGTATATGGAGACCAGAACTGTGCACAGTACTCCAAGTGTGGTCTAACCAAGGTATATGGAGACCAGAACTGTTCACAGTACTCCAAGTGTGGTCTAACCAAGGGATATGGAGACCAGAACTGTGCACAGTACTCCAAGTGTGGTCTAACCAAGGTATATGGAGACCAGAACTGTTCACAGTACTCCAAGTGTGGTCTAACCAAGGGATATGGAGACCAGAACTGTGCACAGTACTCCAAGTGTGTTCTAACCAAGGTATATGGAGACCAGAACTGTGCACAGTCCTCCAAGTGTGGGCTAACCAAGGTATATGGAGACCAGAACTGTGCACAGTACTCCAAGTGTGGTCTAACCAAGGTATATGGAGACCAGAACTGTGCACAGTACTCCAAGTGTGGGCTAACCAAGGTATATGGAGACCAGAACTGTGCACAGTACTCCAAGTGTGGGCTAACCAAGGCATGTTTTGCCCATTCCTCGTTGCCCTGAGTAAGTAGTGGTGAGCCTTCTCCTTGAACTCCTGAGTTGCGTTTGATACAATGGAGTCCCTTACTGGGCTAATTTAGAGGACAGTTAAAAGTCGAACTCGTCGGTGTGGGACTGGAGTCACATGTAGGCCCAGACCGGGGTAATTTCCTTCCTTATAGGGACATGAGGGACCCAGTTGGGTTTTGGACAACAATCCGACAGCTTCACGGTCACTTTTACTGATCCTGGCTTTTTGATTTTTGAAACTAAATTCAAATTCTCAACCACCTCATGGCGGGGATTTGAACTCCTGATTCTCCGGGATTACTGGTCCGGTGACATAGCCGTTAGGCCAGCGACTCCCTGTAAAACTGATTTACGGCCTACTGTCGCTGTCTGAAAGTCTTGGGCCCGGAATCATGGCCGACGCTCCAGAAATGTAGCACGGAATGGAATTTCTACATGAGGGGAGATGGTTGGCGGGCTGGGGCGGCGTTCGACTTCACCGGAAGAGCCGACCGCCCGCCCGATTGAACCCGAGGGGACGAAGGTAAGGTTCCTCCAGCACCCATGGGTGGTGGGGGGGGGGAGGAGGGGGTGTTGCAATTCGCACCATCCTGACATTCCCCCCGAGCAATGCCACGGGAGGTCAACGAACATTCGTGAAGGGTGCCGAGTGGCGATATAAAGTCACCTCTCTTTCAAACGATCTCCAGGAGGGTAGAATTCACCGCGCCTCGACTCTAAGAACGTAGCGGGATTAAAATCCGAGGTCATGGGTCAAAAGACTCCTCCCCCCCCCCCCCGCCCCCCCCAGGGACAGAGAAGACTTGTCTCTCATCTGTCCAAGTCAGTATTAGGTCAGAGACTCGAAAATGTGTTGTGTTTCGTGGGAAATTCTTTCTTTGGAAAGGGATTATTTTCGACTGAGGCAGCAATATGTGAAGCTCTAATCTCACCGAGCCCCAGTGACTGTGGTTGTGACAAAATGGTTAACAACCAGTGCCAATTAGAGGAATTAATTCGATTACTTTTGTGCTATTTCTGTATTGTGCAAATTTCAAGGATGAGAAATGGCCATCGAAGCCCATCCCTCCAGTCCCAACACTCTCCCATCGAAGCCCATCCCTCCAGTCCCCTAACTCTCCCATCGAAGCCCATCCCTCTAGTCCCCTAACTCTCCCATCGAAGCCCATCCCTCCAGTCCCCTAACTCTCCCATCGAAGCCCATCCCTCCAGTCCCCTAACTCTCCCATCGAAGCCCATCCCTCGAATCCCCTAACTCTCCCATTCAAGCCCATCCCTCTCTCCCCTAACTCTCCCATCGAAGCCCATCCCTCTAGTCCCCAACTCTCCCATCGAAGCCCATCCCTCTAGTCCCCTAACTCTCCCATCGAAGCCCATCCCTCTAGTCCCCAACTCTCCCATCGAAGCCCATCCCTCTCTCCCCTAACTCTCCCATCGAAGCCCATCCCTCTAGTCCCCAACTCTCCCATCGAAGCCCATCCCTCTACTCCCCTAACTCTCCCATCGAAGCCCATCCCTCTACTCCCCTAACTCTCCCATCGAAGCCCATCCCTCTACTCCCCTAACTCTCCCATCGAAGCCCATCCCTCCAGTCCCCTAACTCTCCCATCGAAGCCCATCCCTCCAGTCCCCTAACTCTCCCATCGAAGCCCATCCCTCCAGTCCCCTAACTCTCCCATCGAAGCCCATCCCTCTAGTCCCCTAACTCTCCCATCGAAGCCCATCCCTCTAGACCCCTAACTCTCCCATCGAAGCCCATCCCTCTAGTCCCCTAACTCTCCCATCGAAGCCCATCCCTCCAGTCCCCTAACTCTCCCATCGAAGCCCATCCCTCCAGTCCCCTAACTCTCCCATCGAAGCCCATCCCTCCAGTCCCCTAACTCTCCCATCGAAGCCCATCCCTCTAGTCCCCTAACTCTCCCATTGAAGCCCATCCCTCTAGTCCCCTAACTCTCCCATCGAAGCCCATCCCTCTAGTCCCCTAACTCTCCCATCGAAGCCCATCCCTCTAGTCCCCTAACTCTCCCATCGAAGCCCATCCCTCTAGTCCCCTAACTCTCCCATCGAAGCCCATCCCTCTAGTCCCCTAACTCTCCCATCGAAGCCCATCCCTCTAGTCCCCTAACTCTCCCATCGAAGCCCATCCCTCTAGTCCCCTAACTCTCCCATCGAAGCCCATCCCTCTAGTCCCCTAACTCTCCCATCGAAGCCCATCCCTCCAGTCCCCTAACTCTCCCATCGAAGCCCATCCCTCCAGTCCCCTAACTCTCCCATCGAAGCCCATCCCTCCAGTCCCCTAACTCTCCCATCGAAGCCCATCCCTCCAGTCCCCTAACTCTCCCATCGAAGCCCATCCCTCTCTCCCCTAACTCTCCCATCGAAGCCCATCCCTCTAGTCCCCTAACTCTCCCATCGAAGCCCATCCCTCCAGTCCCCTAACTCTCCCATCGAAGCCCATCCCTCCAGTCCCCTAACTCTCCCATCGAAGCCCATCTCTCCAATCCCCTAACTCTCCCATCGAAGCCCATCTCTCCAGTCCCCTAACTCTCCCATCGAAGCCCATCCCTCCAGTCCCCTAACTCTCCCATCGAAGCCCATCCCTCCAGTCCCCCAACTCTCCCATCGAAGCCCATCCCTCTAGTCCCCTAACTCTCCCATCGAAGCCCATCCCTCCAGTCCCCTAACCCTCCCATCGAAGCCCATCTCTCCAGTCCCCTAACTCTCCCATCGAAGCCCATCCCTCCAGTCCCCTAACTCTCCCATCGAAGCCCATCCCTCCAGTCCCCTAACTCTCCCATCGAAGCCCATCCCTCCAGTCCCCTAACTCTCCCATCGAAGCCCATCCCTCCAGTCCCCTAACTCTCCCATCGAAGCCCATCCCTCTAGTCCCCTAACTCTCCCATCGAAGCCCATCCCTCTAGTCCCCTAACTCTCCCATCGAAGCCCATCCCTCTAGTCCCCTAACTCTCCCATCGAAGCCCATCCCTCTAGTCCCCTAACTCTCCCATCGAAGCCCATCCCTCTAGTCCCCTAACTCTCCCATCGAAGCCCATCCCTCTAGTCCCCTAACTCTCCCATCGAAGCCCATCCCTTTCGTCCCCTAACTCTCCCATCGAAGCCCATCCCTCCAGTCCCCTAACTCTCCCATCGAAGCCCATCCCTCCAGTCCCCTAACTCTCCCATCGAAGCCCATCCCTCCAGTCCCCTAACTCTCCCATCGAAGCCCATCCCTCCAGTCCCCTAACTCTCCCATCGAAGCCCATCCCTCTCTCCCCTAACTCTCCCATCGAAGCCCATCCCTCTAGTCCCCTAACTCTCCCATCGAAGCCCATCCCTCCAGTCCCCTAACTCTCCCATCGAAGCCCATCTCTCCAATCCCCTAACTCTCCCATCGAAGCCCATCTCTCCAGTCCCCTAACTCTCCCATCGAAGCCCATCCCTCCAGTCCCCTAACTCTCCCATCGAAGCCCATCCCTCCAGTCCCCCAACTCTCCCATCGAAGCCCATCCCTCTAGTCCCCTAACTCTCCCATCGAAGCCCATCCCTCCAGTCCCCTAACCCTCCCATCGAAGCCCATCTCTCCAGTCCCCTAACTCTCCCATCGAAGCCCATCCCTCCAGTCCCCTAACTCTCCCATCGAAGCCCATCCCTCTAGTCCCCTAACTCTCCCATCGAAGCCCATCCCTCTAGTCCCCTAACTCTCCCATCGAAGCCCATCCCTCTCGTCCCCTAACTCTCCCATCGAAGCCCGTCCCTCTAGTCCCCTAACTCTCCCATCGAAGCCCCTCCCTCTAGTCCCCTAACTCTCCCATCGAAGCCCATCCCTCCAGTCCCCTAACTCTCCCATCGAAGCCCATCTCTCCAGTCCCCTAACTCTCCCATCGAAGCCCATCCCTCCAGTCCCCTAACTCTCCCATCGAAGCCCATCCCTCTAGTCCCCTAACTCTCCCATCGAAGCCCATCCCTCTCGTCCCCTAACTCTCCCATCGAAGCCCATCCCTCTAGTCCCCCAACTCTCCCATCGAAGCCCATCCCTTTCGTCCCCTAACCCTCCCATCGAAGCCCATCCCTCTAGTCCCCTAACTCTCCCATCGAAGCCCATCCCTCTCGTCCCCTAACTCTCCCATCGAAGCCCATCCCTTTCGTCCCCTAACCCTCCCATCGAAGCCCATCCCTCTAGTCCCCTAACTCTCCCATCGAAGCCCATCCCTCTAGTCCCCTAACTCTCCCATCGAAGCCCATCCCTCTCGTCCCCTAACTCTCCCATCGAAGCCCATCCCTCTAGTCCCCTAACTCTCCCATCGAAGCCCATCCCTTTCGTCCCCTAACCCTCCCATCGAAGCCCATCTCTCCAGTCCCCTAACTCTCCCATCGAAGCCCATCCCTCCAGTCCCCTAACTCTCCCATCGAAGCCCATCCCTCCAGTCCCCTAACCTTCCCATCGAAGCCCATCCCTCTAGTCCCCTAACTCTCCCATCGAAGCCCATCCCTCTAGTCCCCTAACCCTCCCATCGAAGCCCATCTCTCCAGTCCCCTAACTCTCCCATCGAAGCCCATCCCTCCAGTCCCCTAACTCTCCCATCGAAGCCCATCCCTCCAGTCCCCTAACCTTCCCATCGAAGCCCATCTCTCCAGTCCCCTAACTCTCCCATCGAAGCCCATCCCTCCAGTCCCCTAACTCTCCCATCGAAGCCCATCCCTCCAGTCCCCTAACCTTCCCATCGAAGCCCATCCCTCTAGTCCCCTAACTCTCCCATCGAAGCCCATCCCTCCAGTCCCCCAACTCTTCCATCGAAGCCCATCCCTCCAGTCCCCTAACCCTCCCATCGAAGCCCATCCCTCTCATCCCCTAACTCTCCCATCGAAGCCCATCCCTCCAGTCCCCTAACTCTCCCATTGAAGCCCGTCCCTCTAGTCCCCTAACCCTCCCATCGAAGCCCATCTCTCCAGTCCCCTAACCCTCCCATCAAAGCCCATCCCTCCAGTCCCCTAACCCTCCCATCGAAGCCCGTCCCTCCAGTCCCCTAACTCTCCCATCGAAGCCCATCTCTCCAGTCCCCTAACTCTCCCATCGAAGCCCATCCCTCCAGTCCCCTAACTCTCCCATTGAAGCCCGTCCCTCCAGTCCCCTAACTCTCCCATCGAAGCCCATCCCTCTAATCCCCTAACTCTCCCATCGAAGCCCATCCCTCTCATCCCCTAACTCTCCCATTGAAGCCCATCCCTCTAGTCCCCTAACTCTCCCATCGAAGCCCATCCCTCCAGTCCCCTAACTCTCCCATCGAAGCCCATCCCTCTAGTCCCCTAACTCTCCCATCGAAGCCCGTCCCTCTAGTCCCCTAACTCTCCCATCGAAGCCCATCCCTCCAGTCCCCTAACTCTCCCATTGAAGCCCGTCCCTCCAGTCCCCTAACTCTCCCATCGAAGCCCATCCCTCCAGTCCCCTAACTCTCCCATCGAAGCCCATCCCTCTAGTCCCCTAACTCTCCCATCGAAGCCCATCCCTCTAGTCCCCTAACTCTCCCATCGAAGCCCATCCCTCTAGTCCCCTAACTCTCCCATCGAAGCCCGTCCCTCTAGTCCCCTAACTCTCCCATTGAAGCCCATCCCTCTAGTCCCCTAACTCTCCCATCGAAGCCCGTCCCTCTAGTCCCCTAACTCTCCCATCGAAGCCCATCCCTCTAGTCCCCTAACTCTCCCATCGAAGCCCATCCCTCCAGTCCCCTAACTCTCCCATCGAAGCCCATCCCTCTCATCCCCTAACTCTCCCATCGAAGCCCATCCCTCCAGTCCCCTAACTCTCCCATCGAAGCCCATCCCTCCAATCCCCTAACACACAGCTACATTTTGAATGTCCCCAATATTTCTCTCTTTACTGTGCCACCCGAACAGATTATTCCAACAGTTTCGACTTCTGATCTGGTTTAAATACAATATGTGTTTTTGGCTGCTTCCCTGTCACATGCAGCGAATCAGACACAGGAAACATGAGGCCGCACCACAGTAAGTGGGTCCCTGACCGTCTGAGCAGATGGTTGCAGGCTGGGCTGCTCAGACTGTCTGCCACTGGAGTCTGACACTGAGGGGGACCTGATCCGATGCCTGAAATCTGAATTCAGGCCAAGTTTGATCAGTTCGAGTCTGACCAAATGAACTCTGAACCTGCCTTTGCCTGGTTCCAGTGCACTTGATGCAAACAGGCCAAGACTCCAGTTTTAAAAGGGGCGTCGAGACAGGCAACAAGCCGTCAAGGTGCAGGCGGAGGATGAGGAAGTAACAATATTAAGTCACCCTCTGCTTTCCCCAGCAGTGAGCACGCAATTATAGGGAAGAAGGGAAGGAAGGAAGAGAGAAAGAGGAAGGAAGGAAGGTAAGGAAGAGAGAAATAGGAAGGAAGGAAGAGAGAAAGAGAAATAAAGAGATAGAAAGGAAGGAATGAAGGAAGAAAGAGAAAGAAAGGAAGGTAGGAAGGGAGGAAGAGAAAGAAAGAGGAAGAAAGGAAGGAAGAGGAAGGAGGAAAGGAAGGAAGAGGAAAGAAGGAAGGGAGGAAGAAAGAGAAAGAAGGGAAGGAAGGAAGAAAGGAAGGGAGGAAGAAAGGAAGTGAAGAAGGAAGGAAGAAAGAAAGGAAGGGAGGAAGGAAGAGGAAGGAAGGAAGGAAGGAAGAGGAAGGAAGTAAGAAAGAGAAATAAAGGAAAGAAGGAAGAGAAAGGAAGGAAGAAAGAGAAAGAAAAGAAGGAAGAAAGAGGAAGGAAGGAAGGAACTCGAAAGAGAAATAAAGGAAAGAAGGAAGAGAAATGAAGGAAGAAAGAGAAAGAAAAGAAGGAAGAAGGAAGAAAGAGAAGAAGGAAGAAAGAGGAAGGAAGGAAGGAAGGAAGAGGAAGGAAGGAATGAAGGAACTAGAAAGAGAAATAAAGGAAGGAAGGAAGGAAGGAAGAGAAAGAAAGGAAGGAAGGAAGGAAAAGAAAGAAAGGAAGGAAGGAAGGAAGAGAAAGAAAGGAAGGAAGGAATAGAGATGGAGATACTTTTTGAAGTGTAGATGCTGTTGTGATGTGGGGAAACGTGGAAGCCAATTTGTGCACAGCAAGCTCCCTCAGTTCTCATTCCCTCCTTCGTGGGTGAGTCCCAATTTCCTCCATTTAAACACATTGTCTTCAGCCCCATCTCCAAACTCTGTATCTTCGCCAACACCTCCACCCCTCTCCTTGGCCACTGTCTCTCCCAATTCAAAATTCTCATCCTCGCGTTTAATTCCCTCCATGGCCTCGCCCCTCCCCATCTCCATAACCTCCCCCAGCCCTACAATCCTCCGAGAACTCTGCGTTCCTCTGAATCTTGCCTCTCGCGCATCCCCTACTTCCTTCACCCCTCCGTGCCTTCTGGAATTCCCTCCCTGAACCCCCCTCCACCTCCCTCTCTTTCTTTCGGACCCTCCTTAAAGCCCACCTCTTTGACCAAGCTTTCGGTCGCACCTCCTAATAGCTCCTTTGTCAGCTCGGCTTCTATTTGTCTTGAACCTGATAACACGTTTGGGATTGCCCCAAGCAGGGGACACTAGCTCAAGATAAAGAGAGGGAAGGGGCACAGAGAGTTTGCATCTACACAGAGGGGAATGAGTGTGTGAATCGGACGCCAAGGGTGGGAAATAACATGGAAAAACGAAGGGGAGAATTGGATAGAGATTTGAGGAAGTGATCGATTGAGAGGTCTAACTGATGCCATCAATTCCATTGTTTCCCACTTGTATACAGATGCAACTTGAAAGGAGAAATTATTTGGTGACTTTACATCGGTCAATAAAATGGCAATCATAGAATCATAGAAGTTACAACATGGAAACAGGACCTTCGGCCCAACATGTCCATGTCGCCCAGTTTATACCACTAAGCTAGTCCCAATTGCCTGCACTTGGCCCATATCCCTCTATACCCATCTTACCCATGTAACTGTCCAAATGCTTTTTAAAAGACAAAATTGTACCCGCCTCTACTACTGCCTCTGGCAGCTCGTTCCAGACACTCACCACCCTTTGAGTGAAAAAATTGCCCCTCTGGACCCTTTTGTATCTCTCCCCTCTCACCTTAAATCTATGCCCCCTCGTTATAGACTCCCCTACCTTTGGGAAAAGATTTTGACTATCTACCTTATCTATGCCCCTCATTATTTTATAGACTTCTATAAGATCACCCCTAAACCTCCTACTCTCCAGGGAAAAAAGTCTCAGTCCATCCAACCTCTCCCGATAAGTCAAACCATCAAGTCCCGGTAGCATCCTAGTAAATCTTTTCTGCACTCTTTCTAGTTTAATAATATCCTTTCTATAGTAGGGTGACCAGAACTGTACACAGTATTCCAAGTGTGGCCTTACTAATGTCTTGTACAACTTCAACAAGACATCCCAACTCCTGTATTCAATGTTCTGACCAATGAAACCAAGCATGCCGAATGCCTTCTTCACCAACCTATCCACCTGTGACTCCACTTTCAAGGAGCTACGAACCAGTACTCCTAGATCTCTTTGTTCTATAACTCTCCCCAACGCCCTACCATTAACGGAGTAGGTCCTGGCCCGATTCGCACCTACAATTTATAACAATGTCCAGAATCTAGGTCCAGCCAAATAGATGGCGACCATCTCTAGCTAAAGAAAGAACTTGCGACCTTCGTGACCTCAGGATGTCCCAAAGCGCTTTGCAGCCAATGAAATACTTTCGAAGTGTAGTCACTGTTGTAATGTAGGAAACGCGGCAGCCAATTTGCGCACAGCAAGATCCCACAAACAGCAATGTGATAATGACCGCATCATCTGTTTTTAGTGATGTTGGTCGAGGGATAAATATTGGCCCAGGACACCGGGGAGAACTCCCCCTGCTCTTCTTCCAATAGTGGCCGTGGGATCTTTTACGTCCACCTGAGAGGGCGGACGGGGCCTTGGGGTTGTGTGCTGGAGCCTCTGGTGTGGGGCTTGTACCATCGAGCTGGAGAGGTTTGGAGGAGGACGGTTCGACCATGTCAAAGGTCGCAGGGAGGTCGAGGAGAGCCAGTGTCACCGTCACAGAGGATGGCATTCTTGAACCCTCTTCATGGCCCAGTTCTGGAGCATCTACAGGCAGAGTGGGCCCCGGGAGCAGGTCGGAACCTGGTATGAGGTGAAAACAAGAAGGAGGAAAGAAAATTGAAGGCGGGAGAGGGAAGGCCAGAGCACTCGATCTCCGACCATGCGAAGGTTTGAGTCTACTGATGCCCATATCTGTGACGGAGCTTAAGCCGTGGCTTTGAGTCTAGAAGGTTTATAAGATATTAAGGGGAACGGATAGGGTGGATAGAGAGAAACTATTTCCGCTGGTTGGGGATTCTAGGAGTAGGGGGCACAGTCTAAAAATTAGAGCCAGACCTTTCAGGAGTGAGATTAGAAAACATTTCTACACACAAAGGGTGGTAGAAGTTTGGAACTCTCTTCCGCAAACGGCAATTGATACTTGCTCAATTGCTAAATTTAAATCTGAGATAGAGAGCTTTTCGGCAACCAAAGGTATTAAGGGATATGGGCCAAAGGCAGGTATATGGAGTTAGATCACAGATCAGCCATGATCTTATCAAATGGCGGAGCAGGCACGAGGGGCTGAATGGCCTACTCCTGTTCCTATGCTCCTCAAACTTTTGTGTATTAGTTGTGTATTATTGGAGATGGATGGGTGGGGTGGGGGGAGGGGGAGAGGGGGAGGCTATTCGACCGGGCGAGGCGGTCGGAGGCGGGAGGCCGTGTGATGAAGCCTCCAGGAACACGGCCGACCAAAGTCGGCAAGCCTGTTCCCTTCGGAAGCAGAAATCCGCTCGGTATAGATGCGGGAAAACGACAAGTAGAAGATTCATTCTCGGGGACAAAAGCAAGGCCGAGTTTAAAAATTACAGCCTGGGGAGGAGGGGGGAGAAATAACCCTTTCGAAAGAACGAATTTATCTGCTCTTGCAGGGTTTGCGAATTCTGTCGCACACAGCTTTTGTCCTTTGTTCCTTCCTGCTGGAAATGCCGTCTGCCTCTCAACTCTGCAGTTTGACCTACATAATATTTATTGGAGCTGGGCGGGGAAAACGCAGGCCTCATCATCGCAGGCAGCTGCTTTCCCTCCGGCTTTGGCTTTTCTCTGCGAGCGTACTCCGCAGTCTCCTGCGACGCTCTCTCTCTCTCTCCCTGTCTCGCTCACTAGCTTCTGCTTTTTTTTTTTGCCGACTCAGATTTTTCCCTCCCGTCCTCCCCTCTCCGCTCTCTCTCTCTCTCTCTCTCTATACGCCCTGACCTTCCTGGGCTACGAACCCATCCATCCTTACTCCTGTGTCGAGCTGGCACTGGGTGATTAATTGCTACAATCACCCCGAATCCATCACACTTCCCTGGGAATGTTTTGACATCCAGTTAATTTTTGCCTGACGATTTATCAAATTCTTATTACTCGGTTGTGAAGGGCCCCATTTATTCTGTTGATTCATGAACAAGATGGGGTGAGAATGCGGCCTGAATCTTAATAAGCCAGCCCCCGCTCCCCTCCCTGCCACTGACGCCCCCGCCCCCGTCACCACCTCACCCCCCCCTCCGCGATGGTGGCATGGGTTTAAAGGCAAACAAACGTTCCAGGATGGGAGCCGCGAGTCGCTCTCGATTTTTAAGAGGAGAGACAAACCCATTTTTATTTGCTGCCTGAATGATGTCACCTTCAAAACGTTGCTGCAAAGAAAGGTTTTTGCATTTATATAGCGCCTTTACACCACCTCGGGCGCTTTACAGCCAATGAGGTGCTTTTATTTTGAAGTGTAGTCACGGTTGTGATGGAGGCAGCAGCCAATTTGCGCACAGCAAGATCCCACAAACAGCGATGAGATGGTGACCAGATCACCTGTTTTTTTTTTTAGTGAGGTTGGTTGAGGGATGAATATTGGCCCCAGGACACCCGGGGAGAACTCCCCCGGCTCTTCTTCCAAAGGTGCCATGGGATCTTTTACACCCACCTGAGAGGGCAGACGGACCCTCGGTTTAACGTCTCATCCTGAAGACGGCGCCTCTGACAGTGCAGCACTCCCCTCAGTACTGGCACTGAGAGCCGAGATGTGGGTTCAACTCTCTGGAGTGGGGCTCGAACCCATAACATAGGAACATAGGAGCAGGAGGAGGCCATTCAGCCCCTCGTGCCCGCTCCGCCATTTGATGAGATCATGGCTGATCTGTGATCTAACTCCATATACCTGCCTTTGGCCCATATCCCTTAATACCTTTGGTTGCCAAAAAGCTATCTATCTCAGATTTAAATTTAGCGAGGGTTGGCGACCCTAGAAAGGAAGCGAGGGAGACTGCCAATAGGGCGAACCGGGACCCTGTGCTCGTTTTCTCGAGCAACCAGCTCTCAGCGGGGAGCCTCGCTCAGCGGGGGCGCAAACGGAAGTGTGGGGGGCAGGGCACGTTATGTGCCTCCCAAGTTGAAACCCACTTTTACCATCCGCCAATTGGTAATCCTAGAATCGTGGAAAGGTCCCTGCGCGGAATGAGGCCGTTCGGCCCGTCGAGTCCGCGCCGGCTCGATGCAAGAGCAACCCGGCTAGTCCCACTCCCCCCGCCCTATCCCCGTAGCCCTGCAAATTTTTTCCCTTCAAGTTGTCAGTGTTTTGCTTACCTGGAGTTCCTATTATGAGTCTCAGAAGCCAAATGGGTCAGGTTTCTTTGAGTTATGCATTTCCCTCCGTCCATTTCGCCTCCAAGGACTCTCCGCTCCTCCGACTCTGGTCCCCCTTTGCCTCCCCCATCTCCCTCGCCGCACCATTAGTCACCAAGGCCCTGAGCTCTTTGACCAAGCTTTCGGTGGACAGTCCCAATGCGTCGCTCTCTGGCCGAGAGTCCATTTTTATCTGATCGCTCTCTTGTGAGGCCCCTCAAGAGCGTACGAAATAGGAGCAGGAGCCAGGCCACAAGGCCCCTCGAGACGGCCCCCTCCCCCGACTCCCCCCCCCCCCCCGGCTAATCCCCGACCTCAACCCCACCCACCTGCCTGACCCCCACACCCCCCGACTCCCCCCAGAGTCCATAAATCCGTCCATCTCAGCCCCAAATACTCAAAGACTCAGCATCCACAGCCCTCAGGGAACGCCAAAGACCCAGAAGCCCCCCAAGTGAAGATATTCCTCCCCATCCCAGCCCCAAACGTCCGACACCCCCACCCCGTGACCACGCCCCCACCCTCCCCAGCTCCAGACCCTCCAGCCATGGGAAACAACCTCCCAGCATCCACCCTGCCAAGCCCCCTTTGCATGTTTCAATTAGACGATCCCTCACTCCCTCCAAACTCCAGAGAGTACAGGTCTACTCCACCCAACCCCGCCCCACAGGACAAGCCCCTCCCCCCATCCCAGGAACCAATCCACCAATCCTCGCTGCAACCACCCCCCCAAGACAAGGGGACCAAAACCGCGCGCAGCACTGGGAACATAGGACATAGGAACATAGGAACAGGAGTAGGCCATTCAGCCCCTCGTGCCTGCTCCGCCATTTGATAAGATCACGGCTGATCTGTGATCTAACTCCATATACCTGCCTTTGGCCCATATCCCTTAATACCTTTGGTTGCCAAAAAGCTATCTATCTCAGATTTAAATTTAGCAATTGAGCTAGTATCAATTGCCGTTTGCGGAAGAGAGTTCCAAACTTCTACCACCCTTTGTGTGTAGAAATGTTTTCTAATCTCACTCCTGAAAGGTCTGGCTCTAATTTTTAGACTGTGCCCCCGACTCCTAGAATCCCCAACCAGCGGAAATAGTTTCTCTCTATCCATCCTATCCGTTCCCCTTAATATCTAAGAAACTTCGATCGGGCAAAGTCCCATCAAAACCCAGCACAACTGCAGCAAGACACCCTCCCCTTCAACCCATGCACTCCAAACCCCCCCAGCAACAAAGGCCATCACTCCACCCGCCCTCCTCCCCCACTGCCTGCTGCACTTGCACGCCAACCCCCCCCATGGCCAAGACCCTCCAAACGCCAATGGCCTCTCACCATTCAAAAAACACCCTGCTCCTCCATTCCCCCCCCCTCCCCTCCACAAAGGGAACAGCCCCACACCTCCCCACATCACCCTCCATCCGCCACCCACCCAACCCGTCCGCAACCCCCTCACGGACTCGTAAGGGGTGACTTTGAGCCCCAAGAATGGGCGGGTTGGGGGGCAGATGGGAGTTGAAAATAGTTGCTTTCGGGTCATGACCTCAACCGGACTTTATTTCCCACCGGGAAAGCAAAGTCGGAAATTTTTGCGATTGTGATCCAAAAGAACCCCAACTATTTTCAACTCCCACTCGCCCCCAACCCGCCTGCTCTTAGGGTTTCAAATCACCCCCTTTGTGGCCTCCTCACAGCCCACCCGCCCACCCAGCTTTGCGTTGTCTGCAAACTTGGATACGTTACACTCGGTCCCATCACCTAAGTCGTATTTTGGAGGGGAGGGGTTTCTTTTTTTTTATTCGTTCACGGGATGTGGGCGTCGCTGGCGAGGCCGGCATTTATTGCCCATCCCTAATTGCCCCTTGAGAAGGTGGTGGTGAGCCGCCTTCTTGAACCGCTGCAGTCCGTGTGGTGAAGGTTCTCCCACAGCGCTGTTAGGAAGGGAGTTCCAGGATTTTGACCCAGCGACGATGAAGGAACGGCCGATATATTTCCAAGTCGGGATGGTGTGTGACTTGGAGGGGAACGTGCAGGCGGTGTTGTTCCCATGTGCCTGCTGCTCTTGTCCTTCTAGGTGGTAGAGGTCGCGGGTTTGGGAGGTGCTGTTGAAGAATCCTTGGCGAGTTGCTGCAGTGCATCCTGTGGACGGTACACACTGCAGCCACAGTGCGCCGGTGGTGAAGGGAGTGAATGTTTAGGGTGGTGGATGGGGTGCCAATCAAGCGGGCTGCTTTATCTTGGATGGTGTCGATCTTCTTGAGTGTTGTTGGAGCTGCACTCATCCAAGCAAGTGGAGAGTATTCCATCACACTCCTGACTTGTGCCTTGTAGATGGTGGAAAGGCTTTGGGGAGTCAGGAGGTGAGTCACTCGCCGCAGAATACCCAGCCTCTGACCTGCTCTTGTAGCCACAGTATTTATATGGCTGGTCCAGTTAAGTTTCTGGTCAATGGTGACCCCCAGGATGTTGACGGTGGGCGATTCAGCGATGGTAATGCCGTTGAATGTCAAGGGGAGGTGGTTAGACGCTCTCTTGTTGGAGATGGTCATTGTCTGGCACTTGTCTGGTGCGAATGTTACTTGCCACTTATCAGCCCAAGCCTGGATGTTGTCCAGGTCTTGCTGCATGCAGGCTCGGACTGCTTCATTATCTGAGGGGTTGCGAATGGAACTGAACACTGTGCAGTCATCAGCGAACATCCCCATTTCTGACCTTATGATGGAGGGAAGGTCATTGATGAAGCAGCTAAAGCTGAAGATGTCTCGCTGTTCAGCTCTATGTTGTTACTTGTCACACTGGTAATTTGCAGTACTGCTTATATCAAACAACAACCACTTGCATTTATATCGCGCCTTTAACGTAGTAAGACGTCCCAAGGCGCTTCACAGGAGCGATTATCAAACAAAATTTGACACCGAGCCATATAAGGAGATATTAGGACAGGTGACCAAAAGCTTGGTCAAAGAGGTTTTAAGGAGCGTCTTAAAAGAGAGAGAGAGAGGTAGAGAGGCACCTTCAGGATGTCCCAAAGCCTTTTGAAGTGTCATCACTGTTGTAATGTGGGAAACGCGGCAGCCAATTTGCGCACAGCAAGATCCCACAAACAGCAACGAGATAATCCGATGTTGGTTGAGAGATAAAATATTGGCCAGGACGACAGAGGGGAGAAACTCTGCTGCTCTTCCTCGAGACGGTGCCATGGTCATCTTTCACGTCCACCTGGGAGGGGGCAGACTTGCTTCAGGTTAACTTCACGTCCAGAAAGAAGGCACCTCCGGCAAAGCAGCACTCCCTCAGTACTGGCCCTGGGAGCGTTGGCCCTGGATTGCGGCCTCAAATCTCTGGAGTGCGACTCTGAACCCACGGCCTTCGTACTGTCAACAGCGAGAGTGCTACCTCGCTGTGCCATGGACGTCACCTGACTTTGAGGCGGGGTAAGGGGTGAGGGTGAGGGTGAGGGGAAGGTCGGGGGGGGGTTAGCAGACCGTAACTCCCAAATCAATTAATAACCCCCCCCAACCATCGTGAAGCATTATCGCTGACTGGTTCTCGAACAGAGGCTTTGCAGAACGACAATCGATGAAAACAGCCCTTTCCATCTTGACAATAAGACGTGAGCAGATTAGTTGTCATAAAACTTTCAGGTAAATCAGACTGAGGGTGCAATACATCTCGCTGTAAGGATTGTTGGTGCTGGATGTCCCAGAGATGAGCTACTTGTCGTCAGAAATCAGCACAAGAGACAAACGCCCATTACCCACCAATGTACCGGGCGGCCGGACCCAGCCCCCGCCCCCCCCCACAGAGAGGCCTCTGGCCCCCTCCCCGCCCTCCCAGGACTGTTCGACTGCTGCGGCCAATCTGCTAGCCGTTGAGTTCGTCCCTTGAAGGCTCCGTGGGGGAGGCGCGGAATCCGCCGCGGACGGGACCGCGAAAAAGCGGGCTGGAGCGAGTCGCCAGCCCGCGTTCCGCTCTGACCCCGTCGCCTTTCCCCGGGGACATCGGGGAGGGGGAGGGCCCGATCGGCGCCCCCGGCCCAGGGAGGGCCCGCCTCCTCTGGCTATTCCACTTGACGGCGCTTCACCCGGCCGTAACGGCCGGACGGCAAGGCGGCCATTTTGGGGCACGCGCTCATCCTTCCCGGGCCTGGCGTTTATTTAGCCAGCCGTGCGTACACGGTGGCGGGGTGGGGCCTCGCCGAATTTTTATCTGCGGACTCTTAGCGCAGGTGCGAGAACGTGCCACTTTACAAGGCTTGCCAACTCTGGTTGAACGACTTCCAGGAGGAATATGACCTCCCCCCCCCCCTTCCAAAGGCCCCGCCTCCACGCGCCCGCCATTGGTCTCCGTTCTTGGGGTGCATCTCCTTCCCCCACCAATTGGAATGACAGCAGACGCCTCATGACCCCGATTGGATGATTCTTGACTGCCAGACAAAGGGTCCTTCCTCCCCGCCCCCCCCGCCATTTCCAATATTGTTAGAACTAATAAACGAAAACGCTCGAAGAAAAGTTTTTGAAAGACACACAGGGAGGGGGGCCCTCGGTTTAACGTCTCATCCGAAAGACGGCACCTCCGACAGTGCAGCACTCCCTCAGTACTGGCAGTGGGAGCGTCGGCCTGGGTTACGTGCTCAAGTCTCTGGAGAGGGGCTCGACCCCACGACCTTCTGACTCAGAGAAGATAGTGTTACCCACTGAGGAACACCTGACACCTTAATACAGACCAAGACAAATGCTAATTCTAGGAACAGGGGAATTTTGATTTCAATATTCATTCTTGGGATGTGGACATCGCTGGCAAGCCTGGCATTTATTGCCCATCTCTCGTGAGAAGTTGGTGGTGGGCCTTATTCTTGAACCACTGTATGTGCCAGTTTGGTGCAACTGAGTGACTTGCTAGGCCACTGGACATTAAAAAAACCATTGTCCATCTCGTTGGTCTCCCATCCTGCTAGTCACGTGTTACAATGGAGTTGTCGGCTAATCATAGCAATCAATCTATCAATTGGTCTCCAACGGTCCCAGGCATGAGGTGAGGAAAACCTCCAGAGGTGGACAGCTTTGAGGACCATGGGTCCAAAGTCGTCTCTTCCGCCCGAGCCTCCTACACGTCATGTCTCAAATGACTCCAACACCGTACCCCAAAAATGTTCTTTTCTGAAATCCGCCAGAAAACCAGATTTACAGCCTCAGTCAAAGCCGCATCGGGAACGGGGTTGGATATGCCAACAGCTTGCCGATTCGGCAAATGGAGCATGTGACAGGAATCTCCACAGACGGAAATGAATCGCGCAAAAAAAATGCGGAAAGATTAGGAAATTCCGCCTGGCTGAGAGGGAACGCCACTGGACTGAGAAGCCCTGTCGATTTTGAGCGGAATGGGCCTTAAAAAGGACGCCCTTGTTGCCTTGTATCAATGACAGGTGACACTCCATCTGTGTCTCTCGACAACAATGTGCCCCTTTCGCATAGTAAAACGTCCCAAGGCCCTTTACAGGAGCGTGACCAGACAAAATTTCACACCGAGCCACATAAGGAGATATTAGGACAGGCGGCCAAAATCTCGGTCAAAGAGGTAGGTTTTAAGGAGCGTTTCAAAGGAGGAGAGAGAGTCCGAGAGGTTTAGGGAGGGAATTCCAGAGTTTAGGGCCTGGGCAGCTGAAGGCACGGCCGCCAATGGTGGAGCGATTAAAATGGGGGACGCGCAAGAGGCCAGAATTGGAGGAGCGCAGAGATCTCGGAGGGTTGTAGGAGGTTACAGAGATAGGGAGGAGGGCGAGGCAGTGGAGGGGATTTGAAAACAAGGATGAGAATTTTTAAAACCAAAGTGTTCCCGGACCGGGAGCCAATGTGGGTCAGCGAGCACAGGGGGGCGATGGGTGAACGGGACTTGGTGCGAGTTGGGATACTCTCAATCATTCTGCCCAGTTTGTTCGAACTCGTGGGGGATCACGTGATATTTTTTCTGATGCGGTTGTCACATGTCCAACTTACCCAGCAAGGAATGCGACATTTCGTCAGAGTCCCTCATAACGCTGAAAGGCCCATCCATCACCATGACAACAGGCAACAGTGACCGCCAAGGTGCCTCTCTGAACCGCTCACCGACATTTCAATATTACATTGCACATATGTAGGAGCATGTCGAATCAAAGTTCTTCGCAACCTGAGAGAAGGCCATCCGGCCCATCGCTCTGACAGAGCTCACCCTCAGTCCCAATCCCCTGTACTATCCCCATTCCCCCCATCGCAACTGTGCCCCTCTCTCTGACAGAGCTCTCCCCTCAGTCCCAATCCCCTGTCCTTTCCCCATTCACCCCATCACCCCTGTGTCCCTCTCTCTGACAGAGCTCTCCCCTCAGTCCCAATCCCCTGTACTATCCCCATTCACCGATCGCCCCTGTGTCCCTCTCTCTGACAGAGCTCTCCCCTCAGTCCCAATCCCCTGTACTATCCCCATTCCCCCCATCGCCCCTGTGCCCCTCTCTCTGACAGAGCTCTCCCCTCAGTCCCAATCCCCTGTACTATCCCCATTCCCCCCATCGCACCTGTGCCCCTCTCTCTGACAGAGCTCTCCCCTCAGTCCCAATCCCCTGTACTATCCCCATTCCCCCCATCACCCCTGTGCCCCTCTCTCTGACAGAGCTCTCCCCTCAGTCCCAATCCCCTGTACTATCCCCATTCACCCCATCACCCCTGTGTCCCTCTCTCTGACAGAGCTCTCCCCTCAGTCCCAATCCCCTGTACTATCCCCATTCACCGATCGCCCCTGTGTCCCTCTCTCTGACAGAGCTCTCCCCTCAGTCCCAATCCCCTGTACTATCCCCATTCCCCCCATCACCCCTGTGCCCCTCTCTCTGACAGAGCTCTCCTCTCAGTCCCAATCACCTGCTCTGTCTCCATTTGACCCCATGAGCCTCACAAATGACACACACAGACATGACCGACAGCAGTCTGCGGTAAAGGGCGGGACGCCATGACTGAATGCAAGGTATCGTGGAGAGCATTCATTACCTCGACCGAACCGAATCTCACCGGTGAATCAACATTATGCTTTGCGACAGACAGAGTCAAGATGACCGCCATGGAGAATCATTGAAAGATCAGCTGCAGAGACAGAGCACTTTCGAATGAGTGGCTGTACGAGAGGCCAAATTACCTTCCCCACGTCCCCACCACACTCCCTATAGACCTGCGTCACACATCCACTCCTTAGCAAGGACTGCACCATTGCCCAATTCTGCCTTGTCCTCACCCCCCCTCTGCCACCGATGCCCTCACCCATGCCCTTGCCACCTTAAAGCTTGACATACCGGTTCGGAAATATCACAGTGATGCTTGTCTTTCAAGTAGATTTATCTCTGTAACGTTAATGTCTGTTTCAGAGTCACTGGTGAAATCTGTGAGGCGTTCGCGATATATTAGTAAACATCGGGCATTGCTTGCACACTTCCTGTCCACAAGCTCTACTTCCTCCTGTCACGATTTTTGCTCACACTTTTGTGTCTATCCATCCCATTTAATTTTGCTATGTCAACCGTCACGGCGCAGTTGCAGGCTCTGGCCACCAGGCGGTGCGGTGTAGCGAGTCATTGAAGCCTCTCTCCAAACCTCGTCGGCATCTTGTGCCTAAAGCAATCTTCTTTTCATCAGCTAGTAATTACTTAAATTACTAATGTCATGAACTCCTTATTTGGAGATTCTGTCACGCCATTCTGTCACGCCTCTAGGTGGCGTCGCGAGAGGATTTTGCCCATTTTAAAGCTACCTGCCGCACAGGTGCGATTTTTGGTACAATGCGTGCAATTGCCTGCTCTGCTTTTTTTTTGGTCATGCCCGTATGTCAACATTGAAACTGCCTGTGTAAACAGCTGGAAAGGACGAACTTGCACTTGTACTGCGCCTTTCATGACCTCAAAGCGTCTCACGGCCGACAAAGTGCGTAACTGTATGTAAACAGTTGCCGGTAACGGTGCAATCGCAGTCTCTGGCCAGTGGGTGGCGCCGTGGAGCAAGTTTCGGAAGTCGCTCTCCCAACTCCGCCTCCGTCTTGTACGCGAAATAAACTCGAATGCAACGACCGAGCCTGATCAAGACTGAGCCACGAGCGGCAGAGGGTGACGGTCGCTCAGGCAACCGCACTCGAGGAAGATGTTCTCACGGGCTTTGAGGGAAGCGACTGTGCCAGTGCATTCCGCCAGGCAGCTGAGGAGCTGAAGGCCGCTTGTTGACACTGGGTGACAAGCGTTAATAAAATTAAGTCACGGGTTTCTCGAAAACAGATGCAGTCGGGAAATCTGCTGGCTGCATCCACTGTTCTGTGTACAGGCGATGACAGTGATGCAGGTAATGGAGCAGGGATAGTCATGGCAACTATATCAGTGGACTCCAATGCCAGCGAGAGAGAGGCCTGTTGTTAACAGGCCTCCTTTTTCCATCTTGTTCGTCCTTTTCTCAGACAAAGTGACAACTCTTTGACGCAGAGAGCGTCCGAGCCATCGTTGCGAAAGATCTAATTATCGGGGAGGGTAGCGTAGTGGCTGCTAACAAATCGGAGGTCAGGGGTTCATTTCTGACTGTGTCGCCTTGAGTTCATCGGGCTGGCGCCCGATTGAAATGATGCCAGCCATGGCTCAGTGGGCAGCGCCTCTCGCCTCCGAGTCAGAAGACCGTGGGTGCAGGTCCCCGTTCCAGAGAACTTCAGCAGTCAATCCAGGCCGACACTCCCAGGGCCAGTACTGAGGGAGCGCTGCACTGCCGGAGGGGCCGTCTTTCAGGATGAGACGTTAAACCGAGGCCCCGTCTGCCCTCTCAGGTGGATGTAAAAGATCTCCTGGCATTATTGGAAGAGCAGGGGGAGTTCTCCCCTGGTGTCCTGGGCCAATATTTATCCCTCAACCAACATCACTAAAACAGATGATCTGGTCATTATCACATTGCTGTTTGTGGGATCTTGCTGTGCGCAAATTGGCTGCCGCGTTTCCTACATTACAACAGTGACTACACTTCAGAAGGTGTAAAGTGCCTTGGGACGTCCTGAGGTCATGAAAGGCCCTCTATAAAAGCAAGCTCTTTCTTTTTGAATTAAAGGCCATGTGACAAAGCGATTAACGCTGACTTGACGTAGTTTCGAAACAGAGTCTCCTCTGAAAAGATATCAGTGAGGAACTCTTTCACAGCTCACTGCGTTTGAGACCATTTAAAGGGCAATGCACAACGATCTGTAACGTGCACAAGGACCATGGGTTGCGTTGGATCCGAGGAACAGAGAGCGGGCAGACGAGTTTAGATCGGTGTTTACTTATCGAGGTTCGCGAACTTCACGGCAAAAACAGAAGGGGGGGCTTTCTAATGCCGCCCCCCCTACCCTGCGATTGCTTCAGGAAGCTGGCTGAGGTGCCAGCCGTTAACCAAACTGCCGAACACTTTGCGAAGATGAATCGCTCGCAGGCCAACGACGAACTCCGCTACCCATGGGCTATCAGTGAATCTCACAGGCCCACCGACCCCCTGCCCTCTTCTCCCCACTCCCCCGCCCTGCTTTTTGCCGCCGCTCTCCCGGGCGAGTGAAGAGGGCTGGCATGGCAACCCGTGTCGGTCGGCTGGTGCCAACCCTGTCTCGGTCGGCATTGGAACTCAACGGTTACATTTCACGCGGCTGGGCTGCGAGGCAGACCCGTTGCCAGCTGTGCCCATTGCCCCCTCCCCCATTGCTAGCTGTGCCCATTGCCCCCTCCTCCATTGCCCCCTCACCATTGCCCCCTCACCCATTGCCAGCTCTACCAATTGCCCCCTCACCCATTGCCCCCTCACTCGTTGCCCCCTCACCCATTGCCCCCTCACTCATTGCCCCCTCACTCATTGCCCCCTCACACATTGCCCCCTCACCCAATGCCAGCTGCACCCATTGCCCCCTCACCCATTGCCAGCTCTACTAATTGCCCCCTCACCCATTGCCCCCTCACTCGTTGCCCCCTCACCTAATGCCCCGTCACCCATTGCCCCCTCACCCAATGCCAGCTCTACCAATTGCCCCCTCACCCTTTGCCCCTCACTCATTGCCCCCTCACCCAATGCCAGCTGTACCCATCGCCCCCTCACCCATTGCCTGCTGTACCCATTGCCCCCTCACACATTGCCCCTCACTCGTTGCCCCCTCACCCAATGCCAGCTGTACCCATTGCCCCTCACCCATTGCCTGCTGTACCCATTGCCCCCTCACACATTGCCAGCTGTACCAATTGCCCCCTCACCCATTGCTCCCTCACCCATTGCCAGCTGTACCCATTGCCCCCTCACCCATTGCCCCCTCGCTCACTGCCCCCTCACCCATTGCCAGCTCTACCCATTGCCCCCTCACCCATTGCCCCCTCACCTGTCGCCAGCTGAACCAGGCAAACCAGTGCCCGCGGCCAGCTCCCAGGGACCAATCCCAGCTCCGGCAAATGCGCAGGGAGGCTCGAGCCGTCTCTGGCCGAGGTCCCGAAGGTCATCCCCGGCAGCAGTGGCTCCAACTGGCCCTGCCCACCAGACGGTCTCAGGCCTTCCCGTAGAAGCAGTCAATTTAAGCTGCACTCTCGCTGCACACCTCATTAAGCAGGTCTACAGAGGCTCGCAAGTGCTAAAGAAGATGGAAGTATCTCGTTTCATTTCTTACACAATACTTCCAAAAATAAATCATCCCCCCACTGCATTTCCAGGCACAAAGGAGGTGTTTGACTATTGGTAAGAAATGCCGTTTGCTTGAGGCAAGATGGTAGTGGTTGTTGGAGGCCAATCATCTCAGCCCCAGGACATTGCTGCAGGAGTTCCTCAGGGCAGTGTCCTAGGCCCAACCATCTTCAGCTGCTTCATCAATGACCTTACCTCCATCATAAGGTCAGAAATGGGGATGTCCGCTGATGACTGCACAGTGTTCAGTTCCATTCGCAACCCCTCAGATAATGAAGCAGTCCGTGCCCGCATGCAGCAAGACCTGGACAACATCAAGGCTTGGGCTGATAAGTGGCAAATAACATTCGTGCCAGAAAAGTGCCAGGCAATGACCATCTCCAACAAGAGAGAGTCTAACCACCTCTCCTTGACATTCAACGGCATTACCATCGCCGAATCCCCCACCATCAACATCCTGGGGGTCACCATTGACCAGAAACTTAACTGGACCAGCCATATAAATACTGTGGCTACAAGAGCAGGTCAGAGGCTGGGTATTCTGTGGTGAGTGACTCACCTCCTGACTCCCCAAAGCCTTTCCACCATCTACAAAGCACAAGTCAGGAGTGTGATGGAATACTCTCCACTTGCCTGGATGAGTGCAGCTCCAACAACACTCAAGAAGCTCGACACCATCCAGGACAAAGCAGCCCACTTGATTGGCACCCCATCCACCACCCTAAACATTCACTCCCTTCACCACCGGTGCACTGTGGCTGCAGTGTGTACCATCCACAGGATGCACTGCAGCAACTCGCCAAGGCTTCTTCGACAGCACCTCCCAAACCCGCGACCTCTACCACCTAGAAGGACAAGAGCAGCAGGCACATGGGAACAACACCACCTGCACGTTCCCCTCCAAGTCACACACCATCCCGACTTGGAAATATATCGGCCGTTCCTTCATCGTCGCTGGGTCAAAATCCTGGAACTCCCTTCCTAACAGCACTGTGGGAGAACCTTCACCACACGGACTGCAGCGGTTCAAGAAGGCGGCTCACCACCACCTTCTCAAGGGCAATTAGGGATGGGCAATAAATGCCGGCCTCGCCAGCGACGCCCACATCCCATGAACGAATAATAAAAAAAATACCACTGCGGCCTGCTTTGAAGCCCTGATATCCTCAATGCTGCTTCCTCAAGGTGAAATGGAACGCTAGGGCCTTATGTAGTGAATTGTAGGCCCAGAGCTTGCAGGAGGGTAGCATCTCACGGCGTGCCCTCTTAGTTCGACTCGTTCCTGCGGCCTTTGGCTCGAAGATTTGTCACTCACAAAGTTGCTGGAAGTGCGAGCTGGTAACGGGGCAGCGAAGGCAACAGGGTATCTGGGACCTGAGTGAACGACAGGACCAATAGTCTATCCTTAACCAACGAGATGGAGACATACAACAGATCTGAGAAGGAGGGTGAATTAAGAGAGGGCGAATTCAAACCTCAAATCAGGTACAGAAAGAGGAATAAAGAGAGGGAGGGAAAGATTGGATTTTCCGAGAGAAAAAAAAGAGACAGAAAGGAAAAGCAAGAAAAACAATTTAAATTCTTTACATTGTGTCTACAACAACAACTTGCATTTATATAGCGCCTTTAACGTAGTAAAACGTCCCAAGGTGCTTCACAGGAGTGATCATCAGACAAAATTTGACACCGAGTCACATAAGGAGATATTAGGACAGGTGACCAAAAGCTTGGTCAAAGGGGTGGGTTTTAAGGAGCATCTTAAAGGAGGAGAGAGAGGCGGAGAGGTTTAGGGAGGGAATTCTAGAGCTTAGGGCCTAGACAGCTGAAGGCACGGCCGCCAATGGCGGGGCGATTAAAATCAGGGATGCGCAAGAGGCCAGAATTGGAGGAGCGCAGAGATCTCGGAGGGTTGTAGGGCTGGAGGAGGTTCCAGAGACAGGGAGGGGGCGAGGCCACGGAGGGATTTGAACACAAGGATGAGAAGTTTAAAATCGTTCCCGAACCGGGAGCCAATGTAGGTCAGCGAGCACAGGGGGTGATGGGAGAACGGGACTTGGTGCGAGTTAGGATACGGGGCAGCAGAGTTTTGGATGAGCTCAAGTTTATGGAGGATGGAAGATGGGAGGCCGGCCAGGAGAGGGTTGGAATAGTCCAGTCTAGAGGTAACAAAGGCCATGGATGAGGGTTTCAGCAGCAGATGAGCTGAGGCAGGGGCGGAGACGGGCGATGTTACGGAGATGGAAGTAAGTGGTCTTGGTGACGGAGAGGATATGCGGTCAGAAGCTCATCTCAGGGTCAAATAGGGCACCAAGGTTGTGAACAGTCTGGTTCAACCTCAGAGAGTGGCCGGGGAGAGGGATGGAGCCGGTGGTTTGGGAAGGGAGTTTGCAGCAGGGACCAAAGACAATGGTCTTCCCAATATTTAGTTGGAGGAAATTTCTGCTCATCCAGTACTGGATGTCGGACAAGCAATGTGAAAAATGAGAGACAGTGGAGGAGTCTATATCACAGGAACAGGCCATTCGGCCCAACTGGTCGATGGCGGCATTTATGCTCCACACGAACCTCCTCCTGCCCCTTTTCATCTCACCCTATCAGTATATCCTTCTATTCCTTTCTCCCTCATGTGCTTCCCCTTAAATCTATCAATGCTATTTAAATTGGACATTTTTAATATCTACAGAAGCAATTCATAACCTGAAGAAATGAGACGCCACACTTATAATTGTTCACTTTCTGGGCAAAAGAGAGGTTGATCGGCAGGTCATTATCAATTATCAGGTCGTTTAAAGGGTACTTAGGCTCCTAATTACTAGACGTAACGTTCTGTGGCGAGATTAATGGGCAATTCATGTGCAAATACGGTAAGTTGATGGACATCTCGGGGAGGTTAAGCACGAGATGCCATTATTGTGAAGCTAATGGTGGAGTGAGGCAAACTGGCCAGCAACCTGTGGCGGTTTGCAATTCATGGGGTATCTCTTCCTTGCCACAAGTTGCTGGCCGATCTACACATTAATAATGGCGTGTCTCATTCACGTTCTCAGCAAACTCTGGCCCATGGAATCGTAGGATGTGAGGGCCCAGGGGGATGAGGGGAGGTGAGGACAGGAAGGTGAGGCTTTTCGGACCGATGCATTGAAGGACAGGGTGCCACTGAGAGTCAGCAAGGTCCGGGGAGGCCTTCGGGCGGGGTCTTCTGCGGGAGGGGATGTGGGCGGTACCGGGCTCGGGAAGGGGTGGAGGTCGGAATTGAGGAAGCCTTGGAAGAGGTGTTGGAACAGTTGGAGTGGGGAGGTGATAATAGGGGGAGGTGACAATGGGGGGAGGGGACAAATGGGGGAGGGGACAATGGGGGGAGGGGACAATGGGGGGAGGGGACAATGGGGGGAGGTGACAATGGCGGAGGTGGCAATGGGGGGAGGGGTCAATGGGGGGAGGTGACAATGGGGGGAGGTGACAATGGCGGAGGTGGCAATGGGGGGAGGGGTCAATGGGGGGAGGTGACAATGGGGGGAGGGGACAATGGGGGAGGTGACAATGTGGGAGGTGACAATGGCGGAGGTGACAATGGGGGGAGGGGACAATGGGGGGAGGTGACAATGGGGGGAGGTGACAATGGGGGAGGTGACAATGTGGGAGGTGACAATGGCGGAGGTGACAATGGCGGAGGTGACAATGGGGGGAGGGGACAATGGGGGGAGGTGACAATGGGGGAGGTGACAATGTGGGAGGTGACAATGGGGGGAGGGGACAATGGGGGAGGTGACAATGGGGGAGGTGACAATGTGGGATGTGACAATGGGGGGAGGGGACAATGGGGGATGTGACAATTGGGGGAGGTGACAATGGCGGAGGTGACAATGGGGGGAGGGGACAATGGGGGAGGTGACAATGTGGGAGGTGACAATGGGGGAGGTGACAATGTGGGAGGTGACAATGGCGGAGGTGACAATGGGGGGAGGGGACAATGGGGGGAGGTGACAATGTGGGAGGTGACAATGGCGGAGGTGACAATGGCGGAGGTGACAATGGGGGGAGGGGACAATGGGGGGAGGTGACAATGTGGGAGGTGACAATGGCGGAGGTGACAATGGCGGAGGTGACAATGGGGGGAGGGGACAATGGGGGGAGGTGACAATGGGGGAGGTGACAATGGCGGAGGTGACAATGGCGGAGGTGACAATGGGGGGAGGGGACAATGGGGGAGGTGACAATGGGGGAGGTGACAATGGGGGAGGTGACAATGTGGGAGGTGACAATGGCGGAGGTGACAATGGGGGGAGGGGACAATGGGGGGAGGTGACAATGGGGGGAGGTGACAATGGCGGAGGTGACAATGGGGGGAGGGGACAATGGGGGGAGGTGACAATGGGGGGAGGTGACAATGGGGGGAGGGGACAATGGGGGATGTGACAATGGGGGGAGGTGACAATGGGGGGAGGTGACAATGGGGGGAGGGGACAATGGGGGATGTGACAATGGGGGGAGGTGACAATGGCGGAGGTGACAATGGCGGAGGTGACAATGGGGGAGATGACAAAGAGCGGAGATGAAAATGGGGGGATGAAAATGAGGGTGGCAACAATGAGGGAGATGACAATGGAGGGGTGACAATTGGAGGAGGTGACAATTGGGGGTGACAATGGGGAAGGTGACAATGGGGGGTAACAATGGGGGTGACAATAGGGGGAGATAACCATGGGGACTAGATGACAACGGGGGAGATGAGAATTGGGGGAGATGACAATTGGGGGAAGATGTCAATGGGGGGGTGACAATTGGGGGCGGTGACAATCATAGAGTCATAGAATCATAGAAAGGTTACAGCACGGAAGGAGGCCATTCGGCCCATCGAGTCCGTGTCGGCTCTATGGAAGAGCAATCCAGCTAGTCACACTCCACCACCCTATCCCCGTTGCCCTGCAAATTTTTTTCCTTTCAAGTACTTATCCAGTTCCCTTTTGAAGGCCATGATTGAATCTGCCTCCAGTGCATTCCAGATCCTAACCACTCACTGTGTAAAAAAGTTTTTCCTCATCTCACCTTTGGTTCTTTTACCAATCACCTTAAATCTGTGTTCTCTGGTTCTTGACCCTTCCGCCAATGGGAACAGTTTCTCTCTATCTACTCTGTCCAGACCCTTCATGATTTTGAATACCTCCATCAAATCTCCTCTCAACGGTCTCTGTTCCAAGGAGAACAACCCCAGCTTCTCCAGTCTATCCACGTAACTGAAGTCACTCATCCCTGGAATCATTCTAGTAAATCTCTTCTGCACTCTCTCTAAGGCCTTCACATCTTTCCTAAAGTGTGGAGCCCAGAACTGGACACAATACTCCAGTTGTGGCCGAACCAGTCTTTTATAAAGGTTCATCATGACTTCCATACTTTTGTACTCTATGCCTCTATTTATAAAGCCCAGGATCCCGTATGCTTTTTTAATTGCTTTCTCAACCTGTCCTGCCTCTTTCAATGATTTGTGCACATATACCCCCAGGTCTCTCTGTTCCTGTACCCCTTTTAGATATGTACCCTTTAGTTTATATTGCCTCTCCTCGTTCTTCCTACCGAAATGTATCACTTTGCATTTTTCTGCGCTAAATTTCATCTGCCACATGTCCACCCATTCCACCAGCCTGTCTATATCCTCTTGAAGTCTATCACTATCCTCCTCACTGTTTACTGCACTTTCAAGTTTTGTGTCATCTGCAAATTTTGAAATTGTGCCCTGTACACCCAAGTCCAAGTCATTAATATATATCAAGAAAAGCAGTGGTCCCAGCACCGACCCCTGGGGAACACCACTGTACATCTCCCTCCAGTCCGAAAAACAACCGTTCACCACTACTCTCTGTTTCCTGTCATTTAGCCAATTCTGTATCCATGCTGCCACTGCCCCCTTTATTCCATGGGCCGCAATATTGCTGTCAAGCCTACCATGTGGCACTTTATCAAATGCCTTTTGAAAGTCCATATACACCACATCAACCGCATTGCCCTCATCAACCCTCTCTGTTACCTCATCAAAAAACTCTATCAAGTTAGTTAAACACAAATTGCCTTTAACAAATCCGTGCTGGCTTTCTCTAATGAATCCACACTCGTCCAAGTGACTGTTAATTCTGTCCTGGATTATGGTTTCTAAAAGTTTCCCCCACCACCGAGGTTAAACTGAGTGGCCTGTAGTTGCTGGGTTTATCCTTACACCCTTTTTTGAACAAGGGTGTAACATTTGCAATTCTCCAGTCCTCTGGCACCACCCCCTATCTAAGGATGTTTGGAAGATTATGGCCAGTACCTCCGCAATTTCCACCCTTACTTCCCTCAGCAACCTAGGATGCATCCCATCCGGACCGGGTGACTTATCTACTTTAAGTACAGCCAGCCTTTCTAGTACCTCCTCTTTATCTATTTTTAGCCCATCCAGTATCTCAACTAAATCTTCCTTGACTGAGACTCTGGCAGCATCTTCTTCCTTGGTAAAAAACAGTTGCAAAGTACTCATTTAGTAACTCGGCCATGCCCTCTGCCTCCTTCCTGGTCCCTGATCAGCCCAACCCCTCCTCTTACTACCCGTTTAGTGTTTCCATGCCGATAGAAGGCTTTTGGATTCCCTTTTATGGAGATGACAATTGGATGGAGATGACAATTAGATGGAGGTGACAATGGGGGAGGTATCAATGGGGGTGGTGACAATGGAGGGTGACAATGGGGGAGGTGATAATGGAGGAGGTGACAATGGGGGGGTGACAATGGGGGAGGTGACAATGGGGGAGGTGACAATGGAGGGTGACAATGGGGGAGGTGACAATGGGGGAGGTGACAATGGGGGAGGTGACAATGGAAGGGTGACAATGGGGGAGGTGACAATGGAGGGGTGACAATGGGGGAGGTGACAATGGAGGGGTGACAATGGGGGAGGTGACAATGGGGGAGGTGACAATGGGGGAGGGTGACAATGGAGGGTTACAATGGGGGGAGGTGACAATGGGGGGGTGACAATGGGGAGGTGACAATGGAGGGTGACAATGGGGGGAGGTGACAATGGGGTGGTGACAATGGGGGAGTTGACAATGGAGGGTGACAATGGGGGGGAGGTGACAATGGGGGGGTGACAATGGGGGAGGTGACAATGGAGGTGGTGACAATGGAGGGTGAAAATGGGGGGAGGTGACAATGGGGGGGTGACAATGGGGGAGGTGACAATGGGGGTGGTGACAATGGAGGGTGAAAATGGGTGGAGTTGACAATTGGGGAAGTGACAATGGAGGAGTGACAATGGAGTTGGTGACAATGGGAGGAGGTGATAATGGAGGGTGAAAATGGGGGGGAGGTGACAATGGGGGGAGGTGACAATGGGAGGGGTGAGACAATGGAGGTGACAATGGGGGGTGACAATGGGGAGTGACAATGGGGGGTGACAATGGGGGAGTTGACAATGGGGAGGTGACAATGGGGAGTGACAATGGGGGAGGTGACAATGGAGGAGTGACAATGGGGGGGTGACAATGGAGGAGACAATGGGGGGAGGTGACAATGGAGGGAGTGACAATGGGAGGGAGGTGACAATGGGGGGGTGACATGGGGGAGTGACAATGGGGAGGTGACAATGGGGGAGGTGACAATGGGGGGAGGTGACAATGGGAGGGTGACAATGGGGAGGTGACAAGGGAGGGTGACAATGGGGAGGTGACAATGGAGGGGTTGACAATGGGGGAGGTGACAATGGGGGAGGTGACAATGGGGGAGGTGACAATGGGGGAGGTTGACAATGGGGAGGTGACAATGGGAGGGTGACAATGGGGGAGGTGACAATGGAGGGGGTGACAATGGGGGAGGTGACAATGGGGGTGACAATGGAGGGGGTGACAATGGAGGGTGACAATGGGGGAGTTGACAATTGGGAGGGACGAGGACAATGGAGGGTGACAATGGGGGGAGGTGACAATGGAGAGGAAGGTGACAATGGGGGGAGGTGACAATGGGGGGAGGGTGACAATGGAGGGTGACAATGGGGAGGGTGACAATGGGGGGAGGTGACAATGGGGGAGGTGACAATGGAGGGGAGTGACAATGGGGGAGGTGACAATGGGGGTGACAATGGGGGAGGTGACAATGGGGGGAGGTGACAATGGGGGAGGTGACAATGGGGGGGTGAATGGGGGTGACAATGGAGGGGGGAATGGAGGGTGACAATGGGGAGTGAAATGGGGGTGACAATGGAGGTGACAGATGAGGTGACAATGGGGGGAGGTGACAATGGGGGAGGTGACAATGGGGGAGGTGACAATGGAGGGGTGACAATGGGGAGGGTGACAATGGGGAGGGTGACAATGGGGGAGTGACAATGGGGAGGGGACATGGAGAGTGACAATGGGGGAGGTGACAATGGGGAGTGACAATGGGGAGGTGACAATGGGGGAGGTGACAATGGGGAGTGACAATGGGGGGTGACAATGGAGGAGTGACAATGGGGGGGTGACAATGGAGGGGTGACAATGGGGGAGGTGACATGGGGAGGTGACAATGAGGAGGGGGGTGACAATGGGAGGTGAGTGACAATGGGGGAGGTGACAATGGAGGGGTGACAATGGGGGGTGACAATGGGAGGTTGTGACAATGGGGGGTGAAATGGAGGAGTGACAATGGGGGAGGTGACAATGGGAGGGGTGACAATGGGAGGTGAATGGGGAGGTGACAATGGGGGGTGACAATGGGGGAGGTGAATGAGGGGTGAAATGGGGGGGACAATGGGGGGTGACAATGGAGGGTGAAAATGGGGGGGGTGACAATGGGGGAGGTGACAATGGGGGGTGAAATGGGGAGGGAGGTGACAATGGGGGGTGACAATGGGAGGGGTGACAATGGGGTGGGTGAGACAATGGGGGGTGAAATGGGGGGGTGACAATGGGGGGTGACAATGGGGGTGGTGACAATGGAGGAGGGTGACAATGGGGGGTGAAATGGGAGGTGACAATGGGGGGTGACAATGGGGGGAGGTGACAATGGAGGGGTGAAATGGGGGGGTGACAATGGGGGAGGTGACAATGGGGGGAGGGACAATGGGGGGTGAATGGGGGAGAAATGGGGGAGGTGACAATGGGGAGAATGGGTGACATGGGGAGGTGACAATGGGGGGAGGTGACAATGGGGAGGTGACAATGGGAGGTGAATGGGGGGTGGCAATGGGGGAGGTGACAATGGGGGGGCGACAATGGGGGAGGTGAAATGGAGGAGGTGACAATGGGGGGGGTGACAATGGGGAGGTGACAATGGAGGGTGACAATGGGAGGGGTGCAATGGGGGTGGTGAAAGGAGAGGTGAAATGGGAAGGTGATATGGAGGGTGAAATGAGGGGGAGACAATGGGGAGGTGACAGACAATGGGGGGTGACAATGGGGGAGGTGACAATGGGGGACGTGACAATGGGGGAGGTGACAATGGGGGGGTGACAATGGGGGAGGTGACAATGGGGAGGAGTGACAATGGGGGACATGACAATGGAGGGGGTGACAATGGGGGGAGGGAGGTGACAATGGGGGACGTGACAATGGGGGAGGTGACAATGGGGGGGTGACAATGGGGGGGTGACAATGGGAGGAGTGACAATGGGGGTTGGTGACAATGGGGAGGAGGTGACTGAATGGGAGATGACTAATGGGAGGCGTGAAAATGGGGAGGGTGACAATGGGGGAGGTGATAATGGGGGAGGTGATAATGGAGGAGGTGACAATGGGGGGAGGTGACAATGGGGGAGGTGACTAATGGAGGAGGTGATAATGGGGAGCGAGGTGACAATGGAGGAGGTGACAATGGGGAGGTGACAATGGGGGAGGTGACAATGGGGAGGTGACAATGGGGGGAGGTGACAATGGGGTGACAACGGGGGGAGGTGACAATGGGGGGAGGTGACAATGGGGAGGTGACAATGGGGGAGGTGACAATGGGGGAGGTGACAATGGGGGAGGGTGACAATGGGGGAGGTGACAATGGGGGAGGTGACAATTGGGAGGGTGACAATGGGGGAGGTGACAATGGGGGGAGGTGACAATGGGGGAGGTGACAATTGGGAGGTGACAATGGGGAGGTGACAATGGGGAGGTGACAATGTGGGGAGGGTGGTGACAATGGGGAGAGGTGACAATGGGGGGAGGTGACAATGGGGAGAGGTGACAATGGGGGAGGTGACAATGGAGGGGAGGTGACAATGTGGGAGGTGACAATGAGGAGGTGAGAATGGGGGAGGTGACAATGGAGGGATGGTGACAATGGGAGGAGGTGACAAATGGAGGAGTGACATGGGAGGAGGTGACAATGGGAGGAGGTGACAATGGAGGAGGTGAATGGGGAGGTGACAATGGAGGAGGTGAGCAATGGAGGGAGGTGATAATGTGGAGGAGGTGACAATGGGGGAGGTGACAATGGGGGAGGTGACAATGGGGGAGGTGACAATGGGGGAGGTGACAATGGGGAGGTGACAATGGGGGAGGTGACAATGGAGGGAGGTGAGACAATGGGAGGGAGGTGACAATGGGAGGAGGTGACAATGGGGAGGGAGGAGAGGTGAAATGGGGAGGTGACAATGGGGGAGGTGACAATGGGAGGGTGACAATGGAGGAGGTGACAATGGAGGAGGTGACAATGGGAGGGTGACAATGGTGGAATTGGGAGGTGACAATGGGGGAGGTGGACAATGGGGGAGGTGACAATGGGGAGGTGACAATGGGGAGGTGACAATGGGGGAGGTGACAATGGGAGGAGGTGACAATGGAGGAGGTAGGGGAGGTGACAATGGGTGGGTGTGACAATGGGGGAGGTGACAATGGGGGGATGGGGTGACAATGGGGGGAGGTGACAATGGGGGAGGTGACGACAATGGGGGGAGGTGACAATGGGGAGGTGACAATGGGGGAGGTGACAATGGGGGAGGTGACAATGGTGGAGGTGACAATGGGTGGGGTGACAATGGGGGAGGGTGACAATGGGGGAGGTGACAATGGGGGAGGTGACAATGGGGGAGGGTGACAATGGGGGAGGTGACAATGGGGGTGGTGACAATGGGAGGTGAAATGGGGGGGTGACAATGGGGGAGGTGACATTGGGGGAGGTGACAATGGGAGGGTGACAATGTGGGGTGGTGACAATGGGAGGGGTGACAATGTGGGGTGGTGACAATGTGGGGGGTGACAATGGGGGGGTGACAATGGGGGGTGACAATGGGAGGGAGGTGACAATGGGGGAGGTGGCAATGGGGGAGGTGATAATTGAGGGGAGGTGACAATGGGGGAGGTGACAATGAGGGGAGGTGACAATGGGGGAGGTGACAATGGGGGAGGTGACAATGGGGGAGGTGACAATGGGGAGGTGACAATGGGGGGGAGGTGACAATGAGGGGAGGTGACAATGGCGGAGAGAGGTAAATGACAATGGCGGAGAGGAGGAGGTGACACTGCCGAAGCGGGGTGGTGAAGATGATGGAGGGAGGGAGGTAACAGTGGCCAGGGGTGAGCTTTTCAGCTGCGAGACTGGGCTGCAGGTGGAGATTGGAGATCAGCTCATTTGCCGATCAGGACCCCAGATTTGCAGGCCTTTGGATTGAGGTTGTGAGGGCGTCAGTGGAAAGAGTTCCTGACCTGGGGGAGGTGAGGGAGGCGGTTGCATTTCATGTCTTCAATCTCTTGGCATCATAAGAAAAGCACCAAAGTAGAACTTAAGATACGATGAACATAAAGTTTCCCTCCCATCGATGAAGTTTTGGCAGGTTATGTATCACACCATAGTACTTAAAATTGCAATGCAAACCAGTCTGTGAATCAGCTTCCTGTAAAACTGATCATCACATCTCTTCTTCAGGATCCAAGGTGAGGTAGCCAATTGGATACAAAATTGGATTGACGACAGAAGACAGAGGGTGGTTGTAGAGGGTTGTTTTTCAAACTGGAGGCCTGTGACCAGCGGTGTGCCTCAGGGATCGGTGCTGGGTCCGCTGTTATTTGTTATTTATATTAATGATTTGGATGAGAATTTAGGAGGCATGGTTAGTAAGTTTGCAGATGACACCAAGATTGGTGGCATTGTGGACAGTGAAGAAGGTTATCTAGGATTGCAACGGGATCTTGATAAATTGGGCCAGTGGGCCGATGAATGGCAGATGGAGTTTAATTTAGATAAATGTGAGGTGATGCATTTTGGTAGATCGAATCGGGCCAGGACCTACTCCGTTAATGGTAGGGCGTTGGGAGAGTTATAGAACAAAGAGATCTAGGAGTACAGATTCATA